>NW_024738552.1:0-18377 GCF_018991925.1 Homarus americanus
TAGCTCGTTGAACAGGCTTTGTGTGAAATATAGCAGAGTCTAGGACTGCTTTTATTGTCCTGGTTGCCCAGAGGTAGCGTTCCCCGGTCACAATTAGAAAATCGTGGGTTCGAATTCTGATGGGGTGAGGTGTTTATATGTAGAAGTCCGCGTGCTTTCTTGGGCTAATGAAATATATATGGATCCTCATGTTATGAAGCCGCATTTGGTAAAACGTTGCTCTCATCACCTAAGGGGCGCGGGTGGTCCCCAATAGTGGTTCACAGCCCCATAAGCTCGTTGAACAGGCTTTGTGTGGAATATAACAGAGTCTAGGACTGCTTATAGTGTCCTGGTGGCCCATAGGTAGCGTTCCTCGGTCACAAATATAAGATCGTGGGTTCGAATCCTGGTGGAGTGAGGTGTTGATTATATGTAGAAGTCCGCGTGCTTTATTGGGTTAATGAAATATATATAGATCCTCGTGTTTCGAAGCCGGATTTGGTAAAACGTTGCTCTGATCACCTAAGCGGCACGGATGGTCCCCACTAGAGGTTCACAGCGCCATAAGCTCGTAGAACAGGCTTTGTGTGAAATATAGCAGAGTCTAGGACTGCTTTTATTGTCCTGGTGGCCCAGAGGTAGCGTTCCCCGGTCACAATTAGAAGATCGTGGGTTCGAATCCTGGTGGGGTGAGGTGTTGATTATATGTAGAAGCCACGTGCTTTATTGGGCAAATGAAATATATATGGATCCTCGTGTTTTGAAGCGGCATTTGGTAAAACGTTGCTCTGATCACCTAAGCAGCACGGGTGGTCTCCATTAGAGGTTCATAGCGCCATAAGCTCGTTGAACAGGCGTTGTGTGAAATATAGTAGAGTCTAAGACTGCTTTTATTGTCCTGGTGGCCCAGAGGTAGCATACCGCGGTCACAATTATAAGATTGTGGGTTTGAATCCTGGTGGGGTGAGGTGTTGATTATATGTAGAAGTCCAAGTACTTTATTGGGCTAATGAAATATATATGGATCCTCGTGTTTCCAAGCCGGATCTGGTAAACCTTGCTCTGATCACCTAAGCGGTACGGTGGTCCCCATTAGAGGTTCATGGCGCCATAAGGTCGTTGAACAGGCTTTGTGTGAAATACAGTAGAGTCTAGGACTGCTTATAGTGTCCTGGGGGCCCATAGGTAGCGTTCCTCGGTCACAATTATAAGATCGTGGGTTCGAATCCTGGTGGAGTGAGGTGTTGATTATATGTAGAAGTCCGCGTGCTCTATTGGGCTTATGAAATATATATGGATCCTTGTGTTTCGAAGCCGGATTTAGTAAAACGTTGCTCTGATCACCTAAGTGGCACGGATGGTCCCCATTAGAGGTTCACAGCGCCATAAGCTCGTTGAACAGGCTTTGTGTGAAATATAGCAGAGTCTAGGACTGCTTTTATTGTCCTGGTGGCCCAGAGGTAGCGTTCCCTGGTCACAATTAGAAGATCATGGGTTCGAATCCTGGTGGGGTGAGGTGTTGATTATATGTAGAAGCTGCGTGCTTTATTGGGGAATGAAATATATATGGATCCTCGTGTTTTGAAGCCGCATTTGGTAAAACGTTGCTCTGATCACCTAAGCCTCACGGGTGGTCCCCATTAGAGGTTCATGGCGCCATAAGGTCGTTGAACAGGCTTTGTGTGAAATATAGTAGAGTCTACGAATGCTTTTATTGTCCTGTTGGCCCAGAGGTAGCGTTCCCCAGTCACAATTATAAGATCGTGGCTTCAAATCCTGGTGGGGTGAGGCGTTGATTATATATGTAGAAGTCGTGCTTTATTGGGCTAATAAATATATGGATCTCGTTGTTGCAGAAACCGCATTTTGGTAGCGTTGCTCCTGATCACCTAAGCGGCCGCGAATTGATCCCCTATAGTGGTTCTAGCGCCATAAAGCTCGTTTAACAGGCTTTGTGTGAAATATAGTAGAGTCTAGGACTGCTTTTATTGTCACCGGCGAAGGTAGCATACCCCGGTCACAATTATAAGATTGTGGGTTTGAATCCTGGTGGGGTGAGGTGTTGATTATATGTAGAAGTCCGAGTGCTTTATTGGGCTAATGAAATATATATGGATCGACGTGTTTCCAAGCCGGATTTGGTAAAACGTTGCTCTGATCACATAAGCGGCACGGGTGGTCCCCATTAGAGGTTCACTGTGCCATAAGCTCGTTGAACAGGATTTGTGTGAAATATAGCAGAGTCTAGGACTGCTTTTAGTGTCCTGGTGGCCCAGAGGTAGCATACCGCGGTCACAATTATAAGATTGTGGGTTTGAATCCTGGTGGGGTGAGGTGTTGATTATATGTAGAAGTCCAAGTACTTTATTGGGCTAATGAAATATATATGGATCCTCGTGTTTCCAAGCCGGATTTGGTAAAACGTTGTTCTGATCACCTAAGCGGCACGGATGGTCCCCATTAAAGGTTCACAGCGCCATAAGCTCGTTGAACAGGCTTTTTGTGAAATATAGCAGAGTCTAGGACTGCTTTTTTTGTCCTGGTGGCCCAGAGGTAGCGTTCCCCGGTCACAATTAGAAGATCGTGGGTTCGAATCCTGGTGGGGTGAGGTGTTGATTATATGTAGAAGTCCGCGTGCTTTATTGGGCAAATGAAATATATATGGATCCTCGTGTTTTGAAGCCGCATTTGGTAAAACGTTGCTCTGATCACCTAAGCGGCACGGGTGGTCACCATTAGAGGTTCACGGCGCCAAAAGCTCGTTGAACAGGCTTTGTGTGAAATATAGCAGAGTCTAGGACTGCTTTTATTATCCTGGTGGCCCAGAGATAGCGTTCCCCGGTCACAATTATAAGATCGTGGGTTTAAATCCTGGTGGGGTGAGGTGTTGATTATATGTAGAGGTCCGCGTGCTTTATTGGGCTAATGAAATATATATGGATCCTCGTATTTCGAAGCCGCATTTGGTAAAACGTTGCTCTGATCACCTATGCGGCACGGATGGTCCCAATGAGAGGTTCACGGCGCCATATGCTCGTTGAACAGGCTTTGTTTAAAATATAGCAGAGTCTAGGACTGCTTTTATTGTCCTGGTGGCCCAGAGGTAGCGTTCCTCGGTCACAATTATAAGATCGTGGCTTCAAATCCTGGTGGGGTGAGGCGTTGATTATATGTAGAAGTCCGCTTGCTCTATTGGGCTAATGAAATATATATGGATCCTCGTGTTTCCAAGCCGGATCTGGTAAACCTTGCTCTGATCACCTAAGCGGTACTGATTGGTCCCCATTAGAGTTCATAGCTATAAGGTAAATAGAACAGGCTTTGTGTAATGAAATACAGTGGGGAGTCTGGGACTGCTTATAGTGTCCTGGGGGCCCTTAGGTAGCGTTTCCTCGGTCTGATATAAGATCGTGAGGTTCCGAATCCTGGTGGAGTAAGTGTTGATTATATGTAGAAGTCCGTGCTCTATTGGGCTTATAAATATATATATGGATCCTCGTGTTTCGAAGCCGGATTTGGTAAAACGTTACTCTGACCACCTAAGTGATACGGGTGGTCCCCATTAGAGGTTCACGGCGCCATAAGCTCGTTGAACAGGCTTTGTGTGAAATATAACAAAGTCTAGGACTGCTTTTGTATCCTGGTGGTCCAGCGGTTAGCGTTCCCCTGTCACAGTCATAGGCTTGTGTGCCGTGGGTTCGAATCCTGGCGGGTTGAGGTGTTGATTATATATATATGAAAGCTTCGTGCTTTAGAATAAAATATATATTGATCTCGTGTTTTGAAGCGCATTTGGTAAACGTTGCTCTGATCACCTAAGCAGCGAATTGGTCCCCATTAGAGGTTCACGGCGCCATAAGGTCGTTGAACAGGCTTTGTGTGAAATATAGTAGAGTCTACGAATGCTTTTATTGTCCTGTTGGCCTAGAGGTAGCGTTCCCCGGTCACAATTATAAGATCGTGGCTTCAAATCCTGGTGGGGTGAGGCGTTGATTATATGTAGAAGTCCACGTGCTTTATTGGGCTAATGAAATATATATGGATCCTCGTGGATCAAAACCGCATTTGGTAAAGCCTTGCTCTGATCACCTAAGCGGCACGGGTGGTCCCCTATAGTGGTTCACAGCATATAAGCTCGTTTAACAGGCTGTGTGATATATAGTAGAGTCTAGGACTGCTTTTATTGTCCTGGTGGCCCAGAGGTATATACCCGGTCTATTATAAGATTGTGGGTTTGAATCCTGGTGGGTGAGTGTTGATTATATGTAGAAGTCCGAGAGTGCTTTATTGGGCTCAAATATATGGATCACCGTGTTTCCAAGCCGGATTTGGTAAAACGTTGCTCTGATCACATAAGCGGCACGGGTGGTCCCCATTAGAGGTTCACTGCGCCATAAACTCGTTGAACAGGATTTGTGTGAAATATAGCAGAGTCTAGGACTGCTTTTAGTGTCCTGGTGGCCCAGAGGTAGTATACCCCGGTCACAATTATAAGATCGTGGGTTTGAATCCTGGTAGGGTGAGGTGTTGATTATATGTAGAAGTCCAAGTGATTTATTGGGCTAATGAAATATATATGGATCCTCGTGTTTCCAAGCCGGATTTGGTAAAACGTTGCTCTGATCACCTAAGCGGCACAGGTGGTCCCCATTATAGGTTCATGGCGCCATAAGGTCGTTGAACAGTCTTTGTGTGAAATATAGTAGAGTGTAGGACTGCTTTTATTGTCTTGGTGGCCCAGAGGTAACATACCCCGGTCACAATTATAAGATCGTGGGTTTGAATCCTAGTGGGGTGAGGTGTTGATTATATGTAGAAGTCCGCGTGCTTTATTGGGCTAATGAAATATATATGGATCCTCGTATTTCGTAGCCGGATTTGGTAAAAAGTTGCTCTGATCACCTAAGCGGCACGGGTGGTCCCCATTAGAGGTTCACGGTGCCATAAGCCCGTTGAACAGGCTTTGTGTGAAATATAGCAGAGTCTAGGAATGCTTTTTTTGTCCTGGTGGCCCAGAGGTAGCGTCCCCCGGTCACAATTATAAGATCGTGGGTTCAAATCCTGGTGGGGTGAGTTGTTGATTATATGTAGAAGTCCGCGTGCTTTATTGGGCTAATGAAATATATCTGGATCCTCGTGTTTCGAAGCCGCATTCGATAAAACGTTGCTCTGATCACCTAAGCGGCACGGGTGGTCCCCATTAGAGGTTCACGGTGCCATAAGCCTGTTGAACAGGCTTTGTGTGAAATATAGCAGAGTCTAGGAATGCTTTTATTGTCCTGGTGGCTCAGAGGTAGCGTCCCCCGGTCACAATTATAAGATCGTGGCTTCAAATCCTGGTGGGGTGAGGCGTTGATTATATGTAGAAGTCTGTGTGCGTTATTGGGCGAATGAAATATATCTGGATCCTCGTGTTTCGAAGCCGCATTTGGGTAAACGTTGTTATGATCACCTAAGCGGCACGGATGGTCCCCATTAGAGGTTTACGGTGCCATAAGCCCGTTGAACAGGCTTTGTGTGAAATATAGCAGAGTCTAGGAATGCTTTTATTGTCCTGGTGGCCCAGAGGTAGCGTCCCCCGGTCACAATTATAAGATCGTGGCTTCAAATCCTGGTGCGGTGAGGCGTTGATTATATGTAGAAGTCTGCGTGCTTTATTGGGCTAATGAAATATATATGGATCCACGGGTTTCGAAGCCGCATTTGGTTAAACGTTGCTCTGATCACCTAAGTGGCACGGGTGGTCCCCTATAGTGGTTCACAGCGCCATAAGCTCGTTGAACAGGCATTGTGTGAAATATAGTAGAGTCTAGGACTGCTTTTATTGTCCTAGTGGCCCAGAAGTAGCGTTCCCCGGTGACAATTATAAGATTGTGGGTTCAAATCCTGGTTTGGTGAGGTGTTGATTATATGTAGAAGTCCGCGTGCTTTATTGGGCTAATGAAATATATATGGATTCTCCTGTTTTGAAGCCGCATTTGGTAAAACGTTTGCTCTGATCACCTAAGCAACACGGGTGGTCCCATTAGAGGTTCCCGGCGCCATAAGCTCGTTGAACAGGCTTTGTGTGAAATATAACAGAGTCTAGGACTGCTTTTAGTGTCCTGGTGGCCCAGAGGTAGCGTTCCCCGGTCACAATTATAAGATCGTGGGTTCGAATCCTGGTGGGGTGAGGTGTTGATTATAGGTAGAAGTGTGCGTGCTTTATTGGGTTAATGAAATAGATATGAATCCTCGTGTTTCGAAGCCGGATTTGGTAAAACGTTGCTCTGATCACCTAAGCGTACGAATTGATTCTATAATTGGTTCTGGCGCCATAAGCTCGTTGAACAGGCTTTGTGTGAAATATAGCACAGTCTAGGACTGCTTTAATTATCCTGGTGGCCCAGAGGTAGCGTTCCCCGGTCACAATTATAAGATCGTGGGTTTAAATCCTGGTGGGGTGAGGTGTTGATTATATGTAGAAATCCGCGTGCTTTATTGGGCTAATGAAATATATGGATCCTCGTGTTTCCAAGCGGTTTGGTAAAACGTTGCTCTGATCACATAAGCGGCACGGGTGGTCCCCATTAGAGGTTCACTGCGCCATAAACTCGTTGAACAGGATTTGTGTGAAATATAGCAGAGTCTAGGACTGCTTTTAGTGTCCTGGTGGCCCAGAGGTAGCATACCCCGGTCACAATTATAAGATCGTGGGTTTGAATCCTGGTAGGGTGAGGTGTTGATTATATGTAGAAGTCCAAGTGATATATTGGGCTAATGAAATATATATGGATCCTCGTGTTTCCAAGCCGGATTTGGTAAAACGTTGCTCTGATCACCTAAGCGGCACAGGTGGTCCCCATTATAGGTTCATGGCGCCATAAGGTCGTTGAACAGTCTTTGTGCGAAATATAGTAGAGTGTAGGACTGCTTTTATTGTCCTGGTGGCCCAGAGGTAACATACCCCGGTCACAATTATAAGATCGTGGGTTTCAATCCTAGTGGGGTGAGGTGTTGATTATATGTAGAAGTCCGCGTGCATTATTGGGCTAATGAAATATATATGGATCCTCGTATTTCGTAGCCGGATTTGGTAAAACGTTGCTCTGATCACCTAAGCGGCACGGGTGGTCCCCATTAGAGGTTCACGGTGCCATAAGCCCGTTGAACAGGCTTTGTGTGAAATATAGCAGAGTCTAGGAATGCTTTTTTTGTCCTGGTGGCCCAGAGGTAGCGTCCCCCGGTCATAATTATAAGATCGTGGGTTCAAATCCTGGTGGGGTGAGTTGTTGATTATATGTAGAAGTCCGCGTGCTTTATTGGGCTAATGAAATATATCTGGATCCTCGTGTTTCGAAGCCGCATTCGGTAAAATGTTGCTCTGATCACCTAAGCGTATGGTGGTCCCCTATAGTGGTTCACAGCGTCATAAGCTAGTTGAACAGGCTTTGTGTGAAGTATAGTAGAGTCTAGGACTGCTTTATTGTTGTCCTAGTGGCCCAGAGAGTAGCGTTCCCCAGTGACAATTATGGTGTGGGTTCAAATCCTGGTGGGGTGAGGTGTTGATTATATGTAGAAGTCAGCGTGCTTTATTGGGGCTAATGAAATATATATGGATTCTCCTGTTTGAAGCATTTGGTAAAACGTTGCTCTGATCACCTAAGCGGCACGGGTGGTCCCCATTAGAGGTTCACGGCGCCATAAGCTCGTTAAACAGGCTTTGTGTGAAATATAGTAGAGTCTAGGACTGCTTTTATTGTCCTGGTGGCCCAGAGGTAGCATACCCCTGTCACAGTTATAAGATTGTGGGTTTGAATCCTGGTGGGGTGAGGTGTTGATTATATATAGAAGTCTGAGTGCTTTATTGGGCTAATGAAATATATATGGATCCTCGTGTTTCCAAGGCGGATTTGGTAAAACGTTGCTCTGATCACATAAGCGGCACGGGTGGTCCCCATTAGAGGTTCACTGCGCCATAAGCTCGTTGAAAAGGATTTGTGTGAAATATAGCAGAGTCTAGGACTGCTTTTAGTGTCCTGGTGGCCCAGAGGTAGCATACCCCGGTCACAATTATAAAATCGTGGCTTTGAATCCTAGTGGGGTGAGGTGTTGATTATATGTAGAAGTCCGCGTGTTTTATTGGGCTAATGAAATATATATGAACCCTAGTGTTTTGAAGCCGCATTTGGTAAAACGTTGCTCTGATCACCTAAGCGGCACGGGTGGTCCCCATTAGAGGTTCACGGCGCCATAAGCTCGCTGAACAGGCTTTGTGTGAAATATAGCAGAGTCTAGGACTGCTTTTCTTTCCTGGTGGCCCAGAGGTAGCATTCCCCGGTCACAAATATAAGATCTTGGGTTTAAATCCTGGTGGGGTGAGGTGTTGATAATATGTAGAAGTCCGCGTGCTTTATTGGGCTAATGAAATATATATGGATTCTCCTGTTTCGAAGCCGCATTTGGTAAAACGTTGCTCTGATCACCTAAGTGGCACGGGTGGTCTCCATTAGAGGTTCACGACGCCATAAGCTCGTTGAACAGGCTTTGTGTGAAATATAGCAGAGTCTAGGACTGCTTTTATTGTCCTGGTGGCCCAGAGGTAGCGTTCCCCGGTCACAATTATAAGATAGTGGCTTCAAATCCTGGTGGGGTGAGGCGTTGTTTATATGTAGAAGTCTGCGTGCGTAATTGGGCTAATGAAATATATATGGATCCTCGGGTTTTGAAGCCGCATTTGGGTAAACGTTGCTCTGATCACCTAAGCGGCACGGGTGGTCCCCTATAGTGGTTCACGGCGCCATAAGCTCGTTGAACAGGCTTTGTGTGAAATATAGCAGAGTCTAGGACTGCTTTTATTGTCCTAGTGGCCCAGAGGTAGCGTTCCCCGGTCACAATTATAAGATCGTGGGTTCAAATCCTGGTGGGGTGAGGTGTTGATTATATGTAGAAGTAAGCGTGCTTTATTGGGCTATTGAAATATATATTGATCCTCGTGTTTCGAAGCCAGATTTGGTAAAACGTTGCTCCGATCACCTAAGCGGCACAGGTGGTCCCCATTAGAGGTTCATGGCGCCATAAGTTCGTTGAACAGGCTTTGTGTGAAATATAGTAGAATCTAGGACTGCTTTTATTGTCCTGGTTGCCCAGAGGTTGCGTTCCCCGGTCACAATTATAAGATCGTGGGTTAAAATCCTGGTGGGGTGAGGTGTTGATTATATGTAGAAGTAAGCGTGATTTATTGGGCTATTGAAATATATATTGATCCTCGTGTTTCGAAGCCGGATTTGGTAAAACGTTGCTCCGATCACCTAAGCGGCACAGGTGGTCCCCATTAGAGGTTCATGGCGCCATAAGGTCGTTGAACAGGCTTTATGTGAAATATAGTAGAGTCTAGGACTGCTTTTATTGTCCTGGTTGCCCAGAGGTAGCGTTCCCCGGTCACAATTATAAGATCGTTGGTTCAAATCCTGGTGGGGTGAGGTGTTGATTATATGTAGAAGTCCGCGTGCTTTTTTGGGCTAATGAAATATATATGGATCCTCGGGTTTCCAAGCCGGACTTGGTAAAACGTTGCTCTTATCACCTAAGCGGCACGGGTGGTCCCCTATAGTGGTTCACGATGCCATAAGCTCATTGAACAGGCTTTGTGTGAAATATAACAGAGTTTAGGACTGCTTATAGTGTCCTCGTGGCCCATAGGTAGCATTCCTCGGTCATAATTATAAGATTGTGGGTTCGAATCCTGGTGGGGTGAGGTGTTGATTATATGTAGGGAATCGCGTGCTTTATTGGGCTAATGAAATATATGGATCCTCGTGTTTCCAAGCCAGATTTGGTAAAACGTTGCTCCTGATCACCTAAGCGCGCGGATGGTCCCCATTAGAGTTCTGGCGTCATAAGCTCGTTGAACAGGCTTTGTGTGAAATACTTGAGAGTCTGGGACTGCTTTTATTGTCCTGGTGGCCCAAAGGTAGCGTTCCCCGGTCACAATTAGAAGATCGTGGGTTCGAATCCTGGTGGGGTGAGGTGTTGATTATATGTAGAAGTCCGCATGCTTTATTGGGCTAATGAAATATATATGGATCCTCGTGTTATGAAGCCGGATTTGGTAAAACGTTGCTCTGATCACCTAAGGGGCACGGGTGGTCCCCTATAGTGGTTCACAGCCCCATAAGCTCGTTGAACAGGCTTTGTGTTAAATATAACAGAGTCTAGGACTGCTTTTCTTTCCTGGTGGCCCAGAGGTAGCATTCCCCGGTCACAAATACAAGATCTTGGGTTTAAATCCTGGTGGGGTGAGGTGTTGATAATATGTAGAAGTCCGCGTGCTTTATTGGGCTAATGAAATATATATGGATTCTCCTGTTTCGAAGCCGCATTTGGTAAAACGTTGCTCTGATCACGTAAGTGGCACGGGTGGTCTCCATTAGAGGTTCACGACGCCATAAGCTCGTTGAACAGGCTTTGTGTGAAATATAGCAGAGTCTAGGACTGCTTTTATTGTCCTGGTTGCCCAGAGGTAGCGTTCCCCGGTCACAATTATAGGATCGTGGCTTCAAATCCTGGTGGGGTGAGGCGTTGATTATATGTAGAAGTCTGTGTGCGTTATTGGGCTAATTAAATATATATGGATCCTCGGGTTTTGAAGCCGCATTTGGGTAAACGTTGCTCTGATCACCTAAGCGGCACGGGTGGTCCCCTATAGTGGTTCACGGCGCCATAAGCTCGTTGAACAGGCTTTGTGTGAAATATAGCAGAGTCTAGGACTGCGTTTTATTGTCCTAGTGGCCCAGAGGTAGCGTTCCCCGGTCACAATTATAAGATCGTGGGTTCAAATCCTGGTGGGGTGAGGTGTTGATTATATGTAGAAGTAAGCGTGCTTTATTGGGCTATTGAAATATATATTGATCCTCGTGTTTCGAAGCCAGATTTGGTAAAACGTTGCTCCGATCACCTAAGCGGCACAGGTGGTCCCCATTAGAGGTTCATGGTGCCATAAGTTCGTTGAACAGGCTTTGTGTGAAATATAGTAGAATCTAGGACTGCTTTTATTGTCCTGGTTGCCCAGAGGTAGCATTCCCCGGTCACAATTATAAGATCGTGGATTAAAATCCTGGTGGGGTGAGGTGTTGATTATATGTAGAAGTAAGCGTGATTTATTGGGCTATTGAAATATATATTGATCCTCGTGTTTCGAAGCCGGATTTGGTAAAACGTTGCTCCGATCACCTAAAAGCTGACTGGGTATTCCCCCCGTAGAGGTTCATGGCGCCATAAGGTCGTTGAACAGGCTTGTGTGGCTATAGTAGATTCTGGGGCTGCTTTATTGTCCTGGTTGCCCAGAGTGGCGTTCCCCGGTCACAATTATAAGATCGTTGGTTCAAATCCTGGTGGGGTGAGGTGTTGATTATATGTAGAAGTCCGCGTGCTTTTTTGGGCTAATGAAATATATATGGATCCTCGGGTTTCCAAGCCGGATTTGGTAAAACGTTGCTCTTATCACCTAAGCGGCACGGGTGGTCCCCTGTAGTGGTTCACGATGCCATAAGCTCATTGAACAGGCTTTGTGTGAAATATAACAGAGTTTAGGACTGCTTATAGTGTCCTCGTGGCCCATAGGTAGCATTCCTCGGTCATAATTATAAGATTGTGGGTTCGAATCCTGGTGGGGTGAGGTGTTGATTATATGTAGAAGTCCGGGTGCTTTATTGGGCTAATGAAATATATATGGATCCTCGTGTTTCCAAGCCGGATTTGGTAAAACGTTGCTCTGATCACCTAAGCGGCACGGATGGTCCCCATTAGAGGTTCACGACGCCATAAGCTCGTTGAACAGGCTTTGTGTGAAATATAGCAGAGTCTAGGACTGCTTTTATTGTCCTGGTGGCCCAGAGGTAGCATACCCCGGTCACAATTATAAGACCGTGGGTTTGAATCCTGGTGGGGTGAGGTGTTGATTATATGTAGAAGTCCGAGTGCTTTATTGGGCTAATGAAATATATATGGATCCTCGTGTTTCGAAGCCGGATTTGGTAAAACGTTGCTCTGATCACCTAAGCGGCACGGTTGGTCTCCATTAGAGGTTCACAGCGCCATAAGCTCGTTGAACAGGCTTTGTGTGAAATATAGCAGAGCCTACGAATGCTTTTATTGTCCTGTTGGCCCAGAGGTAGCGTTCCCCGGTCACAATTAGAAGATCGTGGGTTCGAATCCTGGTGGGGTGAGGTGTTGATTATATGTAGAAGCCACGTGCTTTATTGGGCAAATGAAATATATATGGATCCTCGTGTTTTGAAGCGCATTTGGTAAAACGTTGCTCTGTTTCTAAACGCTTGCAGGTGGTCTCAGTAAGTTCCTGGCGCTATAAGCTCGATTGAACAGGCTTTGTGTGAAATACTGTAAGTCTCCCCGAATGCTTTTACTATTGTCCTGTTGGCCCAGTAGCGTTCCCGATTAATTATAAGATCGTGGGTTTTAATCCTGGTGGGTTTAGGTGTTGATTATATGTAGAAGTCCGCGTGCTTTATTGGGCTAATGAAATATATATGGATCCTCGTGTTTCGAAACCGCATTTGGGTAAACGTTGCTCTGATCACCTAAGCGGCACGGGTGGTCCCCTATAGTTGTTCACAGCTCCATAAGCTCGTTGAACAGGCTTTGTGTGAAATATAGTAGAGTCTAGTACTGCTTTTATTGTCCTGGTGGCCCAGAGGTAGCATACCCACGGTCACAATTATAAGATTGTGGGTTTGAATCCTGGTGGGGTGAGGTGTTGATTATATGTAGAAGTCTGAGTGCTTTATTGGGCTAATGAAATATATATGGATCCTCGTGTTTCCAAGCCGGATTTGGTAAAACGTTACTCTAATCACCTAAGCGGCACGGATGGTCCCCATTAGAGGTTCACAGCGCCATAAGCTCATTGAACAGGCTTTTTGTAAAATATAGCAGAGTCTAGGACTGCTTTTATTGTCCTGGTGGCCCAGAGGTAGCGTTCCCCGGTCACAATTAGAAGATCGTGGGTTCGAATCCTGGTGGGGTGAGGTGTTGATTATATGTAGAAGTCCGCGTGTTTTATAGGGCAAATGAAATATATATGGATCCTCGTGTTTTGAAGCCGCATTTGGTAAAACGTTGCTCTGATCACCTAAGCGGCACGGGTGGTCCCCATTAGAGGTTCACGGCGCCAAAAGCTCGTTGAACAGGCTTTGTGTGAAATATAGCACAGTCTAGGACTGCTTTAATTATCCTGGTGGCCCAGAGGTAGCGTTCCCCGGTCACAATTATAAGATCGTGGGTTTAAATCCTGGTGGGGTGAGGTGTTGATTATATGTAGAAGTCCGCGTGCTTTATTGGGCTAATGAAATATATATGGATCCTCGTGTTTCGAAGCCGCATTTGGTAAAACGTTGCTCTGATCACCTATTCGGCACAGGTGGTCCCAATGAGAGGTTCACGGCGCCACAAGCTCGTTGAACAGGCTTTGTGTGAAATATAGCAGAGTCTAGGACTGCTTTTTTTGCCCTGGTGGCCCAGAGGTAGCGTTACCCGGTCACAATTATAAGATCGTGGCTTCAAATCCTTGTCGGGTGAGGCGTTGATTATATGTAGAAGTCCGCCTGCTTTATTGGGCTAATGAAATATATATGGATCCTCGTGTTTCCAGCCGGATTTGGTAAAACGTTGCTCTGATCACCTAAGCGGTACGGTGGTCCCCATTAGAGGTTCATGGCGCCATAAGGTCGTTGAACAGGTTTTGTGTGAAATATAGTAAAGTCTAGGACTGCTTTTAGTGTCCTGGTGGCCCAGAGATAGCATACCCCGGTCACAATTATAAGATCGTGGGTTTGAATCCTGGTAGGGTGAGGTGTTGATTATATGTAGAAGTCCGAGTGATTTATTGGGCTAATGAAATATATATGGATCCTCGTGTTTCCACGCCGGATCTGGTAAAACTTTGCTCTGATCACCTAAGCGGCAAGGGTGGTCCCCATTAGAGGTTCATGGCGCCATAAGGTCGTTGAACAGGCTTTGTGTGAAATATAGTAGAATCTAGGACTGCTTTTTTTGTCCTGGTTGCCCAGCGGTACCGTTCCCCGGTCACAATTATAAGATAGTGGGTTCAAATGCTGGTGGGGTGAGGTGTTGATTATATGTAGAAGTCCGCGTGCTTTATTGTGCTAGTGAAATATCTATGGATCCTCGTGTTTCCAAGCCGGATTTGGAAAACGTTGCTCTCATCACCTAAGCGGCACGGGTGGTCCCCATTAGAGGTTCATCGCGCCATAAGGTCGTTGAACAGGCTTTGTGTGAAATATAGTAGAGTCTAGGACTGCTTTTATTGTCCTGGTTGCCCAGAGGTAGCGTTCCCAGGTCACAATTATAAGATCGTTGGTTCAAATCCTGGTGGGGTGAGGTGTTGATTATATGTAGAAGTCCGCGTGCTTTATTGGGCTAATGAAATATATATGGATCCTCGTGTTTCCAAGCCGGATTTGGTAAAACGTTGCTCTTATCACCTAAGCGGCACGGGTGGTCCCCTATAGTGGTTCACGGTGCCATAAGCTCATTGAACAGGCTTTGTTTGAAATATAACAGAGTCTAGGACTGCTTATAGTGTCCTCGTGGCCCATAGGTAGCATTCCTCGGTCACAATTATAAGATCGTGGGTTTAAATCCTGGTGGGGTGAGGTGTTGATTATATGTAGAAATTCGCGTGCTTTATTGGGCTAATGAAATATATATGGATCCTCGTATTTCGAAGCAGCATTTGGTAAAACGTTGCTCTGATCACCTAAGCGGCACGGGTGGTCCCAATGAGAGGTTCACGGCGCCATAAGCTCGTTGAACAGGCTTTGTGTGAAATATAACAGAGTCTAGGACTGCTTATAGTGTCCTCGTGGCCATAGGTAGCATTCCTCGGTCACAATTATAAGATCGTGGCTTCAAATCCTGGTGGGGTGAGGCGTTGATTATATGTAGAAGTCCGCGTGCTTTATTGGGCTAATGAAATATATATGGATCATCGTGTTTCCAAGCCGGATTTGGTAAACCTTGCTCTAATCACCTAAGCGGTACGGTGGTCCCCATTAGAGGTTCATGGCGCCATAAGGTCGTTGAACAGGCTTTGTGTGAAATATAGTAGAGTCTAGGACTGCTTATAGTGTCCTGGTGGCCCATAGGTAGCGTTCTTCGGTCACAATTATAAGATCGTGGGTTCGAATCCTGGTGGAGTTAGGTGTTGATTATATGTAGAAGTCCGCGTGCTCTACTGGGCTAATGAAATATATATGGATCCTTGTGTTTCAGAAACTGGATTTGGTAAAACGTTGCTCTGATCACCTAAGTGGCTGGATGGTCTGTTAAGTTCACAGCAAGCTCGTTGAACAGGCTTTAATGTGAAATATAGCAGAGTCTAGGACTGCTTTTATTGTCTGTTATTTGAAGGTAGCATACCCCGGTCACAATTAGAAGATCGTCAGGTTCGAATCCTGGTGGGTGGTGTTGATTATATGTAGAAAGTCCGCGTGTTTATAGGGCCAAATTAAATATATATGGATCCTCGTGTTTCCAAGCCGGATTTGGAAAACGTTGCTCTTATCACCTAAGCGGCACGGGTGGACCCAATGATAGGTTCACGGCGCCATAAGCTCGTTGAACAGGCTTTGTGTGAAATATAACAGAGTCTAGGACTGCTTATAGTGTCCTCGTGGCCCATAGGTAGCATTCCTCGGTCACAATTATAAGATCGTGGCTTCAAATCCTGGTGGGGTGAGGCGTTGATTATATGTAGAAGTCCGCGTGCTATATTGGGCTAATGAAATATATATGGATCCTCGTGTTTCCAAGCCGGATTTGGTAAACCTTGCTCTGATCACCTAAGCGGTACGGTGGTCCCCATTAGAGGTTCATGGCGCCATAAGGTCGTTGAACAGGCTTTGTGTGAAATATAGTAGAGTCTAGGACTGCTTATAGTGTCCTGTTGGCCCATAGGTAGCGTTCCTCGGTCACAATTATAAGATCGTGGGTTCGAATCCTGGTGGAGTTAAATTGTTGATTATATGCTTAGAAGTCGCGTGCTCTGGGCTAATAATGGAAATATATATGGATCCTCGTGTTTCCAGCCGGATTTGGTAAAACGTTGCTATGATCACCTAAGCGGTACGGTGGTCCCCATTAGAGGTTCATGGCGCCATAAGGTCGTTGAACAGGCTTTGTGAGAAATATAGTAAAGTCTAGGACTGCTTATAGTGTCCTGGTGGCCCATAGGTAGCGTTCCTCGGTCACAATTATAAGATCGTGGGTTCGAATCCTGGTGGAGTGAGGTGTTGATTATAATAGCAAGGGGTCAAGGTGCTTTGTTGGGCTAATGAAATATATATGGATCCTCGTGTTTCGAAGCCGGATTTGGTAAAACGTTGCTCTGATCACCTAAGGGGCACGGGTGGTCCCCTATAGTGGTTCACAGCCCCATAAGCTCGTTGAACAGTCTTTTTGTAATATATAGCAGAGTCTAGGACTTCTTTTATTGTCCTGGTGGCCCAGAGGTAGCGTTCCCCGGTCACAATTAGAAGATCGTGGGTTCGAATCCTGGTGGGGTGAGGTGTTGATTATATGTAGAAGTCCGCGTGTTTTATAGGGCAAATTAAATATATATGGATCCTCGTGTTTTGAAGCCGCATTTGGTAAAACGTTGCTCTGATCACCTAAGCGGCACGGGTGGTCCCCATTAGAGGTTCACGGCGCCAAAAGCTCCTTGAACAGGCTTTGTGTGAAATATAGCACAGTCTAGGACTGGCTAGTGTCCTGGTGGCCCAGAGGTAGCTACGGTCTGGGTATAAGATCGTGAGTTTAAGAATCTTTCTGGTGGTGAGGTGTTGATTATATGCTTAGAAGTCCGTGGCATTGAACTAATGAAATATATATGGATCCTCGTGTTTCCAAGCCGGATCTGGTAAAACGTTGCTCTGATCACATAAGCGGCACGGATGGTCCCCATTAGAGGTTTACGGCGCCATAAGCTCGTTGATCTGCTTTGTTTGATATATAGTAGAGTCTAGGACTGCTTATAGTGTCCTGGTGGCCCAGAGGTAGCGTTACGGTCACAATTATAAGATCTTGGGTTTAAATCCTGGTGGGGTGAGGTGTTGATTATATGTAGAAGTCCGCGTGCTTTATTGGGCTAATGAAATATATATGGATCCTCGTGTTTCCAAGCCGGATCTGGTAAAACTTTGCTCTGATCACCTAAGCGGCACGGGTGTTCCCCATTAGAGGTTCACGGTGCCATAAGCCCGTTGAACAGGCTTTGTGTGATATATAGCAGAGTCTAGGAATGCTTTTATTGTCCTGGTGGCCCAGAGGTAGCTTCCCCCGGTCACAATTATAAGATCGTGGCTTCAAATCCTGGTGGGGTGAGGCGTTGATTATATGTAGAAGTCTGCGTGCTTTATTGGGCTAATGAAATATATATGGATTCTCGGGTTTCGAAGCCGCATTTGGTTAATCGTTGCTCTGATCACCTAAGCGGCACGGGTGGTCCCCTATAGTGGTTCACAGCGTCATAAGCTCGTTGAAAAGGCTTTGTGTGAAATATAGTAGAGTCTAGGACTGCTTTTATGTTCCTGGTGGCCCAGAGGTAGCGTCCCCCGGTCACAATTATAAGATCGTGGCTTCAAATCCTGGTGGGGTGAGGCGTTGATTATATGTAGAAGTCTGCGTGCTTTATTGGGCTAATGAAATATATATGGATCCTCGGGTTTCGAAGCCGCATTTGGTTAAACGTTGCTCTGATCACCTAAGCGGCACGGGTGGTCCCCTATAGTGGTTCACAGCGCCATAAGCTCGTTGAACAGGCATTGTGTGAAATATAGTAGAGTCTAGGACTGCTTTTATTGTCCTATTGGCCCAGAGGTAGCGTTACCCGGTCACAATTATAAGATTGTGGGTTGAAATCCTGGTGGGGTGAGGTGTTGATTATATGGAGAAGTCCGCGTGCTTTATTGGGCTAATGAAATATATATGGATCCTCGTGTTTCGAAGCGGCATTTGGTAAAACATTGCTCTGATCACCTAAGCGGCACGGGTGGTCCCCATTAGAGGTTCACGGCGCCATAAGCTCGTTAAACAGGCTTTGTGTGAAATATAGTAGAGTCTAGGACTGCTTTTATTGTCCTGGTGGCCCAGAGGTAGCGTTCCCCGGTCACAATTATAAGATCGTGGCTTCAAATCCTGGTGGGGTGAGGCGTTGATTATATGTAGAATTCTGCGTGCGTTATTGGGCTAATGAAATATATATGGATCCTCGGGTTTTGAAGCCGCATTTGGGTAAACGTTGCTCTGATCACCTAAGCGGCACGGGTGGTCCCCTATAGTGGTTCACGGTGCCATAAGCTCGTTGAACAGGCTTTGTG
>NW_024738553.1:0-21900 GCF_018991925.1 Homarus americanus
TTCTGACTTGTTATGAATGGAGGCTTGAACTGAGCGTTAGCCAGAGTGTACTGTGCCAAGACAGCTTTGGTCATATCACTGGCAATGTCTTTGTTTGTTAAGTTCTTTGGTTCTTTTCACTGATTTGCCTGATTAAAACACCGTATCTCAAAGCATCTCTCAATGTAGGCAACTCCGACTTCAGGAGCTCTCTCCCAGACCCAAGATAGTGACTGAGATGGCTGGATTTTTGTTTCCTCGTCCTGACACAAGCAGCCATCGCAAATATTATCAACTTATAAATGCATCAGAATCTGAAACAGAAAAAAATATTGTTAGTTGGGTTGTTAAAGAATGAAGTCAGAAAGCAATGTTCACTATTTAATTGTAATGCACTAATGCAGCTGTACGTTAGATTTTCGATAAATTTCACACTAAAATTTACCTAGCAAAAGGTTGCAAAATACTGAAACTGAAATTATTTTCTGTTTATATACACTAAAATCTACCAAAAAAGTGATGGGCCATTAGTTTTAGCTGATCTTCCCTCCTATGACACACCCTAATACATCAAGGAAAGTTATCACATAATGATATATGTTGCTTTAATTAACGAGTTAATGTTGTATTTTATACCATAGGAAAGCAAGAGCGACAACCACCAGACTGTGTAATTTGTCAGATTTATTGTTTGTTTTAACTCACAATTACCACAAAACACAATAACATTTGACGGTAATTTCACAGTCCCTCTACACATTATGTTGACATTAGCTTAATTACCCCAATTGAAGGTAATATAAATGATGCATGAGTTTGTATTGTCATAAGTCATCACTAATGGTACGTTAATTATCATGTATATTTGCTTAACCATTGTCCAGGACTCCTCGATTCCTAGTGAGAGAAGTGATCAGTTTCCATCAGCAACAATGTCCATTTAACATCCTTGAAGCTTACCATTTAAATTTAATTAACCCTTCAGTAATTTTCACCCAGATGCTTATTTAATCAAGTTACGATTATCGTGTGGAATTTAATTAACTTTTCCGTCATTTTCTTCTCGACTTTTACTGGATCAAGTTATTCGCGTCATATATTTTCCAGATAATTAAAAAAAAAATCTAACCTCCCTCACCAGACACCGGCCAACCTAAATGATATCAACAACTGACCTTTTATCACGTAAGACAATTAACCTTCATAAAAGCATTAATAATTTGTCTTTAATAATGGCTTGTTTTTATTTTACCAAGATCATAAAGAGGAAACAATACCCAGCAATGGGTTGAAGGAGCTAATTATAATAACAGGCGAGGGAGGACTAGTTGCCCCGGGGTCTAACGCACGAGAGCTGGTGTATTGGTCCTCTGGGAGGCGTAAAGGAGAGGCCACGACTCTCACAGGTAAACTTAAAGGCAAAGAGATCAAAAACATGAAAGGCTATAAGAAATAATAGTAAATCAGTGCAGGTGTGAGAAGGTGGTACACCATTACTGTTATTTATGGTGGTATTGTAGTGTTTACTTATGGTGGTATTGTAGTGTTTATGGTGGTATTGTAGTGTTTACTTATGGTGGTATTGTAGTGTTTACTTATGGTAGTATTGTAGTGTTTACTTGTGGTGGTATTGTAGTGTTTACTTATGGTGGTATTGTAGTGTTTACTTATGGTGGTACTTATGGTAGTGTATTTTACTTATGGTAGTGTAGTGTACTTGTGGTGGTATTGTAGTGTTTACTTATGGTGGTATTGTAGTGTTTACTTGTGGTGGTATTGTATTGTTTACTTATGGTGGTATTGTAGTGTTTACTTATGGTGGTATTGTAGTGTTTATTTATGGTGGTATTGTAGTGTTTACTTATGGTGGTATTGTAGTGTTTTACTTGTGGTGGTATTGTATTGTTTACTTATGGTGGTATTGTATTGTTTACTTATGGTGGTATTGTAGTGTTTACTTATGGTGGTATTGTATGTTTACTTGTGGTGGTATTGTAGTGTTTACTTATGGTGGTATTGTAGTGTTTATTTATGGTGGTATTGTAGTGTTTACTTGTGGTGGTATTGTATTGTTTACTTATGGTGGTATTGTAGTGTTTACTTATGGTGGTATTGTAGTGTTTACTTACGGTGGTATGATAGTGTTTACTTATGGTGGTATTATAGTGCTTACTTATGGTGGTATTGTAGTGTTTATGGTGGTATTGTAGTGTTTACTTATGGGGGTATTGTATTGTTTACTTATGGTGGTATTGTAGTGTTTACTTGTGTGGTATTGTAGTGTTTACATATGGTGGTATTGTAGTGTTTACTTATGGTGGTATTGTAGTGTTTACTTATGGTGGTATTGTAGTGTTTGCTTGTGGTGGTACTTGTAGTGTTTACTTATGGTGGTATTGTAGTGTTTACTTATGGTGGTATTGTAGTGTTTACTTATGGTGGTATTGTAGTGTTTACTTATGGTGGTATTGTAGTGTTTACTTATGGTGGTATTGTAGTGTTTACTTGTGGTGGTATTGTAGTGTTTACTTATGGTGGTATTGTAGTGTTTACTTATGGTGGTATTGTAGTGTTTGCTTGTGGTGGTATTGTAGTGTTTACTTATGGTGGTATTGTAGTGTTTACTTATGGTGGTATTGTAGTGTTTGCTTGTGGTGGTATTGTAGTGTTTACTTATGGTGGTATTGTAGTGTTTACTTATGGTGGTATTGTGGTGTTTACTTGTGGTGGTATTGTAGTGTTTACTTATGGTGGTATTGTAGTGTTTACTTATGGTGGTATTGTAGTGTTTGCTTGTGGTGGTATTGTAGTGTTTACTTATGGTGGTATTGTAGTGTTTGCTTGTGGTGGTATTGTAGTGTTTACTTATGGTGGTATTGTAGTGTTTACTTATGGTGGTATTGTAGTGTTTGCTTGTGGTGGTATTGTAGTGTTTACTTATGGTGGTATTGTAGTGTTTACTTATGGTGGTATTGTAGTGTTTGCTTGTGGTGGTATTGTAGTGTTTACTTATGGTGGTATTGTAGTGTTTACTTATGGTGGTATTGTAGTGTTTGCTTGTGGTGGTATTGTAGTGTTTACTTATGGTGGTATTATAGTGTTTACTTATGGTGGTATTGTAGTGTTACTTGTGGTGGTATTGTATTGTTTACTTATGGTGGTATTGTAGTGTTTACTTATGGTGGTATTGTAGTGTTTGCTTGTGGTGGTATTGTAGTGTTTACTTATGGTGGTATTGTAGTGTTTACTTATGGTGGTATTGTGGTGTTTACTTGTGGTGGTATTGTAGTGTTTACTTATGTGGTATTGTAGTGTTTATTTGTGGTGGTATTGTAGTGTTTACTTATGGTGGTATTGTATTGTTTACTTATGGTGGTATTGTAGTGTTTACTTGTGGTGGTATTGTAGTGTTTATAAAGTGTTATTTGCTTTAGTTTGTTCGAGCTGTGTATCCGGCTGGTCAGATTAGATAGAACCTAACCTAACCTAACACACTGTGTAATATAATGTTAACTGTAGCATTTAGAATTAACACAGGTAGTCAAATTTTTATCACTGCGGACGATACAATGCACTTAAAAAAAATACTCTTTCGCGAAAAAAATCCACCCGAGCAGAAAAGGCGAGGATTAGGTTGATTAATCCCGGCCAGAAATAGAAAAAAAATCCATGTAATTTTTTTTGTGTTGTTGGGAGGATTAGCGACTAATTCCAAGTAAATCTCTGATATTTCCCTTTTTCTCGGTAATTCCTGTAATGTGTTAAATTTTTCACACAAATTTAGATAAACCAATTGGATAAAGTTGTAAATTATTCGGAGATAAAACTCACGAGAACAGGTAGTGAGAGTTGTGAGTTGTTGGTGGAGGAAGATTACAAGTGAGGATCATCCCACCACACAACACCTATCTCACCACCACCACCACACCTAACTCAGCACCTATTACCACACACCACCACCACCACCACACACCGCCACCACCACTACTACCACTCAACACCACCACTACTACCACTCAACACCACCACTACACAACACCTGCCACACTTTCATTACAACAGTATCCCGGTGTTAGTCATAAAGGCACGCCAGCACAGTGATATTTTCGGAAAAAATGTGTTGTTTAATGTTGATATTTAAGATGCAAGAACCATAACCATATGACTGGTGCTCTTATATAATGAAAATGTGCAGCTGACACCACCAAAATGAGTTTACTTTATTATTATTAACTAATCTGCAAATAGAGTTTAACAATGTTCATATTATTATTTTTTTTACATCTAATACAGTTAACATTTATTATAACGGGTATGGTATAATACTGCTACTAATGATAATTATAATAACAATAATGATAATAATAATAATATTAATAATAATGATAATGGTAATGACAATAATAGTAACTACAACAACAACAATAATAATAATAATAATAATAACGATGATGATGATGATGACACACACACACCTTGACGTAGCTCTTCACTTATATCAATAAGTTCATCTGTACATTGTCCTCGTAGTCTCCAGTCTTAATCTATACCTTTATGACGTGGGTTATGGTCGTGGGTTGTGGGTCGTATTATGGTCGTGGGTCGTAAAAGTTGATAGGTCATTTACTGTTATTACCAAACACCTCTCTCTCTCTCTCTCTCCAGAAATATGAGAAGAACCATCGAACTGCAGACAAATTCCCTTGAGCTTTACCTAATCTTATTCTTTTTCTCTCCTTCCTTTCTCTCTTTCTCTTTCTCTCTCCCTCTTTCTCTTCCCAGATATCCAAATTTGCTTTTGGTTAGTCGTGAATTATATTGGTAAGAAAAACCATCACTTTGTAAGATTATGCTGTGAGCTTTACATAAGTTATCGGGGGAATCTGGGACACATCGGAGGTACTGAAGAATTATGGTTAACTCGCTTGATATTGCTTTTGAGAGAGAGAGAGAGAGAGAGAGAGCTACCTCCTCCACCACACCACCACAATGCTGACCATCCTAGCTACCACACCACCATAACGTTGACCATTCTAGGTACCACACCACCCCATAACACTGACCGTCCTAGCTTCCACACCACCACAGCGCTGGTCCCTCACACTTGAACTTAACTCACGGTAGTTTCTCCTCCTTTCAAGGGCATCACTGAGAAAAATCTAAGCCATCTGAGAGTGTTGAAGATACACCTCACCACCAAGGAGAAACACTTTATGTAACATAGTGTCCAATTCTCTATAATACGGACTGCTTTGTTTACGTGTGGCCGAGAAATAGTGCAGCGGGAGTGTGTTTAAAGATTCTCAGTTTACTGTTTATGAGTTTACTGAAATGTGAGACTAAAAAAGAATTATCTAAGAGCATCTTATAGTTGTTTGTAGATATACACTTTGTTTACTTATATATATATATGTGTGTGGCTAAAATAAAATTATAGGAAGATTGGATTAGTTATATAAATACTTGGAGTTGAATTATCACAAAAGAAGATCAATTTATCGTCAATATACTTTGAGCTTTACTATTTTAAAAGATCAAATATATTGCCTTTATATAAATACTTTAAGTTTACTAATATATGTAACTAAACGTAAATCATCCTAAAGGAAACTGAAATTGATAGTGTATATATTTATCCTCAAATGTCTACAATAACTGTAGTTGTGTTGCAGTAAAAGGAGAACGTTTATTGTTGTTCAGGAGAGGCTATGAGGGTCACAAGTCACTGCAACCGTTTAATTTTTTTAACACAACAAACACGGGAGCCTTAGTGCCTGGCTATATACTACTGTTATACTAGAGAGAGAGAGAGAGAGAGAGCAACATTTCCACCAAGACTCACATAAGAAACAGAAGGTTCAGTTTACAATCGAATTTCCAATAACAATCACAGTTAACGTTTTCTCAACCCGAGATTAAGCAGTTGTCATACCGAGTTATATACATATTTTGTTTCTGTATGATGATGATACCTGGTGTATGTGTGTGTGGGGGGGGGGGAGACAGCTCAAATTAAAACAATATATTTTAAGTACACTCTTTTTCCGTATTTAGATTAAAAAAAAGCGACAACTTATGGATTGGAAATGTTTGAACATTATACTTATTAGTATATAATAATTGGTGGGAAAGGTCAAGTATGATTCGTTTATAAACACCGACGTCAACACTCAGGGTATCACCAGGTCAGTAGCACTAATTCTCACGGGTGAAAAATATAAAAAACAAAAGCTATAATTATATTCCTTTTCTGCAGGTTGTTGGTCTCTGGGGAAATTAGGAGTGATAAATGACTTTCATCAATTTATAGAGAACAGATGAAGGAATTCCCCGCCAGGTGAGATAACCTGACCTTCTCTAATTAATGAAACCAACAGCCGCTCTTAATGGATTTATTGTCTGAACCAAAACAATTAAAGTGAAACAAGGATGAAGTCAATAGCCGTGATCAATACCAGGTTTTAGAGGACAAAATCATAACACAGATTCACAAGTAGTGTGTGTGACGAAGTCTGTCATTCTCCCCAAAGTATTGATCATAACAACACCACGGCCACACATCACCACCACCGAGTGACATTGAATGTAACACCTACAATAATTACTTTGAAATTAATTAAATTTAATAATGCTTATTGGTTCACAATGAAGGGCATATTAACATAGTTCACCATTGTATAAACTAGCGAAGATATATATATATATATATATAAAGTTCTTATAATATCCGAGCAGGATAGGACTCGGAGCAACGGATTCAAGTTAGATAAGTTTAGGTTTAGGAGGGAGATAGGAAGGAACTGGTTCACAAATAGGGTGGTGGACGAGTGGAACAAGCTTAGCAACTTTGTAGTAAGTGTGGGAACTCTGGAAAGTTTCAAAAGGAGGCTAGATAGATTCATGGATGATAGAGAGCGGTAGTAACTCTCGACAGGAGCTGCCATGCACAGGCCAACCAGCCTATTACAGACTCCTTATTTTCTTATATATATATATATATATATAAATATATATATATATATATATATATATATATATATATATATATATATATATATATATATATATATATATATGTATATATATAGATATATATATATCTTGATAAAATCACACGGGAAAATGGAAACAACGGAGCACCTTAGCTTTCGTCTTTATTCAAGACATCTTCAGAGGCAACTGGATTACATGGACAGAGAGAGGCTTAAATATACAGGGTGACCTTAAAAACATGAGGTCAGGTCATAATGATGTCATCCACTAATCCCCACACCAACACACACGTAGAGGAGCTTAAGAGAAGGGGGGGTGACGTGACTAGTCAGGTCAGGTCAAAAATAAGGGACCCACAAAATAACTATCATACATCTAGATCAAAGGTTTTCAAAGCATTTTTAACCTTGGGCCACTGACAAATAAATTTATGTAACATATTATCAGTTTTGAACTGACCATCACTAAGGTTTATTGATTTTAATTCCTACAGTCTGTACTCACCCCTGAAGATGTGAATTACACGAAAGCGCTTGGGAACTTCGTGTTTTCTTTTTCCTTGTGGTTATCAGCATATACCTGGATCACGCGCACCTACAGTGATTTATTTGCATATATATATATATATATATATATATATATATATATATATATATTTATTTATTTCATGTAAATCCACAATGAAAACGTGGATAAGATAAATCTTGATAAAATCACACGGGAAAATGGAAACAACGGAGTACCTTAGCTTTCGTCTTTATTCAAGACATCTTCAGAGGCACCTGCTACTTACCAGTTGCCTCTGAAGATGTCTTGAATAAAGACGAAAGCTAAGGTACTCCGTTGTTTCCATTTTCCCGTGTGATTTTATCAATATATATATATATATATATATATATATTATTTCCTGTAGTAGTTTGAAAGTTCCTGATATTAGTAAAACTATTTCATTCAAAAACCTTGTACGAGCAATAGGTAACTGAGACGGCTATGGTGTTGATGAACGCCGATGGGACTACCTCCCTTGTACTCATTATTATCGGTGGGAAAACTAGGGTAAAGAAATTCATATAGCATCTAGTCGTCCAGTATTCCAAATGCCTTTCACTTAACTTACGATAATGGCCTCCCTGGGGTCCAAATAGTGACGCGTCCTTACCATGATGGTCAGCCAGCTCTCTCTCATCTCCGTGTAGTCTGGGAGAGGATTGCACTACCTCCGGCCACCTGCTACTTACCAGGAATGGGACGCTTGTCACTGTGTTAATACTAGGGGCAAATCCCGGGACTTGTAATTTGCTACAATTGTTGGGGTTTATGGTCACATTTGCAAATACTGTATTCAGCAGGCGAGGTGCGGACGTTGTTGAGGGGGGCGTGACTCTGTGCTGTACTGTACCGTACATGGCCTCCCACAGTGACCTCGACTGGTTACGGTAAGTGGGGAGCAACTCAACGATAGGGAGGCGGCAGTAGAGACCCACAAACACGCCCAGAACACAGTACTGTATAGTCTCCGAGGTGTCAAGGGGATGGTGTTACCATCTGGCATTATAGATATGATAATCCCGAGGTGCTCTCAGTCCACCTAGCTGTAATTGGGGAAGTGAAGGCCGTTGAGTGCAGTCTTGGCTACACGGCCTCCTTTACTTTCCGAAGACATGCTATGTAGTGTGCCGTATCCACACTGTCCCTAACTGGCAGCCATGTCTATGGGACTCACTATCACTTTTTCACAATTGAGTAACAACTCGAACACCTTCAGACAATCGCTCTTCTTAGGCAAAGGGTGGTCAGGCAGGAGCCCGACAGCTGCCACAGATCGCTGGACTTTAATGTAGCACAAAATGTCCGACACAGCTTACACGAAACAGATGACGATCCAAACATTTTCAGTTCGTAATTCGCTAATCCGTGGCCAACTGAGCTATAGCGTGAAGTGCTCTTAAAACTCCACATACCTGCCGCCTCGCATGCTGTAAAAACATACAATGCTCCGGAAACGCACCAAATATTTTGTAAACGACTCTAAAGTATTTTAACGAGGGTTTTACATCATCAGTAAACAGAAAGGTATTAAACCTTCAGCAAACATTGTATATGCATACTGCATGAAATATGACCTATAATGTTGTTAACACTGAACAAACTGAAAAAGACTTAAAAGAATAATATTTCTTTTTGCAACCGACCTTTTTACACATCACTTTAGCTCGTGTTGTTATACAGTACTGTTGTTAGGGTAATGTTTTAATATTTGCAAGACGAATGTGAATTTGTTGCCATCCGGTATAACTTACTGTACACTCCCATACTTAGTGTACATTATGTAAGAGAAAATAAACAGTTATAAACAGTAAGATAAACAATAAAAGTAAAAGTAAATTGTCCTTTTACAGATAAAGTTTACTGCAACACGAGGCAACTTCACTCAGCTGATCGTACGCGGGTGGACGGTGAGGCGAAGGAGTTCTTCTCTGGCTGGTTCACACGGGGATGATGATTACTGCCTTCCTGTGTATCATCTGCTCTGCCTCCTCCTTATTTCCACTTTCACGGGTATTGTTTTTTCTTTCTGTTTTCGATTTTGTTTTATTATTTGTATTTTTAACTAAATATTTTCCAGATATTTTGGTTATCTAATACTTTCAAATATGTGAAATTTGGATATATGAGATAGCGCTGAGACAAGGGCGTTAAGGCCGATGTAACCCGTATATAGGGTCACAGTTAGCCATGACTAGTTCTCCATAATGCCCACACACCCATAGTACCCACACACTATCCACACACTACCTACACACTCACACAAGGATATACAGTGAAATAAACTGCTCTACCTAAATATTATGTAACTCAAAATATATTCCCAAAACAGCACGTTTACAGTTGAAAATAATAAAAGCATAAATAATACAAACAAAATCAATTAATATGTTTTTTATTATTTTTAAATATCAGAAATGTTGGGTCAACGCTTCTTGTTGTTCTTTGTCTTTTTCCCAGTGAAGATGTAGTCTCCCCATGGCAGGTACTGGTCCTTTTGTACATGGCAGAAAGTGGTAGTTTCCTTCTTCTTCTTGTTGTTTTGAGGTTTAGTGTGCTTTGTGGTCTGCAGTTTGTTAGATCGGGGGCCCTTCTCCTTCACCTGGCAAGGCTTCACCTCAACCTTTGAAACTTTTGTTACAGTGCGTCGGAACACCATTGTGATTTACTGACACTAACAGCTCTCTCACTGAGGTCAAATCAAAATTTGACCATACAGAAAGAATTACGGTTTAATAAGGTTGGAATTTAAAGAAATTGACAACAAAATGAAGCTCTGTTTATCACTATAGTGTTGAGGACTGGTGTTTGTAGAGATGATGGATGGTGTTATAATATGTAGTGATGATGGATGGTGTTATATGTAGTGATGAAGGATGGCGTTATATGTAGTGATGAAGGATGGCGTTATATGTAGTAATGATGGATGGTGTTATATGTAGTGATGATAGGAGGGTAATATATGTAGTGATGATGGATGGTGTTATATGTAGTGATGATGCATGATGATATATGTAGTGATGATGGTTGGTGTTATATGTAGTGATGCTGGATGGTGTTATATGTAGTGATGATGGATAGAGTTATATGTAGTGATGATGGATGATGTTATATGTAGTGATGATGGGTGGTGTTATATGTAGTGATGTTGGATGGTGTTATATGTAGTGATGATGGATGATATTATATGTAATGATGATAGGATGGTTCTATATGTAGTGATGGATGGTGTTATATGTAGTGATGATGGATGATGTTATATGTAGTGATGATAGGATGGTTTTATATGTAGTGATGATGGATAGAGTTATATGTAGTGATGATGGATGATGTTATATGTAGTGATGATGGGTGGTGTTATATGTAGTGATGTTGGATGGTGTTATATGTAGTGATGATGGATGTTATTATATGTAGTGATGATAGGTTGGTTTTATATGTAGTGATGATGGATGGTGTTATATGTAGTGATGATGCATGATGTTATATGTAGTGATGATGGGTGGTGTTATATGTAGTGATGCTGGATGGTGTCTTATGTAGTGATGATGGATGGAGTTATATGTAGTGATGATGGATGATGTTATATGTAGTGATGATGGTTGGTGTTATATGTAGTGATGTTGGATGGTGTTATATGTCGTGATGGATGGTTCTATATGTACTGATGGTGGATGGTGTTATATGTAGTGATGATGGATCGTGTTATATGTAGTGATAATGGATAGTGTTATATATAGTGATGATGATGGATGGTGTTATAAGTAGTGATGATGGATGTTATATGTAGTGATGAAGGATGGTGTTAGTGAAGATTGTGAAGTGAGATGTAGTGAAGATTGTGAAGTGAGGTGTAGTGAAGATTGTGAAGTGAGATGTAGTGAAGATTGTGAAGTGAGATGTGGTGAAGATTGTGAAGTGAGATGTAGTGAAGATTGTGAAGTGAGATGTAGTGAAGATTGTGAAGTGAGATGTAGTGAAGATTGTGAAGTGACATGTAGTGAAGATTGTGAAGTGAGATGTAGTGAAGATTGTGAAGTGAGATGTAGTGAAGATTGTGAAGTGAGATGTAGTGAAGATTGTGAAGTGAGATGTAGTGAAGATTGTGAAGTGAGATGTAGTGAAGATTGTGAAGTGAGATGTAGTGAAGATTGTGAAGTGAGATGTAGTGAAGATTGTGAAGTGACATGTAGTGAAGATTGTGAAGTGACATGTAGTGAAGATTGTGAAGTGACATGTAGTGAAGATTGTGAAGTGAGATGTAGTGAAGATTGTGAAGTGAGATGTAGTGAAGATTGTGAAGTGAGATGTAGTGAAGATTGTGAAGTGGGATGTAGTGAAGATTGTGAAGTGAGATGTAGTGAAGATTGTGAAGTGAGATGTAGTGAAGATTGTGAAGTGAGATGTGGTGAAGATTATGAAGTGAGATGTAGTGAAGATTGTGAAGTGAGATGTAGTGAAGTTTGTGAAGTAAGATGTGGTAAAGATTGTGGAGTAAGATGTGGTAAAGATTGTGAAGTGAGATGTAGTGAAGATTGTGAAGTGAGATGTAGTGAAGATTGTGAAGTGAGATGTAGTGAAGATTGTGAAGTGAGATGTAGTGAAGATTGTGAAGTGAGATGTAGTGAAGATTGTGTAGTGAAATGTAGTGAAGATTGTGAAGTGAGATGTAGTGAAGATTGTGAAGTGAGATGTAGTGAAGATTGTGAAGTGGGATGTGGTGAAGATTATGAAGTGAGATGTAGTGAAGATTGTGAAGTGAGATGTAGTGAAGATTGTGAAGTAAGATTATAAAGTAAACTGTAGTAATTGAGGTTAAACGAACGCGGGTTATTCTGTAGTGTATCCGTGTCTTGTTAACGTGGAACCAACATGGCGGTGGTTCTCAATATAGATACGTTATTTTGCCGGGAATTTCTGTCAAAACGAAATATGAATCAACCATATTTAGCCTAAATTAACCTAGCGGCTTTATTATATATTCTAAGATGTTTAAATTGGATAGATCAGATCAGGTTAGGTTAAGTCAGGTTGGGTTAGGTTAGGTTAATTTTGTTAATTTTGCCACTTAGAGGCTAGTTTATTGTGCCCCCCATACTCATCCTGTGAGCTGTAGCGCAAAGAGATTACAAAGTGGTGTTAGATGAGGTAGGTGGTTAAGTTAAGTTTCAATAGGTTAGGTTAGATTACGTCAGGTTGGGTTAAGTTAGGTTAGGTAGGTAATAAGTAGATAGGTTACGGTCGGTAGGTGGGAAAGTTAGGTTTGATTAGGTTAGCTTATGTCAGACTGGGAGGTTAGGTTCGATTATGTCAGGTTAGGTTCGATTATGTCAGGTTAGGTTCGATTATGTCAGGTTAGGTTAGATTACGTCAGGTTAGGTTAGATTACGTCAGGTTAGGTTAGATTACGTCAGGTTAGGTTAGATTACGTCAGGTTAGGTTAGATTATGTCATGTTAGGTTCGATTATGTCAGGTTAGGTTCGATTATGTCAGGTTAGGTTAGATTACATCAGGTTAGGTTAGATTATGTCAGGTTAGGTTAGATTATGTCAGGTTAGGTTAGATTATGTCAGGTTAGGTTAGATTATTTCATGTTAGGTTAGATTATGTCAGGTTAGGTTAGATTACGTCAGGTTAGGTTAGATTATGTCAGGTTAGGTTAGATTATGTCAGGTTAGGTTAGATTATGTCAGGTTAGGTTAGATTATGTCAGGTTAGGTAAGTAGGTGGAGGTGGGTAAAAAAGGTTAGGTTAGGTCGGCATGTTTTAGTGTAGGAGCTTAAGTAATCCCGTAAAAATTTCATGTTAATTTTTGACACCATACATCGTAATAATCCTTATAAACTATGTTAAGGAACTGTGGTGTAATTTTTTCTGAACGGTTTACTATAAGTTTTATGCCATTAAAGAAGTTTTATCAATGAGCGGCGTAATGAACCACAGACGTATTACCATTAAGTCCTAAGTAACTTAAAACATGACTAATAACCTATGAACATGTAGTATTATATGATTACAATTTAACATAATATATTATGAATGCTGTTATAATATCTTAAGTGTGTTACAAACATGGCTGCTCATATATGCCATCCTGTCTCTGGCAAAGAAGAGATTGCAGTAAGTAAAATTAATTGCTTAAGACAAATACTGGAAATTAAACATATACATATTACCATTATCGGAAAAGCTTAGAACCACCGTTTTGTATTTATTAAAAGTTTGTAGTGTTATACATCATGTGTATACAAGTCACAAGTTATTATTTACGACATTGCTTCAGTCCTCGTCATCAGAGTCTTCTGTGTACAACAGATTCCTTCACCTTGTTTAGGCATTTCTCATCATCTGCTTGACAGTTACACATCTCGGTGCATGCCATGCTATTCTTTCTGATTCTTTCCGTATGAACATGACAATGATCCACATTTCCTGACGCCACATCCACATTTAACAAGTTCTGTGATTGCTTCTGGAGCTGGTGGTTGGTCTGGTATTACTAGTATGAAACAGTCATTGTCAATCTTCCCTGCCATGCTCTAATTGTGAAAGCATTTTACTGTCTGCATCACAAGACCACAGAAGAGCTTGATACCTTCCTCTCAATATATGATACTTTAGAGTTGCTGCAGTCGCTGGTAGTTCTCCAGCTTCTGCCTGCATTATCTTGAAGAGATGCCATCTAAGTTTTGACAGTTTAGTGAAAGTCATTCGTGGACAGTAGAGCTTAAATACAAATTCCTCTAGACCAATATACATGTCTGCTGGAGGGCATTTGGTCTACTCAGCATCTTGAATGCATCTAGGACTTTTGTGTTAGATTTCATCAAAGTGCTCCAACATGCTTTCTTTCCTTTGCCAACAAATTTTCCAATGCAGTCAGATCCTGTGAAGGCATGGATACCTGTAAGGCTCTCTGCCCAATGTGTCGTCACTCACCAGTTCCTGTTATCATACTTGTATTTTCTCCAAGTTGAGGCTGCTTTAATATGCCAAACACATCAGTGTCTGGTGACTTGACATGTACAGTGCTGCCCTTCTGTGATGCATATACTGTATGTCCTGCTTAAGTTCTATAACTTGTGATAGCAATTTGATGGTTGAAGTCTTATTTGCTGCTTTCCACGACAGTAGATTAACCTTGGACAGCTTTTCCCAGATGCTCAATGGACCAACAATACGTTCCTTGACAAAATTTTCATAATTTTGGCTTCCAACTTCATATGCTCATAGATTGTCATATTTAGCATTTTCTGGCATTACAGCTCCAGTTACCAAGTTTATAAGAGCATCATTTTCATGGGATTACAGTCACCAATAACATTGTGTAGCTTCTGTACATCAGCATATTGACAGCTGACAATAGCTGTAGAGAGCTCATGGTGTTCTGTTCTTTTGTAATCTTTATGAGTTTGATATTTTATGTAATGAACTTAATTTGAAAACCCAAATGGTAGTATATGATCTTTTATCACCTTAGACACTCTGTGCGTCATGCCTCTCAAGTAATTTTTTTCCTCTCTTACTTCTCTGGACAAATACGACCTTTATCCCATCAGAAAAAGTATCACCATATATTTTCTTAATCTACAGGTGCCAAGGTTTAAGATGACGGATGGTGTTAAAAATTAACCTGAAATTTTTACGCGACCACATATTGTCTTGTTGGGTTTCTGAGAGAACTTCACGGCTAAATAGCGCCTCTGTATTGATAGCCGGTACATGTCGTAATATCCACCGCTCATAGTTAAATCTTTATGTCCGTTTATTTTGTCCTAATTTAAGTATCAAAAAGTGTTTTCATTTTTAAGTATCTTAAGTATCTTTTTTCCCCACTCCTAAGTATCTAAGTATGATTTATTTTCATTTATAAGTAACTAATTATATTTTTGTTTTCATTATAAAATGTGATTGATATAGACAACAGAAGTAAATATCAGCTGGAGGTCGTAAACGAAGCTGATGTGAAATATTTTGACTCACTGTTCCCACGAACTAATTGCTTCACTGGTTTATACCGAAGAAATAAAACCGTCAACGAACCATCCGATTCAAATGTGTCTTAGGCGATACAGGGTGTTTATGCGTCACTCTGATACCAAGAATGACTTTGTGTACTGTGGTGAAGCTGAGGGTAGGATAGGGTTGGGTTGGGTTGGGATGGGTTAGGATTACGCATGTGTGAGTATATTCTGTCGCATTTTATAGGTATCTTGCGTCTTTCTCATTATTCCTTCTTTATCATGAGTATCTGTGCCTATTAATACACCACCTCGCAGGATAGTGGAAGAGGAATGGATAGTAACGAGATAATATTCTTCTTACATATACCTTAGCTTGATTACAGGTAACACCAGGTAGAAGTTACATGACTCTTAAGAGTTTTCCTCGACTTGGCTGATTCAACTGTAAGACTTGCTGTATTTATCCTTATTAAAATCCTCCACCTGTAAGACCCTCCACTTGTAAGACCCTCCACCTGTAAGACCCTCCACTTGTAAGACCCTCCACCTGTAAGACCCTCCACTTGTAAGACTCTCCACTTGTAAAACCCTTTAGGGATTTGAAATACCTTCTCGTCTTGGCTCCACTAGTACTGTACACACCCTCTCTGGCCTTAGTTTACAGTAATGTTGAAGTATATAATGAAGACTCACAGCTCATGGGTTAGAAAAACAAAAGATGCTTGTTTTATTTATTTATTTATTTATTTATTTATTTATTTATAGTTTATTTTAGAATCCCCGAAAGTTAGAACAAAATGGCTGACGGGACTCACAAGCGGGCGGTGTTTACAGTATGGACCAAGAATAAAAATAAATGAAAAATAAAATAAATAAATCGTAAATTGGTGCATTGTTTCTCCAGGGGTAATTATAGAAGTACAAATGTTCTCCAGCAGTGGGTAACGATCATAGTCACGTATAGAGCTTCCGACGCAGGTAGATTGATATAGATGCATTACCTGGAGTTAGTGGGTTACAGGGGCCTCTTACACGATAATATTAAAGGTGTTTCTTCCTTCTGTTTGTGGCACTTGAGGTGTTTAGGTTAGGTTTAATTAAAATGGTTTAGTTATATTACGATAAGTTAAGTTGAATTTAGAACTTTTGATTTGCATATATCGTGTTTTAGAAGGATTTGTTAGCTAATAAGTTTAATTTGGATAAGTTTAGTTTAATTTAGATCATTTGATTTTACCAGGTCGTATTATAATGACTAGGAACCATATAGAAAACTGTTAGAGAAGTAAATATTTCTACGGCAGTGAATGAGTAAGTCAATAAGTGGTGTATAGAGCTGCTGACGCAACTTAAACGGTATATACTGTACATTATATGTTATCAGAGCTTTCCTGTTGTACGTAACCGCCTCCGTCAAAGTGTCTTAGTGGCTCATGTGAAGATTAGCCTCTAGTTTATTTAACCTCAAGATTAACTACACTGGCACTGCCTGACCTGACCTGACCTGACCTACCCTACCCTAACCTAACCTAATCTAACTTAACTTAATCTAACCTAACTTAACCCAGGTAGCTTTAGGTTAATCATTAGTTGAAATAAGCTGGGAGGGTTAATCTTCAGGTAATCTATCTTAATTAACAATTTTGGTCAGGTGAGGCCTTCCTTACCTTACTCGAGAGCAGGAGGAGGAGGACTTGCTAACATCTACAGATCATCGTCAACCAAGGCAGATATTGAATACCTTTTGTTTACCTTCGTGGCTTTAGAACACATCTTAACACCATAAGACTATTCGCCTCAATACACTAATACAGTAATTGATTATTGTATTCTAATAAAATTTACGGTGTATCTTGTGAACCAGATTTATTGTTTGACCTTAGTGAATGAGAAACTGGTTGAGGTGTATTGTGGTAAAAATCCTTAAGAGAAGCTCTGTGTGTTCTTACGACCTCAAAGTAACACAAAAGGTAGCCAATATCTACCCTTGGTCAGTCACTTTATGTAGATGTCAATTGTGTCATTTTTCTAGACTTAGTGCCCCCTGGAGGAGAAAGTAAATACAATGTTGATTTATTTTGGTCACAATACACGCTAGTAGATTATTTTTTCCTATTTAACTAAATAATTAACACTATGTAGCTAACTAATTATATGACTCAAAGATTGTAACCAATATGGCGTTGATATTGTTCACATACTCTATGATAAATAGATGTATTGTCTGTTTAATTTTAGGGAAGAATTTAATTTATAAACTTTTGAGAATCTGGATACAGGAGTTTTGTCTTTGCGTGTGTGTGTGTGTGGTGATGATGATGACGGATACTTTCCTCTGCAGTGAAAAAAATATCTTGACATTGCAAAGTTTAACTGTAAGCCGAAGGAACGTTTGTAATGTGACTTATTATGTGAAATTGTAACTTGAAATTCTTTATGAAAAAATATTTCCCCATAAAGTTTGGCAGTAAATGAAGTATTACATCAAGGTGTAACTTGTAGTTCCTTGTGGAGTAATTACCTATGTGGACGATACAGCTACTCGAGGGTGTAAGACCTAGAGTAGAAAGTCTTAAGACCTTACCTGAGGTTGAAAGACTCTTATAGTGGAACGTCTTTGGTATTGAAACTTTAATTACAGTAAATAAAATATTATCTACCTAAATATTCCTTCACCTGGCGACAACTAATGATACAGGTGGTGTAATAGCTCTTTAAAATTCCTCCGTTTGATATAATAATGACCACACATGAACTTATAATGTGCAATATCTTGATAACACATTAGCTGCAACATTACACATAGTCCAGTGTATGTGTGGTGAGGGACATCTACCTAAATGAGTTACAGAATGTGGAGTTGAGGCAAAAAAATGTTGGGACATGTTTGAGATCATCAGTTGAGCCAAACGTTTATACTCAATATTGTTTTAATGGTATTTTAGAGCGACCGAAAAATGTAAACAAAATGGCCGGCTAGGCTCGGGGGATCCACGAGTCCTCTTATGAAGGATCGACAATAAATGAAAACAAATCAGATTAATTTAAACACATTTCCAAGAGTATTAGATCCTGTAAAGAGAGAAAATTAATACTTGATATTTGTAGAAACTTTTTTTTTCGTCCGTTTTCGTCTTGGTTAAAACAATTGTGGTGGTGTTACCTGTTCCAAACGGTAGACATCAAGGAAATGGATCAAGACCTTAATACTCAAAGGTACACATGATGATTTGTTCCCAAGTCCGAGGATTTACTTCACAAAACAGATTAACTTTAGGACACAATGATGGCGAACAAAATAACATCAACATTGCGTACAGTACATATCTTGCTTTGACTCTTAACTCTTGTAATTTTTCGTAATGTTAGTGAATGAATTTGAGATTCTGGGCATATTTTCTTGTTTTTCTTTCTAATCAAGTGTAAAGGAAGATGTACTGTTTATTGATGGATTTGGTGATGTCTTAATAGTGTATTAGTATGTTAATATTACACAGGTTTGGTATAGTGGTGACGGTAATGTAGTGTAGTAAGATTTTAACACATGGAGGTGAATTTGTCTTTTATGTTGAGGATTTGTTAAAGGGAAGATCTGATGGACAGGGATAATTGTCTGGTTGTGATGGACACGGCTCACCTAACCTAACCCAATCTAACCTAACCCAACCCAACCTAACCCAACCCAACCTAACCTAACCCCTATATATGTGTGAGATAAGGTTCTGATTCAAGAACAAGATGCACAAGTTCGAATCCAAATTGAGCTGTAGGGTTTGTTGACTAATTCGGGGCTTCACATTCATAAAACTCTCAAATGGGATACGACTAAACCCGAAGCCCCATCTTCCGTCGGTCGGTCGTCGGTGTCAGGTCAAAGGTCAGTTTGTAGTTCACCTCCTGTGATATGTGTCATTTATCGAAACGAAACATGAGGTTAACGTGAAAACAAAACCTCGAAGCAACACGTATAAACAGGGTCGAGTTTTCATCGGATTTTACGTCATGAAATTTTCCATCTTGAGAGAGAGAGAGAGAGAGAGAGAGAGAGAGAGATTGATTGATTGATTCCGATGCTGAAATTAACACTAAAATTTTATACTGTAATTGAGATAAATGCAGGTAAGGTTGACGTATGGAATTATTGAAGGACGATCACAGAAATGTTTTACCTGTTTCCTGTGATGGGGCGTGAATATAATGGTTGTTTGTGGGTGTGGGGCGTGGATAGTCGGTTTGTTTGTGGGTGTGGGGCGTGGATAATGGGTTTATTTTGTGGAGTGTGGGGCGTGGATAAGTAGGTTGTTTGTGTGGTGTGGGTGTGAACAGTAGGTTTTGTTTGTGGGTGTAGGGCGTGGATAGTAGGTATGTTTGTGGGTGTAGGGCATGGGTAGTAGGTTTGTTTGTGGGTGTGGGGCGTGGATAGTGGGGATTTGTTTGTGGGTGTAGGTGGTGGGTAGTGTGTGTTTGTGGGTGTAGAACGTGGATAGTAGGTTTGTTTGTGGGTGTAAGGCGTGGATAGTAGGTTTGTTTGTGGGTGTAGGGAGTGGATAGTAGGTTTGTTTGTGGGTGTGGGGCGTGGATAGTAGGTTTGTTTGTGGGTGTAGGGCGTGGATAGTAGGTTTGTTTGTGGGTGTAGGGCGTGGATAGTAGGTTTGTTTGTGGGTGTGGGGCGTGGATAGTAGGTTTGTTTGTGGGTGTGGGGCGTGGATAGTGGGTTTGTTTGTGGGTGTGGGGCGTGGATAGTAGGTGTGTTTGTGGGTGTAGAGCGTGGATAGTAGGTATGTTTGTGGGTGTAGAGCGTGGATAGTAGGCATGTTTGTGGGTGTAGGGCGTGGATAATAGATATGTTTGTGGGTGTAGGGAGTGGATAGTAGGTTTGTTTGTGGGTGTTTGGGAGTGGATAGTAGGTATGTTTGTGGGTGTAGATACATACATTGTTAAGAGGAATAAATCAAAATGGGAAGAAGATTAAGATAAATATACTGATGATTTATGGTACAGGTGAGTTAATAAAATTGATATAAATAGATAAATACAGTAGATAGATAGATAGATAGATAGATACAGTAGATAGATAGATAGATAGATGTATGATTTTGTATACCGCAAGAGTAACTAAATATTCCTGTAACTGTAATTTCTTTCAGTTACAAAATACACAGGATTATAAATATGAGTATGCACATCAGGTGTTACAGTAAGTGGTAATATTTTGTAATACTCTTAAGTGATGAGGTAACAGAGGAAATAGACGGATACTAACGGAGAGTTTTTGTAGAATTAGACAGGGATTCAGACAGTAAAACTTCTTCCGACAATACAAATTTTGACGGTGGAATTTATACACGAGAGTGTATGGATAATTATGATGAGCTGAATTATGACATCTACGTCTGATAATCCGTTGTTTAGAACGGATTATTATTATTTTTGTTGAGTTATTTAACAGTTTGAGAACAGGTTTATTATGGTACTATGTCCTATTATCACACAAGGTCATAAGTGAAGTAAAATAACCAATTATACTGTATTATCTTAGACAATATTCCCTGGACATGCTGGATAATATACCATCTACTTAAGGAGGTGATGTAGGTAAGGTAGATTGATATTTTAACATTAATTTACTCAGTTTTTCTTAGTATCGGAGTTTTTTTTTTTTTATTCTGACAATTTATAATGCAAGCAGCGTTCACATGTTGTCAACCGCCCTCAAGTGTACAAGGAGTTTGGACTGTAACTGTACCGTCAATAAGTGGCTGTAACTGCACCGTCAATAAGTGGCTGTAACTGTACCGTCAATAAGTGGCTGTAACTGTACCGTCAATATGTGGCTCTGTATTCTGAACACGGGGGGATCTCTACAGTGTAACCTACGAGTATAACTGTGGTGAAAGAACTGCTTCCCCGCATTATGTTGAGGAAGATTCGTATAAAAACTTTTTGCCGTGACTTTGTAATAAAAAAAATCTTAGGGAAAATATATTGAATTTATTTTTAATGTTTATTTATTTATTGTTGTCGTTGGTGTGTTTTTTTATCGAGATGTGTGTTATGATGTTTGACTTAATTATATTCACGAAAATGGAGTCAAGACAAATGTTGGACACGTTGATGTGAAGTAACACAGTAAATGATGTTGTTTGTGTTGCTGTGTTATTTATTTATTGTGTTTCTTTATTCTTTTCTGTTTATTTTGTTTTATTTAGTTTTATTGTAGTAATTGTTATGCTTTTTTTTATTCTTACTTATTTTCATTTTACTGTTTATTCGTTTTCTTATTTTCATTTTATTGTTCAATAATTTTCCATTCATTCTTATTTATTTATCTCGTTGGTGTATTTTATTTATTTGTTATTCTCTTAGGTATTTCACATTTACATTAATTAATCTTCAAATCATTGGTTGCTATTTTAT
>NW_024738554.1:0-9893 GCF_018991925.1 Homarus americanus
GGCCCTCCTAGTCGTAGTGGGTGCCTTTCCAGGGGCGGCAGCGTCTCTGCCAAGGTCGGTGGCGCCCCCAGGGGCCCTTCCACATGCAGCATATCCCCCAAAAATTCATAGATTTGTCGTACATTTTGCATTCGTCCAATAATCCTTTCCTCAACTGTGATTGGTGGAGCAAGATGTGACGTCATCAAATTACAGCCAATAGGAGAACAGAGCAATCAGTCAGCACAACACCCCAACTTATGCTTTGCTGTTGGATATTTCTTTTCGTTTCACTGTTTAAACTCTGGGTGATATGAGTTAAATAAATGGAAAGGCACTGCCATAGCATTTTCAGTATTATACGCCAACCTACAAAGACATTGAAAAGGAGAACCATCAACAGCAAAACATAAGTTGGGGTGTTGTGCTGACTGATTCCTCTGTTTTCCTATTGGCTGTAATTTGATGACGTTACATCTTATTCCACCAATTACAGTTATGTAAGAGATTACTGGAAGAATGCAATATATACTACACCACTATACAATGTATTGGGGCACTGCCTTCCCTAGGAGGACCTATTGTGAGCCACAGGCTTTGGCAGGATCCCTGGGAGCAGTGGCGCCCCATAAAGAGGCCTGGGGAAGCCACCGCCTCTGGAAGGGCCCCTGAAGGCGCCACCGCCGCTGGCAGGGCCTCTGGGAGCACCACGGTCCCTAGGAACGTACCTATAGGCGCCTATTTCCCAAGGAAGGACCCAGGGATCAAGGCTGTCCCTGTGAGGGTCCCTAGGGTCGCTAGCGCCCCTGGGGTAGCGAGCGCCCATAGCAGGGCCCATGGGGGCGCCGCCGTCCCTGTGAGGGTCCCTAGGAGTGTTGCCGTCCCTGCGAGGGTCCCTTGTAGCTTTGGCCATCCCTCAGAGGCCCATGGAAGCTCGGCTGTTCCTGGAGGAGCCCCTGTCGACGCCGCCTTCCCTGAGAAGGCCTCTAGGATTGCGGTTGTCCCTAAGAGCGCCCCTGGTGGATCCAGCGCCCCTGACAGGTCCCCTGGGGCTACCGCCGACCCTGAGAGGGCCCTCGGGACGCCTCCGTGCCTGGCATGGCCAAGTGACCCTCACAGGGATAGCGGCGATCCCAGGTTCCCTTACTGAGACGGGGGCGCCTTCAGGGGTGTTCCCAGGGACGGCGGCGCCCCCAGGGGCCATACCACAGCGGTGCCGCATTCAGAGGCCCTTCCAAAGGCGGTGTCTCCCCCAGGGTCCATCTATGGGGCGCCTCTGACCCCAATGACCCCGCCAGGGGCTGCAACGCCCCTATGGGCCCTCCTAGGGCCGGCGGCGCTGGTTTGGGCCCTCCTAGTCGTAGTGGATGCCTTTCCAGTGGCGGCAGCGTCTTTGCCAAGGTCGGTGGCGCCCCCAGGGGCCCTTCCACTTGCAGCATCTCCCCAAAAAATTCATAGATTTGTCGTACATTTTGCGTTCGTCCAGTAATCCTTTACTCAACTGTGATTGGTGGAGCAAGATGTGACGTCATCAAATTACAGCCAATAGGAGAGCAGAGCAATCAGTCAGCCCAACACCCCAACTTATGCTTTGCTGTTGGATATTTATTTTCGTTTCACTGTTTAAACTCTCGGGGATATGAGTTAAATAAATAGACACTGCCCATAGCATTTTCAGTATTATCGCAACCTGAACATTGAAAAGGAGAATAAATATCCAACAGCAAAACATAAGTTGGGGTGTTGTGCTGACTGATTCCTCTGTTTTCCTATTGGCTGTAATTTGATGACATTACCTCTTGTTCCACCAATAACAGTTAAGTAAGATATTATTGGAAGAATGCAATATGTACGACACCACTCTCCATTGTTTTGAGGTGCCGCCTCCCCTAGGAGGACCTATTGTGACCCACAGTCACTGGCAGGGTCCCTGGGAGCAGGGGCGCCCCATAAAGAGGCCTGGGGGGAGCCACCGCCTCTGGAAGGGCCCTTGAAGGCGCCACCGCCGCTGACAGGGCCTCTGGGAGCACCACGGTCCCTAGTAACGTACCTGGAGGCGCCCCCGTCTCTGGAACGGCCCCACGGATCATGGCTGTCCCTGTGAGGGACCCTCGGGTCGCCAGTGCCCCTACAAGGTCCCATGGGGACGCCGCCGTCCCTGTGAGGGTCCTTAAGAGCGATGCCGTCCCTGCAAGGGTCCCTTGGAGCATTGCCGTCCCTGAGAGGACCATGGAAGCTCGGTTGTTCCTGGAGTAACCCCTCTCGACGCCGCCTTCCCCAAGAAGGCCCCTAGGATTCCAGTTCTTTCTAAAACCCCCCCTAATGGATTCAGCGCCCCTGACAGGTCCCCTGGTGGTACAGCCGACAATGACAGGGCCCTGGGGCGCCTCCGTGCCTGGCATGGCCAAGTGACCCTCACAGGGTTAGCGGCGATCCCAGGTTCCCTTACTGGGACGGGGGCGCCTTCAGGAGTGTTCCCAGGGACGGCGGCGCCCCCAGGGGCCATACCACAGCGGTGCCGCATTCAGAGGCCCTTCCAAAGGCGGTGTCTCCCCCAGGGTCCCTCTATGGGGTGCCTCTGCCCCCAATGACCCTGCCAGGGGCTGCAGCGCCCCTATGGGCCCTCCTAGGGCCGGCGGCGCTGGTATGGGCCCTCCTATTCGTAGTGGGTGCCTTTCCAGGGGCGGCAGCGTCTCTGCCAAGGTCGGTGGCGCCCCCAGGGGCCCTTCCACATGCAGCATATCCCCAAAAAATTCATAGACTTGTCGTACATTTTGCATTCGTCCAGTAATCCTTTCCTCAACTGTGATTGGTGGAGCAAGATGTGACGTCATCAAATTACAGCCAATAGGAGAACAGAGCAATCAGTCAGCACAACACCCCAACTTATGCTTTGCTGTTGGATATTTATTTTCGTTTCACTGTTTAAACTCTGGGGGATATGAGTTAAATAAATAGACACTGCCCATAGCATTTTCAGTATTATCGCAACCTGAACATTGAAAAGGAGAATAAATATCCAACAGCAAAACATAAGTTGGGGTGTTGTGCCGACTGATTCCTCTGTTTTCCTATTGGCTGTAATTTGATGACATTACCTCTTGTTCCACCAATCACAGTTAAGTAAGATATTATTGAAAGAATGCAATATGTAAGACACCACTATCCATTGTTTTGAGGTGCCGCCTCCCCTAGGAGGACCTATTGTGACCCATAGGCACTGGCAGGGGCCCTGGGAGCAGGGGCGCCCCATAAAGAGGCCTGGGGGGAGCCACCGCCTATGGAAGGGCCCCTGAAGGCGCCACCGCCGCTGACAGGGCCTCTGGGAGCACCACGGTCCCTAGGAACGTACCTGGAGGCGCCCCCGTTCCTGGAAAGGCCCCAGGGATCATGGCTGTCCCTGTGAGGGCCCCTCGGGTCGCCAGTGCCCCTACCAGGTCCCATGTGGACGCCACCGTCCCTGTGAGGGTCCCTAAGAGCGATGCCGTCCCTGCAAGGGTCCCTTGGAGCGTTGCCGTCCCTGAGAGGACCATGGAAGCTCGGTTGTTCCTGGAGTAGCCCCTGTCGACGCCGCCTTCCCTGAGAAGGCCCCTACGATTCCAGTTTTTCCTAAGACCGCCCCTGATGGATCCAGCGTCCCTGACAGGTCCCCTGGTGGTACCGCCGACAATGACAGGGCCCTGGGGTGCCTCCGTGCCTGGCATGGCCAAGTGAAGAGCCCTCACAGGGACCAGCGGCGATCCCAGGTTCCCCTTACTGTGACGGGGGCGCCTTCAGAAATGTTCCCAGGGACGGCAGCGCCCCCAGGGCCATACCACAGCTGCTGCCACTAGAGGCCACTTCAGGCGGTGCCTCCCCAGGGGTCTTTCTATGGGGCGACTCTGCTTTAATGACCTATAGGGGGCTTACCCAGCGCCTATGGGCCCTCCTAGGGCCGGCGGCGCTGGTATGGGCCCTCCTAGTCGTAGTGGGTGCCTTTCCAGGGGCGGCAGCGTCTCTGCCAAGGTCGGTGGCTCCCCCAGGGGCCCTTGCACATGCAGCATATCCCCAAAAAATTCATAGATTTGTCGTACATTTTGCATTCGTCCAGTAATCCTTCCCTCAACTGTGATTGGTGGAGCAAGATGTGACGTAATCAAATTACAGCCAATAGGAGAACAGAGCAATCAGTCAGCACAACACCCCAACTTATGCTTTGCTGTTGGATATTTCTTTTCGTTTCACTGTTTAAACTCTGGGTGATATGAGTTAAATAAATAGACACTGCCCATAGCATTGTCAGTATTATCGCATCCTGAACATTGAAAAGGAGAATAAATATCGAACAGCAAAACATAAGTTGGGGTGTTGTGCTGACTGATTCCTCTGTTTTCCTATTGGCTGTAATTTGATGACATTACCTCTTGTTCCACCAATCACAGTTAAGTAAGATATTATTGGAAGAATGCAATATGTACGACACCACTATCCATTGTTTTGAGGTGCCGCCTCCCCTAGTGGAGCTATTGTGACCCATAGGCACTGGCAGGGTCCCTGGGAGCAGTGGCGCCCCATAAAGAGGCCTGGGGGGAGCCACCGCCTCTGGAAGGGCCCCTGAAGGCGCCACCGCCGCTGACAGGGCCTCTGGGAGCACCACGGTCCCTATGAACGTACCTGGAGGCGCCCCCCTCCCTGGAAAGGCCCCAGGGATCATGGCTGTCCCTGTGAGGGCCCCTCGGGTCGCCAGTGCCCCTACCAGGTCCCATGGGGACGCCGCCGTCCCTGTGAGGGTCCCTAAGAGCGACGCCGTCCCTGCGAGGGTCCCTTGGAGCGTTGCCGTCCCTGAGAGGACCATAGAAGCTCGGTTGTTCCTGGAGTAGCCCCTGTCGACGCCGCCTTCCCTGAGAAGGCCCCTAGGATTCCAGTTCTTCCTAAGACCACCCCTGATGGATCCAGCGCCCCTGACAGGTCCCCTGGTGGTACCGCCGACAATGACAGGGCCATGGGGCGCCTCCGTGCCTGGCATGGCCAAGTGACCCTCACAGGGATAGCGGCGATCCCAGGTTCCCTTACTGGGACGGGGGCGCCTTCAGGGGTGTTCCCAGGGACGGCGGCGCCCCCAGGGGCCATACCACAGCGGTGCCGCATTCAGAGGCCCTTCCAAAGGCGGTGTCTCCCCCAGGGTCCATCTATGGGGCGCCTCTGACCCCAATGACCCCGCCAGGGGCTGCAGCGCCCCTATGGGCCCTCCTAGGGCCGGCGGCGCTGGTTTGGGCCCTCCTAGTCGTAGTGGATGCCTTTCCAGGGGCGGCAGCGTCTCTGCCAAGGTCGGTGGCTCCCCCAGGGGCCCTTACACATGCAGCATATCCCCAAAAAATTCATAGATTTGTCGTACATTTTGCATTCGTCCAGTAATCCTTTCCTCAACTGTGATTGGTGGAGCAAGATGTGACGTCATCAAATTACAGCCAATAGGAGAACAGAGCAATCAGTCAGCACAACACCCCAACTTATGCTTTGCTGTTGGATATTTATTTTCGTTTCACTGTTTAAACTCTGGGGGATATGAGTTAAATAAATCGACACTGCCCATAGCATTTTCAGTATTATCGCAACCTGAACATTAAAAAGGAGAATAAATATCCAATAGCAAAACATAAGTTAGGGTGTTGTGCTGACTGATTCCTCTGTTTTCCTATTGGCTGTAATTTGATGACATTACCTCTTGTTCCACCAATCACAGTTAAGAAAGATATTATTGGAAGAATGCAATATGTACGACACCACTATCCATTGTTTTGAGGTACCGCCTCCCCTAGGAGGACCTATTGTGACCCATAGGCACTGGCAGGGTCCCTGGGAGCAGGGGCACCCCATAAAGAGGCCTGGGGGGAGCCACCGCCTCTGGAAGGGCCCCTGAAGGCACCACCGCCGCTGACAGGGCCTCTGGGAGCACCACGGTCCCTAGGAACAAACCTGGAGGCGCCCCTCTCCTTGGAAAGGCCCCAGGGATCATGGCTGTCCCTGTGAGGGCCCCTCGGGTCGCCAGTGCCCCTACCAGGTCCCATGGGGACGCCACCGTCCCTGTGAGGGTCCCTAAGAGCGATGCCGTCCCTGCAAGGGTCCCTTGGAGCGTTGCCGTCCCTGAGAGGACCATGGAAGCTCGGTTGTTCCTGGAGTAGCCCCTGTCGACGCCGCCTTCCCTGAGAAGGCCCCTAGGAGTCCAGTTCTTCCTAAGACCGCCCCTGATGGATCCAGCACCCCTGACAGGTCCCCTGGTGGTACCGCCGTCAATGACAGGGCCCTGGGGCGCCTCCGTGCCTGGCATGGCCAAGTGACCCTCACAGGGATAGCGGCGATCCCAGGTTCCCTTACTGGGACGGGGGCGCCTTCAGGGGTTTTCCCAGGGACAGCGCCCCAGGAACCATACCTGTGATTCTTGCATTGACCCCTTCAAAGTGTCCCCAGGGTCTCCCTCTGGGGCGCCACTACCTAATGATGACCAGCCCTACCAGGGCTGCCTTGGCGCCCTTTTAAGGCCTTCCAGTGGCGGCGCTGGTATGGAACCCTCTATGCTGACGTCCATTGTGTCTGCCTTAGGTCAGTGCGCCACCAGGGGCCCTTCCACATCATCTCCCAATTCATGGGTGTAAATGCATTTGCATTCGTCAGTAATCCTTTACTCAGCACCAGCGATTGAGTGCATTCGAGATACTGACGTCATCAAATTACGGCCAGCCAGGAGAACAGGCAATCAGTCAGCACAACACTTTAACTTACTGCTTTGGATATTTTATTTTCATTTTACTGTTTAGCTCTACCTGGAGGATATGAGTTAAATAAATAGACACTGCCCATAGCATTTTCAGTATTATCGCAACCTGAACATTGAAAAGGAGAATAAATATCCAACAGCAAAACATAAGTTGGGGTGTTGTGCCGACTGATTCCTCTGTTTTCCTATTGGCTGGAATTTGATGACATTACCTCTTGTTCCACCAATCACAGTTAAGTAAGATATTATTGAAAGAATGCAATATGTATCCCACCACTATCCATTGTTTTGAGGTGCCGCCTCCCCTAGGAGGACCTATTGTGACCCATAGGCACTGGCAGGGTCCCTGGGAGCAGGGGCGCCCCATAAAGAGGCCTGGGGGGAGCCACCGCCTATGGAAGGGCCCCTGAAGGCGCCACCGCCGCTGACAGGGCCTCTGGGAGCACCACGGTCCCTAGGAACGTACCTGGAGGCGCCCCCGTTCCTCGAAAGGCCCCAGGGATCATGGCTGTCCCTGTGAGGGCCCCTCGGGTCGCCAGTGCCTCTACCAGGTCCCATGAGGACGCCACCGTCCCTGTGTGGGTCCCTAAGAGCGATGCCGTCCCTGCAAGGGTCCCTTGGAGCGTTGCCGTCCCTGAGAGGACCATGGAAGCTCGGTTGTTCCTGGAGTAGCCCCTGTCGACGCCGCCTTCCCTGAGAAGGCCCCTAGGATTCCACTTCTTCCTAAGACCGCCCCTGATGGATCCAGCGCCCCTGACAGGTCCCCTGGTGGTACCGCCGACAATGACAGGGCCCTGGGGCGCCTCCGTGCCTGGCATGGCCAAGTGACCCTCACAGGGACAGCGGCGATCCCAGGTTCCCTTACTGGGACGGGGGCGCCTTCAGGGGTGTTCCCAGGGACGGCGGCGCCCCCAGGGGCCATACCACAGCGGTGCCACATTCAGAGGCCCTTCCAAAGGCGGTGTCTCCCCCAGGTTCCCTCTATGGGGCGCCTCTGCCCCCAATGACCCTGCCAGGGGCTGCAGCGCTCCTATGGGCCCTCCTAGGGCCGGCGGCGCTGGTATGGGCCCTCCTAGTCGTAGTGGGTGCCTTTCCAGGGGCGGCAGCGTCTCTGCCAAGGTCGGTGGCGCCCCCAGGGGCCCTTCCACATGCAGCATCTCCCCAAAAAATTCATAGATTTGTCGTACATTGTGCATTCGTCCAGTAATCACTTCCTCAACTGTGATTGGTGGAGCAAGATGTGACGTCATCAAATTACAGCCAATAGGAGAACAGAGCAATCAGTCAGCACAACACCCCAACTTATGCTTTGCTGTTGGATATTTATTTTCGTTTCACTGTTTAACTCTGGGGGATATGAGTTAAATAAATAGACACTGCCCATAGCATTTTCAGTATTATCGCAACCTGAACATTGAAAAGGAGAATAAATATCCAACAGCAAAACATAAGTTGGGGTGTTGTGCTGACTGATTCCTCTGTTTTCCTATTGGCTGTAATTCGATGACATTACCTCCTGTTCCACCAATCACAGTTAAGTAAGATATTATTGGAAGAATGCAATATGTACGAACACCACTATCCATTGTTTTGAGGTGCCGCCTCCCCTAGGAGGACCTATTGTGACCCATACGCACTGCCAGGGTCCCTGGGAGCAGGGGCGCCCCATAAAGAGGCCTGGGGGGAGCCACCGCCTCTGGAAGGGACCCTGAAGGCGCCACCGCCGCTGACAGGGCCTCTGGGAGCACCACGGTCCCTAGGAACGTACCTGGAGGCGCCCCAGGCCCTAGAAAGGCCCCAGGGATCATGGCTGACCCAGTGAGGGCCCCTCGGGTCGCCAGTGCCCCTACCAGGTCCCATGGGGACGCCGCCGTTCCTGTGAGGGTCCCTAAGAGCGATGCCGTCCCTGCAAGGGTCCCTTGGAGCGTTGCCGTCCCTGAGAGGACCATGGAAGCTCGGATGTTCCTGGAGTAGCCCCTGTCGACGCCGCCTTCCCTGAGAAGGCCCCTAGGATTCCAGTTCTTCCTAAGACCGCCCCTGATGGATCCAGCGCCCCTGACAGGTCCCCTGGTGGTACCGCCGACAATGACAGGGCTATGGGGCGCCTCCGTGCCTGGCATGGCCAAGTGACCCTCACAGGGATAGCGGCGATCCCAGGTTCCCTTACTGGGACGGGGGCACCTTCAGGGGTGTTCCCAGGGACGGCGGCGCCCCTAGGGGCCATACCACAGCAGTGCCGCATTCAGAGGCCCTTCCAAAGGCGGTGTCTCCTCCAGGGTCTTTCTATGGGGCGACTCTGCCCCCAATGACCCTGCCAGGGGCTGCAGCGCCCCTATGGGCCCTCCTAGGGCCGGCGGCGCTGGTATGGGCCCTCCTAGTCGTAGTGGGTGCCTTTCCAGGGGCGGCGGCGTCTCTGCCAAGGTCGGTGGCGCCCCCAGGGGAACTTCCACATGCAGCATCTCCCCAAAAAATTCATAGATTTGTCGTACATTTTGCATTCGTCCAGTAATCCTTTACTCAACAGTGATTGGTGGAGCTAGATGTGACGTCATCAAATTACAGCCAATAGGAGAACAGAGCAATCAGTCAGCACAACACCCCAACTTATGCTTTGCTGTTGGATATTTATTTTCGTTTCACTGTTTAAACTCTGGGGGATATGAGTTAAATAAATCGACACTGCCCATAGCATTTTCAGTATTATCGCAACCTGAACATTGAAAAGGAGAATAAATATCCAACAGCAAAACATAAGTTGGGGTGTTGTGCTGACTGATTCCTCTGTTTCCTATTGGCTGTAATTTGATGACATTACCTTTTGTTCCACCAATCACAGTTAAGTATGATAGAATTGGAAGAATGCAATTTGTACGACACCACTATCCATTGTTTTGAGGTGCCGCTTCCCCTACGAGGACCTATTGTGACCCATAGGCACTGGCAGGGTCCCTGGGAGCAGAGGCGCCCCATAAAGAGGCCTGGGAGGAGCCACCGCCTCTGGAAGGGCCCTTGAAGGCGCCACCGCCGCTGACAGGGCCTCTGGGAGCACCACGGTCCCTAGGAACGTACCTAGAGGCGCCCCCGTCCCTGGAAAGGCCCCAGGGATCATGGCTGTCCCTGTGAGGGCCCCTCGGGTCGTCAGTGCCCCTACCAGGTCCCA
>NW_024738555.1:0-25150 GCF_018991925.1 Homarus americanus
CCCTACCGAATGAGCCCTGATAAGCGGGAGAAGCTGAAGCAGGAGGTGGAGTATCTGCTGGAACATGACCTAGTGGAGAGCAGTAGTAGTGCAGGGGCGTCACCCTGTGTGCTGGTGCCTAAACCCGACGGAAGTGTCCGTATGTTTACTGAATACAGGAAGTTCAACCTGGTGACACGTGCTGATGCATATCCATTGCCGCGCATCGACGACATTATCGATAGTGTGGGTCGAGCATCATTTGTCACCAAGCTGGATCTTCTCAAAGGCTACTACCAAATCAAACTCTCGGAAGAAGCAAAGCAGATTTCAGCTTTTGTCACTGCGGAGGGGCTGTGGCAATACAAAGGTATGCCCTTCGGCCTCAAAGGAGCACCAGCAACATTTCAGCGAGCGATGCATAAAGTAACATCAGGCCTGCCTGCAGTGTACGCCTATCTAGATGATCTGGTCATCGTCGGTGACACATGGGTACAACACATTGGCCGACTCCGTGAACTCTTCAATCGTCTAGCAGAGTTCAACTTCACCGTAAACCTGCCCAAGAGTGAATTCGGACATGCCACCTTAATCTTCCCTGGTCATGTCATTGGACAAGGGAAAATTGCTCCAATTGATGCCAAGGTTGGCGATATTCTCAGTCTACCCTTCACCTCACAATCGAAAGGCTCTCAGAAGATTTCTCGGGATGATTGGATTCTACAGGAAGTTTTGTCAAAATTTTGCCAGGGTGGTCACTCCCATGACAGATTTGGTTAGTCCAAAAAGAAAGTTTGTGTGGACTGATGAATGCCAGACAGCATTCAAAAAGGTTCGTGGGTTGTTGGCGACGGCACCTGTACTGCAACTCCCAGACTTTAAGAAACAGTTTGTGATACAATCGGACGCATGTGACACAGGAGTTGGTGCTGTGTTAATGCAAAAAGGAAAAGATGGAATATTGCACCCGAACTGTTATTTCTCGGTTAAACTGAAAATCATCAATGTGGATATGCCACAATAGAAAAAGAAACATTGGCCCTTTTTTTAGCTCTAGAAAAGTTTGAGGTGTATGTAAGTGGATCACCTTACCCAGTGATAGTTTATACAGATCATAATCCACTTCAGTTTGTTCATAATATGAGAAATAAGAATCAAAGACTGTTACGGTGGTCATTAGCTCTTCAACCCTATAATATAGAAATCAAACACATAAAGGGCTGTGATAATATTATTGCCGACACTCTATCTCGTGTTGAGTAAAAGTTTATTCAGAGCTTCTTAAACTTTTAAATTAAGGGGGGAGATGTTACGAGTGTCGGAATAAGAAACAATGAATAGATTACTGGCCGGCATATGAACTTCGACTGATTCGTTGTGTACACACTGAAGAAGTTAAAATTTAGATATTATATGTTATACTTAAAATGTAGTAACATTAGTTTCAATGTGTTAGGTAAAACAATGTAATGTTTATTGTATTAGTTTCGAATACTAATGAATGAGTGAGCGTTTGATAGCTATTTGTGGATTCGCAACTTGAACGTCTTTTGTTATGACGTCATTTCCACCAACCTCTGCTCTCTCTGTTTAACTCTCAGAGCCGGGTGGCTTCAGTATTGGGCTGGCAGTTGTAAGATAAGTATCTCCTCTCCTATTGTATATTTCTAGTGTTATACTGTGTTAACCTTGCTCGACTTTTAAGAACACGAAGTATTATATAGCGATTTATATGTGAGACTGTGGGTAGTCACATTGTAGAATTCAAAGGTAAATAACTTACTTGTTTATGAGTTACGTGTGTTGGATAACCATGTTGTTCAGGGTAGTGTCTAGACTAAATAAGTGTTTAATCAGTACGTTGATGTTCGTTATTTTGTCACTCGGTTGAGTAGTTTATTTGTTCAGATTTAATTTGTATTTATTTATTTTTGTACATATGGATATTCTTGTTTTATTGTTTGTTTGTTAATATATTTTGTAATTAAAACCACTGCATGAATTTCAATATACCCCAGAGTAATGAGGTGATAATTTGGTTAGATCGATTCCTGGACCTATAGTACAAAGTTGAATTTGTGAATTTGTGATATTGTTACACCCTAAGAGCCCAAGGGTCGTAACAACATCTATGGCAGGAGGTGAAATGATTGAATATCAGACCATAGCTTACAGCACAGAGAATTACTCCACATATAACAGTGAGTGGGTACCTCGTGGTACCACCACATACCAGGTTGACACACCCTGGGCTGGGTCAGGACCCAAGGGACCTGACCTCGTCTGCTAATTACCTGAATTAGCGGGTGACTTGACCTACAACCACACCCGGGCATGACCACACCTTAACACAGCTGTCCAGATCTAACCAGTTTAGTGTTAATTGGCAGAGGTCAAACGCCGGCTGTTCCTCCCTTATATAAAGGCCCTGCAGTCTCGTCCACGGCGTCATTCAGGTTATTCTTGTCATCCTGATTCTCCCGTGCGGGTCGTCAGCCTGTCCACTCACACAGAGTCACACTCGTCCTCTCCCCAGGTCGGGAGAGAGACTCCCGATCAGACCCCAGACAGCCCAGCTAAGCAGAGTCTCGTATAGGAGGCAGAGCCCAGCCAGCACCCACTGGGCCTACGTTAGGATACACGTGAGTCTTTGTCAGAACGATTCCTAGGGTGAGTTACCTACTGTGGGAAGTGTATTCATTCATGTCGTGTCTGAGAGTCAGTGTCGAGTAACGTAACATAATGTGTTTGTACCCCGATATATTAATGATATTAACGTGTCCATGTCATTGAGTGAATTAATAAATAATTGTATCGAAGTGGTGTTTGAGAAGTTGTCCCTTAAGAACGTAATATGTGTGTATTGACGTATAAGATAAGTGTGTTGACAGAGTAAATAACTAACCGGCCACGCTACCAAACTCTTCCTCTCTTTACATTCCTTCTACTGTAAATATTCTACCTATATATGTAATATCCTCTTCTGGTGAGTTTTGTCTCATTATAGGTGGATATGAGGTACGAACGGTCTAGGCTCCCCACAGGACACGTCGCAGCACAATTTGATGTTCTTGCCGGGTACAGGGAGTTCTAGGAGTGAGAGACCTGAGGGGGATGTCTTGTAAGCTGCAAGGTCTGCGTCATTCTCTTGAGCCGTGGCGAGCTGCTCATAATCCATGGGTGGAGATGAGGGAAGAATGCTGGATATACAACGAGAGAGGGCGTTGGTGATCTCGTTGTGGTTGCCTTTAATGTGTTGGACGTCGCTGGTGAACTCAGAGATGTAAGCCAAGTGGCGAAGGACACGATGTGTATGTGACGGGGAGGCTTGTGATCGGTGAATATGGTGAACTGACGGGCTTCGAGGAAGTGCTGGAAATGCTTGACAGCAAGCTATACGGCCAGGAGTTCTTGATCGAAGGCGCTGTACTTGAAGTGTGGTGGTTGAAGCCGCTGTGAGATGAAGGCAATGGGCATGAGAATTCCAGTGATCTCCTGTTGTAAGACGGCGCCCACGGCAGTAGAAGAAGCGTCTGCTGTGAGAGTGGTCCGGGCATTGGGTGCAGGGTGAGCCAGGAGGGTAAGGCTGCTTGATAGTGGTGAATGCCGCAACAGCCTCTTGAGTCCAAATGAGAGGCTTGTGATATGTCTTGGGGAGTTCCTTGAGAAGAGGGACGAGGACGGTAGCAGCGTGGGCAATGAAGCGGTGGTAGTAATTGACTAAACCTAGGAATTCTCGGAGTTTCTTCGCCGTTTCAGGTCTGGGGAACTTCTTAATGGCAGTTACCTTCTGTGGTAGGGGTTGGATGCCACTCGGCGAGACTTTGTGATCAAGGTAGTCGATAGAGGAGGCTCAGAAGACGCACTTGGCAGGGTGAACTTTCATGTTGTTGTTCTGCAGGCGTTGGAGAAGGAGCTGTAGGTGGTGATGATGCTCGGCAGGCGTCGGAGATGCGACGAGAATGTCGTTTATGCAGACAGTGACAAAATCGAGGTCGCAAAGCAGGTGGTCCATGTACAGTCACGTTCAAGATTCTTCGAACACTGCTGGAGACAACTGGCAACTCAAGGCCGTTTGTTTACTATACTACGTAGTAAAAATTATGAATGAATGTAAACGTGATCGGTGATTGGTTACTTAGTTCCCCGTTGCTTAATTAATGGTTGGGCTTTGTTGTTTCGCATTATATTATGTCTTTCTGCTAGTATATACCGTTAATTTGATTTTAAAATGGATAGAGCAATGAGCCAACCTATATGAATTTATATTTAGATAAATAAACATAAGTAAAAATCGGTAAGTATGTTAAAGAACATTGTAGTGGATGTCTCCTCTACAAACTAACTGCGTAGCTGCACACCACCTGCTATCACATTCCAATGTGCCGCCTTCCCTAGCAACCAACCAGATGTTACCGTATCTTAGCAACGAAACTAGTCACCGGCTACTTCTCGGGTTTTCCCACCATGACTCATAGCGGCTGCTGCGGGGTATATACGCTCTGTCTCTCCCTTGAGATTCATTCTCATTCACCAGCCAGCCTTCGCCGTGAACGGACCTCTTTCTAGAACCTTCACTGCTAAAGCCTGCCAGCCTGTTTTTCAACCGTTGACGACCTGAACGAAATTGACCACCCCTCCACCATCACTACACTCAACCGGTAAGCTCGTTGCAGACAACGCCCTTTCTGTGCTTCCCTACTGATCAGGGGTGACTCCTGATCAGAGGCGGCCCTGATCGGGTGATCTGTAACGGCTTTCTGTAGCGGATTTGGGCCGCGATCCCACCGGTGTCACTTGCACCTCTGGCTATTTTACCTTGTTCTTCCTTCTTTTTTCGCTCTGGCCTGGGGACCTGCACCCTAGAGGTGTATTCGTCCTTGGGTCCCCCCTGTAACTGTTCACCTCCACTGTAGGGGTTTGTGAACACGAAAGGGGGTAGGAGCAGAACCCACCCCTCCGCCGAGCCTTCCTGGGAAACCGTGATCGTGCGTGTTCCACCTAGGAAGGGGGTCGCAAATCCTTAATCCTCCACCCCACCCCCGAATAGGTACACATCAAGTTCACGCCTATAAGTGAGCAATTTTAACAATAGGGATATAGGTTCCCCTAACGGGGTTACTAGGTGAGTGACACAGGAACCACCCTACGACCATTCGACCAGCAAGTGGCGGTGGGGGGTGCTGTAATTCCTGTGTTTAGGTTGCTCGCCTGGAATAGGTAGGGTGACTGGAAAAATCATATCAACACTGACGACACTGAGAACGACCAAATGTAATGCCTAGGACAACCGGAAACAGAATACGGGTACGCTCCCTCTTGGGGGGCGTATCTGAAAAACGTAAGGAGGAACTGGGTATACTACTGTGTGCCCAGTTATGCATCAAATTCGCCGCACTAATAGAAACAAAGGACTCATACATAGTCCTGTGCATAGAAGAAAAAGATGTGGACAACATGCTTTCAGACGAATCAACAAAGAAATTAAAAGAGCATGGTTTCGAAATAGTAATACCACCACAACTACGAGCCAAAAAATCCATAGTGATCAAAAGGGTAGACAAGAACATATTAAAACAAACACCAAGTGATATTGCTAATAATATAGAAGAGAAGAACACATGGGCCAGAGTCGAGGAGGTTGTGCTAATGCCTGGTGCTCCTACGATGATGAAGGTCAGGTTTGGAGAGATCTCCATGGCACAAAAAGCAATAGAGAATGGCCTCTGTATTTCTCACTATCATCTAACAAAACATCAAATTGAGCAGGAGGAATTTTTCCCAATAACACCCTGTTGGACCTGCTACAAATATGATCATCTAGCTGTTAATTGTCCACTAAAAGATAAGAAGTTCTGCTCCGAATGTGCAACAGAGGGCCATACATTCAGAGAATGTAGTAATAAAGATAACCCAAAGTGCCTGAACTGTAATGGGGACCACCGAACATTAGCAGCGCGTTGTCCCATAAGAAAAGAAATAATTAGAAATCTGAGAGAGAAAGAAAGAACAAACAAGAAGATTGAAACAGACCCCAACAAAACATACGCAGCAATTGCAAAGCTACAGGATACCACTTCCAAAGTCTTGAAGAAAACTAAAGAAAATCCCCTCATGCAGCCAACATACCTCAATCTGAGTGAAGGATTACCTTTCACGATCCTAACTAGTATCATACATGCACACCTTAATAACATTGCTAAACCAGGAACATTCGGAAAAACGATTAGAGAAATGTTTGCGGCAAACAATCTGCCAGAGGTAAAATTTCCAGACGACGCCCCCTCAACAGAAATATTCAAAATCGTCACCGAGAGTAGCCTGGGAGCAATGAAACCACAGGAGCACAAAACCAAACCATTCACAGAAGAAACCGTCATGGAAACAGACCCTATCACCCAAGAAGTCACACCACACCGCAAATTATCAGACTCCACCACTCAGCAAACAGAGAAATCACAACCTGCAAAAGTTGATCCAACCAAAGCAAAATTAAGAAAAGAATCCCACTCTGGTCATCGTGCCCCCCCATCTTCACCAAGCGATGTGCAGCCTGCAGACCTAGGCAATGAGATCGGCATCCGCTTTTACTCAGTCAACACACCACCTACAATATCAAATGACAGACTTCTGCAGGAAATCAAGGAAGGCACTGTAAAATTCACCTACGAAGACGATAGGGTAGAAGAAACCTATATAGACCAATTGATAACTGCAGGACTTTTAAATACCAAATATAATAGAATCGAAAGAGTGGATGTAACCAAGTTTAAGAAAATCAGAACGGGACTGAAGGAGGAAAGGAGTAGACACTCACCAGGAGATGCACGAGCCAGCAAACACCCTACACCAAGTTCTCGGGATCCACGATTACACAAAATAAATTATTAAAGATAATCCAGCACAACGTCCTTGCCTGGAATCTGACGAGGAAATCAGAACTCACCAATATATACAGTACAATAGACCCAGACATTATTCTTATCAACGCACATGGTCGGAAAAAAGGTGACAAAATCAAGATTTTTAACTACCATGTACACCAAACGAACATTCATGATGAACCACACGACGGCATAGCAATAGCTATAAAACGCAATATACAGTATAAAATCATAGACAACTTTCATAGCAACTTTCTTGCAGCCGAAGTAAACACAACCAGAGGCCCAATATTAATCGGAACGTCATATTTAACATTTAGAAGGCCTATATTCCCTACAGGTGATATTTTAAAACTAATGAGGCAAAACAACCCAGCATACTTTATAGGAGACCTGAATGCAAAACATACAACCCTTGGAAATAATATCAGAAACCCAGGAGGAAAAATTCTACATGCTCTCATCGAACATGGGACAATAACTCACCTTGGGCCCGACTTCGCAACTTATGTATCAGCCGGTAACACTGGGAAACCTGACATTGTTTTAACCAATAGGCATCACCATCTAAATGTACATCTAAAAGCTGGACCCACAACAACCAGTGATCATTTACCCATAATAGCAACTTTATCTACATCTCCGATACAAATTCCATCAATCCCAAGATTTTCACTTAATAGAGCAAATTGGGAAAAATTTAAATTGGATCTCAGCAAAAACGAACCAACACTCCTACACAATAAAGACACAACTGAGATCGACAAATCGCTGGACAAATGGTACAAAGAAGTAACATCAGCAATGCAAAACAATATCCCAAAAACAACATACCGTACATTACCACATGCACAATTAACACATGAAGAGAAAATGATACAAACCAGATTCACCAATCTATATGAATACACCAAAACACACGGGTGGAACAATGACATCAGAATATTATACAGGAATATAAAAGAAGAACTGAAAGAAATAAGTAAGAACAAACACAATGAAACATGGAACAAGCTGATTCAGGACACACAAGCAGATCACAGAAACCCAAAAGCATTCTGGAAAAAAATTAAAAACCTAATGGGAACTAATTCGGTAGAAACGAGTTATATTAAGGACAAAAACGGTAGAAAAGCAACAGAATCACACGAAAAAGAACCGATATTTAGAGAATTCTGGAAAAACATATTCACAATCAACGACGAAGATAATAGAAGCTTTTGCCAAGAAACAGAACAGGCAACAAGAACATATCTGAACCAGAACACAAAGAAATGGAAACACACCGTAAAAATTAACCTCAACTCTTTAAACATCAACAACCCAATAATTGCCCCTCTAACTCAAAATGATATTGTAAAAACAATAGCAAGTTTCAAGAATAAAGCACCTGGCATAAGCCAAATTAATAAAATCGTATTACAAAACATTCCTCAGACTATGATCGAACAGCTCAAAAATATATACAATGCCTCACTTGCAACTGGCTTTTTCCCCACCAAATTTAAATTAGCCAAAATCAGACTCATCCCGAAAGCAGGAAAGAACCATACTCAAGCAGAAAACTACAGACCCATCTCATTACTGGAAACACCCGGTAAAATATTAGAAAAAATAATTAACCACAGACTCAGAAATTTCCTAGACCAAGAAAACAAATATAACCCGAGACAGCACGGCTTTCGAAAAAACCGAGGAACCAATACAGCAATAGCATTAATATATGAATCAATCGCAAATGCTGCAAGTAACAAAGAACAATGTAATATAATTCTAAGAGATGTTTCAAAAGCATTTGATAAAGTCTGGCATGAAGGAATGAAGTATAAAATAATCAAATTGAACATGCCTACAAACATCACAGCACTACTATGTAATTTCTTAGATAACAGAAAGGCCAAACTAATCATTGACAACCATCTAGGACAAACCTTCGAACTTTATAGCGGAGTTCCCCAAGGCAGCAATATATCACCAACGTTATATACTGTATATACGGCAGATATGCCGCAACCACGGCAATCAGAATATATAGCATACGCAGATGATGTTACACAGATAATCAGGTACCCGGGAAAATCAAAACAAATGATGGCCATTAGAACATGCAGAGAAATAGAGGTAATAAACAACTATGAACGAAAATGGAAGATAAAAACCAATGTCCAAAAACTCCAAATAATTCACATCGCGAAAACGAACCCATGCCCTATTATTATCAACAATCAACAAATACCATATGTTGCCAAGGGAAAAACATTAGGACTCAAAATATCCAGAAGTGGAATAATCCCTCACATTAATGAAAGAATAGCTATGGCAAGAACCCAACTTACAAAACTCAGAAGATTCCTCCAACTGGACACCAACACGCAATTGCACCTATATAAAGCACTGATCAGACCACACTTAGAATACCCTCCGATACCTCTGAACACAATTGCAAGAACTAATCAACTTAAATATCAAGCAGTACAAAATATAGCCCTCAAAAGAGCGGCAAAACACCAACCACCATACACACAAACAGTACAAGACATACACATAGAACACGGTATAGACCCACTCAACATCAGAATACACACCCAAGCAAAAGCAATATGGGAAAAAATCCAGCAAGAACAGGATCCCATACTAAACAAATTAATCGAGGAAAACAACAATACAACACACAGTTGGTGGCCTAGAAGCAGGAAAAATGATAATGAAGAACCAGAGCCTCTATATACACAATAACAACAAAATAACAACAAATAAGAACCAAAAAGATGGGCACAACTCTCCAGTCACACAAGGACCTGGAGGGACCCCACAAATAAACAGAGACCTAAATAGTTAAAAAAAAAGAAAAAAAAGATGGGGATCATCCCTACAGTGCCACAAGGACCTGGAGGGACCCCCCCCCACCCTAAGATAATATGCCCCAAGGACAACTCGGAATAACTTAGCTTAGCTTGGCTGAGACCGGCCTTCCCTAACCCCATGAACCTCTAATGCAGCACAGTTACGGAAGACAAAAAAACCCGTCTCCGCAAGGTGGATAGCCCACCTGCTGTTAACCTTCTCCTTTACTTCCCACTTCTGAACTTTACCTTGTACTTTTATCCTTCTCCCACTCCCAGAGCTACTGCTCTCTTCTCTCCGTACAACCAACCAACCAGATTCATTCTGACCATTCTTCCTGAACAAGCAACATCTCCTCCAGCAAGCTCCACGCTGTTAACATTTCATTCAACCAGGAGGCCAGCAACAGGCAACACCTTCTCTAACGAAGCTCCTGCACATCTACCTCCTTCAACACGATACTCCCGAACGTCTTCTACTGAGCTGCTCCCCACCACACGGCATCTCCAGCACCAGACTGTCTATCATATAACTTATATATATTATATAAGAAAACCACATTAGAGTTTCCTTCCATCCTGAGTGCTAGACAACTATAATATCTCGATACCCCTACAACATCATGCATCGGGCATAGCTGTGTGCAGGCTGTTTATGAGGTTGCCTGTTTATCATTAATTTATACTAATATTGTCTTCAAACGTTTAATCTAACCGATGCTAAACAAAACTTCTTTCTAAAGACGCTGATTTCGTATATATATATATATATATACATATATATATATATATATATATATATATATATATATATATATATATATATATATATATATATATATATATATATATATATATATAGGGTATACAGACAGTCTGTACTCACCTGAGCCTTGTGGTGTATACAGTGAGTTTTACTGTGCATATATATATATATATATATATATATATATATATATATATATATATATATATATATATATATATATATATATATATATATATATTGTTACGAGTTGGGGATTTAGAATATAGTTAAAAGTCTACCCAGATCCCAACAGGTAACAACAATAAAAAAACAAAGACAATCGGACAATAAAAGGGTAGACAAAGGATGCGAGTTTTCGTTGTGTATAATAAAGTACCATAAATTCCTTAACAAAATATTCAGCTTCCTATAAATTACCCTTAACCAAACTTAACCTAAACATTAACAGTATATACATATTTATACAACATAAAACAATTTTGAAGCAAGTGGACGTGGGGGAGGCAATACAAGATTACAAATACTTAAGTGAGGAGCTGAGATGGCTGACGAGTAAGGCTGAGTATTGTAGAAGACGGTAGGTAGTCACTGTGCCGTAGGTTTAGAGGATAGATGATCCTGTGGTCACTTCCCAGAGTGTAGTGCTCTCTCCTTGATTGGAGCTGACAAAGAAGACTTTGAGGAGGTGACGCAACAACCAGGATATGGAGAAGGGAAACCCGGGAGTGGTAACTAAGACGAGTCATACTCGTGTTTCGTCCCTATATGGCGTTGCTCGTGGTGCTGGGTAGGTAGATCATGACAATTGGTGGCGGGGTTCGTAACAAAATATATATATATATATATATATATATATATATATATATATATATATATATATATATATATATATATATATATATATATATGTAACCGGTCGGAATTTACTGGACTTTAATTTCTCACTTGACTCGGGGTTTATTAAAGATTGTTAGATGGTAATTGCAGTGGAAGCGCCCCTTTGAGAAAAATCCCGAACCAGCACAAGAGCACTTAAATCTACTAAACAAAATGACTTGTCCGTGACACGTGGAAGGATAGCGTCTGTGACTGGGATGAATGAAACACACTGTAAAATTTACACTTATATTCCCTCCAACACTACAAACACAATCAAAAAATGGTACACCAATATGCGCACCTCTTAACTTGAACTTAAAACACTACTCTGGGGAATAAAAGTTATACATGATATTGAAATTATTAGAAACTCAGGCAACAATAAATTTAAAGTATTAAGAAATGTTGCTTGCACACATGAAACAGGCCTTAAGGGTTTTCACAGAATAATATCCACCACTGCGGAAGTGGTATAAAAATAAGAAATTATTAATTCCACCATGAATAGGCCTAAAGGGTACTCAATATAATTATGTTACACCAACAGATGCAGGCCTTAAGGGTTTTCAACAAAATAATATCAGTCACTGAGGAAATGGTATTAAAAAATAAGAAATTAAATACTCTACAATGAATAGGCCTTAAGGGCACTCAATATAATTATATCAGTCACTGAGGAAATGGTATTAAAAAATAAGAAATTAAATACTCTACAATGAATAGGCCTTAAGGGCACTCAATATAATTATGTTACACCAACAGATGCACACCTCCTAACCTAACTTAAACACTACTCTGGGGAACAAAGGTTATATCTGAGATTGAAATTATAAAGACGTTACTGAGTCCAATACCCGTGAACTATGCTCCCTAACCTAACACACACACAGATTCCACCTGCACTCCGTAGTCGTTTAAGGCACAACCAAGAGGCACCCGTAGTTGAAGGCCCAAATCAGCCTTACTCCACCTTGGAAAGTGTACCTCTAAACTCCACTGACTCTTGGCCCCAGTGTGCGACCCTGTATCACTCAGCTCGCTTCACTTTACCCCCCCCCCCCCAGGTACATCCATAAAGCGGAAGGGAGTGAGCCAATCAGACCTTGTACAGTTGAGAGAAGCTTTATCTTCCCGTTAGCAAGAGGGTTTCACTAAGCTGCTTGAAACATGTGGTATTGTGAGCCGAGGTAGAGGAGAGCTGACGGCTAGATTCCCTCAAGAGATCCTTTGATACCCCGCTAAACAGTGACAGGCCTACACTGATCGGTCGGATGGCGACAATCGCCACCCTCAATCATCAACGGCAGTCTCAAACGGCAGTCAATCTCTCGCAGTCAAACTCGCGGTCAAGTGGGTTCTGGCGGAAACCCTGAAATGAACTCACTGTTAGCTCTAGTTTACTTTATCACTGCCCTATCTAAACCCTGTCTGAGATTGAATGAGACTTACTTGTTATACTGCAATAGCGCAGCACAGGTGACTAGACCACGTGACTATTTCTGTGGACGGACGCGCAGGGATGTCCTGTAGGTCCAATAGCTTTCACGTGACTGAGGACCAGCCAGCGTCGCGTCTCTCCAAGGCGCTAGCTTAGGCCTACGTGACATATTTTCCGCCTAACTAATAACTCCTTGGGACACCCGTGACATTATTCAGACTGATAAACGATCTATAATAATTTCAAATTCAATAATAGTCCCTTAACTTCATGAGTCGCATCATTATTAATTCGGCAAATTACATTTAATATCACTTAGGCCTAGTTCCACAACCTCTCGCTATGTGCAGGGAGCGCTCTCTTCCCTCCGACGACCTTGAAAGCTCAGTATCGCCAATGGCGCGGTGTTTGAAATTACACTGAAATTTCTGAATATTACAATCGACCCCCCTAAAAAAAGACAGCACTGTCCTCATGTGCTGAGAAAAACATGCATACGACCCCCCTAAAAAATTGTTCTAAGAAACTGCATCTCACCCCTTTAACGTTCTAAACGCAGCATTCCCATCTTCTCTTCTCCCCTTCTCTCTCCCGCTAACACTCGACCCCCCTAAAAAAAAAGCACTGCCCTCATGTGCTGAGAGAACAACTTAGAACCCACCTTCAACTCTGTACTATTCCACTCGCAGCCACCAACTCCATTTCTTGCCTATCCCAATTCAAAACCAGACCAGAACATACAAGCTCCCCTTTTGCCTGGCCCTTAAGCTAGAGAACCAATGTCAAAAATAATACCAAATCCACATCCTGCATACTCTCCTTTGGCCTGGCCCTTGAACTAAGAGAACCAGTGTCAAAACCAATACACAGTCCAAAACAAACATGCTCTCCTTTGCCTGGCCCTTGAACTAAGAGGAACCAATGTCAAAACAATACTCAGTCCAACTCAAACATGCTCTCCTTTGCCTGGCTCTTGAACTAAGAGGAACCAGTGTCAAAACAATACTCAGTCCACACGAACGCTCTCACGTCTTCAACGATCGACTTAATCCACGTCTCCGAACCTCATGCCGGCAGACCAACCCTCTGACAATGTACCAGTCCATATTAGTGAGGCCCTGGACATTACAACCGTACTCTCAATCCCGCTCATGACAGCAACTCAATCCCGCTCATGACAACACCCACTACTCAACGCACATCTCTGACCTAACCATCTCTCCAATCCCCTCTGCTCTACTCACGACTCCTCCAACTCACCCTCGACAACCTGCATTTCCTCATTAACAGGAGCACCTAAACTGTAATTTGTCGGCTTCGTCTTCCAGTTGGAGGCTCGATCGACCTCTCTGAACTACTTCTCTTCATCTTGCTCATCTGGGGTGGGGGCTCCTCGTCTTCATCTTTAGATTCATCCATCGCTGGGTCTCCCGGACGCCTAAGGGTTGGAGCAGCCTTCAAGTTGCTCCGGTTTTCCACTCTCGCTTCCAGGTCTTCTCCCCGACTGGGCTCAATGCGGTATAAACCAGGCCTTGGATTTAGGACCTCAACAATGTGCCATCTCGTATCAAACCAATGGTTTTGTAGCTTACACCGGCCTATTTTTACATCGTTCCTCAGCAAAACCTCCTGGCCCACTTCCCAGCTACTCTCGTGGGCTTTCTCTTCTCTTTTCCTTCTGTTTATTTCCTTACGTCTCCGCACATTGATCTCCACTGCTTCCTGCAATCTTCGTTGCCGGTCTCTAATCACCATCACCCACTCATCTACCGGCTCTGGGTCTACTTCCGGCCTAAGGTCAAACGGCAGGTTTGGTTCTCTCCCGTAAAACAACAGGAATGGGGAAAACCCTGTCGTGGCATGCGGAGTCGCGTTATATTGTGACACCACTGCCTGCAGATGCTCTGGCCACCTATTCTTTTCCTCTTCCTCGAGGGTGGCCAGCAGACCGTGCAGGGTTCGATTGAACCGTTTCACCATACCATTTCCCTGTGGGTGATATGCTGACGTCCTTATTTTCTTCGCCCCAAAGGTGGCACAAGTTTGTCGGACCAATGCACTGCCAAAATTTCTTCCCTGATCGGTCAACAGTCGCTCAGGGGCACCCACTGCCAGGAAGACCCGATTCACCAGGATCTTTGCAATCGTCGAGGCTTTCTGGTCTTTGGTGGGAAAGGCCCAAGTGTAACGACTGTATATATCAACCATTATCAGGACACTCTCCAATCCTTGCCGCTTGTCCAGCAAGGTGAAATCTGCGGCCAGTGTCTCTAATGGTTTGGCAGCTTCAATCGTCCCTAAATGCAGCTGGGGTTTCGGCACTTCATCTTTTGCTACTCCACACCTCTCGCAGCTGGCTATGTAGTCTCGCACTGTTTCTCCCATGCCTGGCCAGAAACCTCGCTCCTGCACCAGCGACAGAGTGCGATCTCGCCCCTGATGCCCAAACTCGTCATGGCAGGCTCTAGTCAAAGCCTCCTGCAAGTTTGGAGATAACACTGGCACCTCCCTCCATAGATTCTTCCCTTCGGGTCTTCTGTGCCAGACAACCTCTTCTCTTACGACCAGGGATTTCCTAGCCAACCATCTTCGCAGTTTTGTCATATAGTCCATGCCTTCTTGCTCCTTACGCAGCCCATCCATCGTCCACAGTTCCTTCCTTCCTGCCCCGTTCTCCTCTACTACATGCATAGCTGTATACTCTTCTTCGCTATCTTCCTCCTGTTCCGTCGGGATTCTAGATAGAGTATCCGCCACAATGTTGTTTTTCCCCGGCTTGTACTCTATAGTAAAGTTAAACTGCTCGAGATCCGCATTCCACTTACTTTCCACGGCACCTAGCTTAGCCTTCTCTCGGTGACTGAGTGGGTTGTTATCTGTATTGACTGTGAAATGTTTCCCTGCCAAATAATCCCTGAATTTATCCACTACTGCCCATTTGAGTGCTATCATCTCTAACTTACGAGAACTATAGTTGTTCATGTTACGTTCTGATTTCCTCAGGCCCCGACTTGCATAGCACACCGGATGCAACCTGCCATCCTTCTGCTGGGACAGCACCGCACCGAGCCCACTAAAACTTGCATCTGTCTCTAATACAAACTCCTGAGTGAAATCTGGGCAAGCCAACACCGGTGTCTGCGTCACCCTGTCTTTCAGTTTCTCAAAAGCCTGCTGCTGTTTCTCTCCCCACTCACTATCTACCCGATCCTTAGATTTCCCATGCATCAAAGCATGGAGTGGAGCAGCTATTTGGGCAAACCCTTTAACAAATTTCCTATAAAATGATGTGAACCCTACAAAAGACCGCACATCTTTCACCGTCTGAGGGACTGGCCAATCTCTTACTACCCTAATCTTCTCAGGATCAGCTGTGATGCCTTCAGCTGACACCTGATATCCTAAATAACTTACTTAGGAAGCCATTATTTCACACTTTTTAGGTTTAAATCTTAAGTTATTCTCCCTCATCCTGCAAAATAATTCCCTCAATCTGACTATATGCTGATCTATTGTACTTGAAAACACCATCACATCATCAAGGTATACAAGCAACGAGGAGAAAATCTTATCCCCTAAAATCCGCTCCATGTATCTCTGAAAGGTTCCCGGACTATTTGACAATCCCATAGGCAGTCGCCTGTACTCAAAGTGTCCGAAGCTTGTGCTGAAGGCAGTCTTTGGACGGTCTGAAGGTTTTACTTCTATCTGGTGATATCCCGCCGCCAGATCAAACGTTGAGAAAAACTGGGCCCCTGTCAGAGATTCTAGAGTTTCATTTATCCTAGGCAGAGGAAACGCATCGCGTACCGTGACCTTATTTAAGTCACGATAGTCAATGCACAACCTTAGCGTCCCGTCCTTTTTCCTCACTACTACAATGGCGGCAGAGTAAGGACTCTCACTATGCTGAATCACTCCCTGATCTAACAGCTGGCTAATGTGCTGCTTCACCTCTGGTACCTGGTTTGGAGGGATCCTCCGGTATGGCACCCTAACTGGCCTGTCTGTAGTCACTGGGATCTCATGCTGAACCCCAATAGCCTTTCCTATGGGCTGGCCCTCCCCTTCAGAAATATCACTAAACTCCTCTATTAAACCCCTAACTGCACGCTCTTGTTCCTCATTCATTTTCTCCGTGTGCACTTTGACCTCCGTACGGGCATCCGGTTGAACTGTCCTCACATACACCTCCTCACTGATGTCTGCCTCGACTTCCGTCCCAGAAGCCACTTTCCCAATCCGCCAATTGCCCCTCAAGTTCTTACGACGATCAGACAGATTTGCCACCAACACCTGGATCATGCCTCTCACCACTCTTACAGCTGTCGGCAACACTATCACACCCTCAGGCATCCAACCCTCATCCTCCATTGTTAGGGGTTCAATCACTACCTCTTTGTTAGCTACCTGGCTTAATGAGGGAACACATACTGACAGCAACCGAGTACTCCGGGGAGGAATGATTGGGCTTTTCTTCCTCTCCGTCATACAATACCCCAGGCTGATGGCCTCTATTGCACATAACTGCCTAACCTCATGCAAGCAATTTTCCCACTGAGCGGTGCTCCTGGCTTCCCTGCACAAGTGGTACATGTGCGGCCAGATCTCCGCAACCTCCCCCAGCACATTCATCCTCAACAACCCAACATGCGATTGCCCCTTACCCTGGGTCTCAATCCCTGGACAAACCAACAGCCCCACATCAGTGACTTCCACCCCACATACGACCATAGTGACTCGAATACACCCCACACATGGCACTGGAAACCCTGACGCCCCTTTTACCCTTATTCGAGTGGGCTGCAACACCACGCCTGCAGGCTCCAGCTCCCGACGGTAGAAAAGTTCATCAATTAACGACACTTCTGCCCCAGTATCTGCTAAACCCCACATTTCACGACCCGCTACCAGCACCGAAACCTTAGGACACTCTGCTTTCAGCCTTAAGGTACCTTCTGTCGTGATTAAATTTGTCATGCGGACCACGCTTGACCAATGGTCCGCTCTCTCTTGGTTCATAACATCGCCGGTGGAATCTATTGGTGAGGCCAGGAACTGTTGGTGGGGACTGCCTGGCCTTGACCATTTCCTGACCGCCAGTTCCGATTGTTATTTCCAACTCGATACTGGCCCTTGGCCACGTATCCTCTTGGGACACTCTCTCCTGGTCCGGACCTGTTCGTGCAATTGAAACTGAGGTGGCCCTCTTGTCCACACGCATAGCACATCGGGAGAATCGAGCCTCTAGCCTGCGGTTCGTTCTCTCTTCCTTTAGTCAGCGGTACCTCCTTCAAAGCCTCTCGTTTTTGTTCCGCCTCTCTCAGCCCCGTGATCCACTCATCTAGACTACGGTGAGGATACTTCTGGATCTCCTCCAATAACCACATACGGCTTTTTTCCTCCTTGAGCCCCCGAGTGATTGCATCTCCTAACAGGGCCTTATCATATTTATGTCCATGGTGGTTCAACTCATCGTTTAAATCGAGAAGAGCATCATAAGGAACTAAATCACAGTATCACTTACAACATAGGAGGAACCTCATCTGAAAAACAGTTCCCTCATTCTCTAGCATCAATTAGTGACACAACATTAAAAAACAATACTATCAAAATTATGGTGGGTCACAAACAAATCTTCAGTCTCGCCACGTCAGATAATTTACGTTATATTACTTCTTACACTGGGTGAATGACAATTCCACTGTTAAAGCATGAACACTGATAAACACTGATATTCACTACAATAGACTGAATCAAACTGAATGCTTATAAACACAGAACATACCTGAGAACGAAGGTGAAAGATGATACGGGAGGTTTATTCCTGATGATGATGATGATAATGAAGTAAAGTGGCAAATGACTTTGCACTGGGAAAGGAGAGGAGAGAGAGAGAGAAGTAAAGCATGGAAACGGGAAGAAAGTGGGAGGGGTAGATAGCAGGTGGGCTGTCCACCTAGCGGAGACGAGTTGAAATGATGGGGTGGTGGCCGCACGCAGCACACGCCCGCCCGCTCAGGGAGGGAGGTGAGGGGGGGGGGGGGAGGGAAGCTAAGCTAGCTAGGTATTCATTATTGTAATGGGTGTTAATTTTTGTTTGTCCGATGGTGGTGTTATTTGTTCACATATATGTGTAAAGTGGGTCTTGTTCTGCTATGTCAGCATGGAGGCTCTTGGGCCACCAGCTGTGTGTTTTAGTAGTTCCTTCTTCTTTTAACTTGGAGAATAATGGGTCCTCCATCTCTTCAAGTTTGATCCATATTCTCTGTGCTTGGCTGTGTGTACGTATGTTCAGTGGTTCGATATTGTATAATTCGTGAAGTTCTTGTATTTTGGTGGTGTATGGCGGGAGTTGCTTTGATGCTCTACGGATAGCTTTGTTTTGTACTGCTTGAAGTTTAAGTTGGCTGGATTTGCTGATCGTGTTGAGTGGTATTGGTGGATATTCTAGGTGAGGGCGGACAAATGCTTTGTGTAGATGTAGTTGAATTTTGGTGTCCATTTTGCTGAATCGTCGTAGTTTTGTGAGTTGTGATTGGGCAGTCTGTTTGCGTTGTTTTACGTGTTTTGCTATGCCTGTTCTTGTTATTGTGAGTCCCAAAATTTTGCCTTCGTTGGAGTATTGTATAGGTACGTTGTTGACTGTGATTGGTGCAGGGTTTATTTTGGCAATGTGTATTATCATTAGTTTCTGTGCATTGGTTTGAATTTTCCACTTTTTTTCATATTCGTTGATTTGCTCGATGGCGTGGGCTGTTTTCCGTGCCATCATCTGTTTGCCCTTGTCTGGATGTCGGATGATTTGGGTGACGTCATCAGCATAAGCTACGTATTCTCCGTGTATAGGAGGTGGCATATCCGCCGTATATATTGTGTAGAGTGTGGGCGAGAGGTTACTTCCCTGTGGTACTCCGCTGTATAATTTGAAGCTTGGGCCTATGTGGTTACCTATGATAATTTTGGCCTCTCTATTGTCGAGGAAGTTGCAAAGAAAGGAAGTAAAGTTGTCGGGAAGTTCTTGGGTGGAAATTTTGTATTTGAGCCCTAGGTGCCAGACCTTGTCGAATGCTTTTGCTACGTCCCTTAATACTACGTTACATTGCTCCTTGTTGTGCATCGCGTTTGCTATGTTTTCGTAAATTAGGGCTAAGGCTGTATGGGTTCCTCTATGTTTTCTAAATCCGTGCTGTCTGGGGTTGTACTTCTCTTCAAATTCGAGGTGTGTTCTCAGTCGGTGGTTAATTATTTTTTCTAGGACTTTTCCCGGTGTTTCTAGAAGAGAGATTGGTCTGTAATTTGATACTTGGATTGGGGATTTACCTTGTTTTGGTATAAGTCTGATGCTTGCTGTTTTAAATTTCCTTGGGAAGTAGCCAGAGGCAAGTGCTGCATTAAAAATGTTTCTGAGTTGGAGTATCATGTTGATTGGTAGATGCTGGAGTATGGGTTTGTTTATTTTACTGATGCCCGGGGCCTTGTTCTTGAAACTGATTATTGTTTTCTGAATATCCTCTGCGGTGATTGGTTTCATCAGTGTGGAAAGATCGTCCAGAGCGTTTATGTCTATGCTGGGACTTGGTTGCCAGATGTGGGTTGTGTGTGTCATGTGATTGGTTACGTGTTGCTCGGTATTCATACAAAAGTTCAGGTTGTCTTCCTGGCTTATTTGAAAAATTTTGCTCCAGTATTTCCTGAATTCAGGTTCTTGTTCTTTGGGTTCAGTTAATTTGATTTGGTTGCTATTTAAAATGTAGTTTGATTCGTTGCTGGAGATTCCCATTAGGTTTTTAATTTTTCGCCAGAATTCTTTCGGGTTGTGGTAAATTGCTTCTGTGTCTGCTATTAATTTCTCCCAGTTATTCACGTATGCTTCTTTGGACATGTTTCTTAGTTGATCGTGTATGGTGTAATATTGTATTCTGTATTCTGGCGTCCATCCTTGTTCTAGGATTAATTTGAATAAAATACTGAACTGTGTCTGTAGAATTCTTGATTGATGTGAGTATTGGGGGTGTGGTAATGTGCGGTGAGTGGTCTTGGGTATGTGGTGTTCCATTGCTTGGATCACGTTTCCGTACCATGTCTCCAGTGTGCTGTCTATTTGGGAGGTGTGTTTGTTGTTTAGTTGGGTTATTTGGTGGTTGCTTAACTCCTTTTGGAATTCCTCCCAGTTGGACCGGCTGTAGCTGTATCTCATCCTGGCAGGGATCTGTATTGGCGACGTGGAGAGTGTGGCTACGATAGGGAGATGGTCACTGGTGGTTATTGGGCCGGGTTCCATTTGCAGGTTAAGATGGGGATGCTGGTTTGTTAGTACTATGTCTGGATGTCCGATTTGACCTGCTCTGATGTATGTGGGGAATTCCGGGCCAAGGTGTATTGCGTTGCCGTGACTCAGTAATGTGTTTAAAATCTTGCCCACGGAGTTGTCCTGGTGCCCCAAGACGCGATGTCGTGCATTTAAATCACCCAAGAAATATGCTGGTATGTTTCTTCTCAGGAGTTTGAGCATGTCTGCTAGTGGGAATATGGGTCTTCTCGGAGGGAGGTAACAGGTGCCGATTATAATAGGTCCTGTTGGGCAGTTAATTTCGATCGCCAGAAAGTTTTCTTGAAATGAGTCGTGAATCTTGTGTTGTATGTTTCGTTTGATGGCTATGGCTATTCCATCATGAAGTGTGTCTTGATTGTTTTTTTGGTAGACTGTGTAGTTAAATAGTTTTATTTTTTCTGAGTTTTTCTTACCATGCGAATTGATGAGAATAATATCTGGGTCTATGTTACGGTATGTGTTATATAATTCGCTTGCTCTTTGTGGGATCCATGCTAAGACGTTATGTTGGATTATTTTTAGCTTATTTATTATGAAGGCTGGTACCTAGAGCTGGTTTGCGCCATTTTTGCTGACCGGTGCTCCCCTGACACCCTCCTGTCCAGGCCCAAGCGGATCTTTTTATATGTTGACTGATCAACTCTCTCTATTCTGTTGTGTCTTGTGAGTATTCTTCCCTTCTTGAATAGTGTTTCAATATGTGTGTCATCTAGGTTTTTGTCTGAGTATGTGTATTTAATCTTGCCTTGCCTTATTTCTGCCAATAGTCTTTCTGTTGAGACTATGGGGGGGGGCTGTAGTGGAGTAAAATCGAATTCCAGTTTCATGCCCTAGGTCTTTGTTCTCCGTAGCAGATGGTGCCATAGTTCCTGCTTGATTCTTTTTTTGGGTGTTGACTCTGGCGGCTTGTTCTGTTATTGTGGTGGTTTCATCTTCGCTTGCGTCTTCCATCGATTCTTCCTCGCTTGCTGGCTCGGGTTGTATGCCTGAGGTAGTCTGTTCTTGAGTTGATGGTTCGTGAGTTGATGGTTTGTGAGTTGTTGGTATTTGAGTTGCAGTGCTCTCTGATTTGTAAATGAAGTTGAAAATTTCAGTAGAAGGCACATCGCTTGGGAATTCCATGTCTGGCAGGTTGTTGGCGGCGAACATGTCCCTTGTTGCCTTGGCAAAAGTTCCAGGTCTGGCTATATTCATGATGTGGGCGTGGATTATGGAGGTCATTATTTTTACGGAAAGATTATTTCCAAGCTGAAGCAAAATAGGTTGGTTTGCGGGGGGTGGTGTGGCGACTTTTTCGAGGATCTTTGTCGTTTCTCTGGTTAGTTTTGTCACAGCTGAATATGTCTTGTTTTGCTGTTCCTGTGTCTTCTCCCTCTCCTTCTCCTTCTTTTGGTTGACTATTGCTTTTCGTATGGGGCAGCGAGTAGCCAGTGTTCTATGATCTCCTTCGCAGTTTAGGCATTTGGGATTATCTTTGTTTTTGCACTCTCTGAAGGTGTGCCCCTTATTCCCGCATTCTGAGCAGTGCTTGGTGTCCTTGTTAGGGCACTCTGTAGCCATGTGTGAATATTGGTAACAATTCCAGCATGGAATGATGGGGAAGAATTCCTCCTGCTCCATCTGGTTGCTGCTGACATGGTAGTAGGAGAGACAAAGTCCCTCCTGGATTGCTTTTTGGGCCATGGCTATTTCCGTGAATCGTATTTTGAGCATGGATGGCAGTCTGGGCAGCTTAACCACTTCCTCCACCTTGGCCCATTCGTTTTTGTCTTCTATATCAGATACCAATTGCTGTTCACTTGATTCTTCGGTGATTGCTTTATCTAGTCGTTTGACCACAATTGATTTCCTCGCTCGGAGTTGAGGAGGGACTGCAACTTCAAATTTCGCGGACTTGAGTTTCCTTGTGCTGTCGTTCGATAAGAGTAAGTCGACATCATTCTCAGTCAGGCACAGGGCGATGAAGGAGTCCTTGGTCGTGATGAGGTTGGATATTTTGATAAGTAGTGTTGCAGTAAGGAGTCTTGCCAATTCGGTTTTTCTTTCGTCAGTCACGCCCCCTTCATGTGAGCGTATGCGTATCCGCTGTGCCCTCATTCCAGAGAGTATGTGGTGGACATGGCACCCTTGTGTGATTTCAGATTGGAGACCTACCTATTCCAGGACAGGAGTTTGTTACAGGAATTACAACACTCCCCACCGCCTCTTGTTGGTCGAGTGGTCGTAGAGTGGTTCCCGCAACTCTGTCCCGGAAGCCCCGTCAGGGGATCCTACTTCCCTAGTGTTAATGAATGCTCACTTATAGACGTGAGCTAGTGTACCTAATTAGGGGGGGGGGTAGGGATTCAGGATTGCGACCCCCTTCCCAGGTGGACCCGCACGATCACGGTTACCTAGGAAAGCTCGGCGGATGGATGGGTAGTGCTCCTGCCCCCTTTCTTGTTCACAAACTCCTGGGAAAGAGGTGAACAGTTACAGGGGAGACCCAAGGACGAATACACCTTAGGGTGCAGGTCCCCAGGCCAGAGCGAAAAAGAAGGAAGAAAAGAGGAAGAATAGCCACTGGTGCAAGTAGCACCGGTGGGGTCGCGGCACAAGTACGCTGCAAGAAGCAGTTGCAGAGCACCCAATCAGGGCCGCCTTTGATCAGGAGTCACCCCTGATCAGTGGGGAGGCACAGAAAGGGCGTTGTCTGGAACAAGCTTCCCACGTGTCAAAGTGATGGTTAGTGAGGTGGTCGTTTGAGTTCAGTTCGTCAACGGTAAGAGATAGGCTGGCTGGCTTGGCAGTGAGGGGTCTAGAGAGACGTCCATTCACAACGAAGGCTGGCTGGCGAGTGTTCTGTGGTTTACTCATTCCTTGTTGTTGAGATTGTCGGACCGTAGTCCGACACGGGCCTTTGCCTATAGGCGGCCCGTTTGGTGGTTCCGGCTGGAGCTCCAGGAGCAGCCAGACCGGATTGGGATTGGAGGTGGTCCCACCTGCAGATTGGAAGGATACTGCAGGTTGCAAGTGTGAGCGGACCCCCGATCAGTGGAGGCTTACCACCAACCCCCACTCCTGGACGTGGTCAGTTTCGGAGTGGCGCGCCCCCCGAACTGGGGTCCGCACTTGCTGGGAGAGGATACTTTCTAAGCTATCTGGGTGGTGGGTATCGTGTGATGACCCGGAGTAGGTGGTGAATGTGGTCTGTTTGGGCCTTTCGGGTTAGAGTGGCTGCTGGTGTTGTGTGTGTTTCTTGGGAGATTTGAGTTCTGTTTCGGAGGCTTTGTGTGACTTCGCAGTCGAGGAGATAGTGTTCAAGTGGGTTGGCTGCTGGCTCCTGACAGTAGGTGCATTCCATGACGTCATTTCCGATCATCTGCCAGGAGCATTTGTACCCTAGTCGTAGTCGATGAAGGGTGACTTGGGTTTGTCTTGGATTTTTCTTGTTAGCGAAAGGTGGTTCCCCTTTTGTGGCCGCCAGGTACCATTTGGCTGATTGGGAACCAGCGTTGAATGCGTGAAGGAAGCTCTTTTTGATGTAGAGCTTGCTAGTCTTTCTGAGGTGATTCTTGATCTGTTGCACGCTTGCTGGAACTTGGATGTGTACGCTACTAGAACGTGTAGCTGCCTTGGCTGCTTCGTCTGCCACGTCGTTTCCTCCGATCCCTACATGACTGGGAATCCAGTGTAAGACGACTGGGCGGTTTTGGCTTTGGAATTCCTGTAGCTGTGCGAGGATCGAGGTAATGATGTGGACGTTGTCTCTTGGTTGACTGTGTTGCAGCGCCTGCATGGCCGATTTCGAGTCCGTGTGAATTATGATGGACTTGTTGTGTTGTGTTGCAGCGTGTTGTAGGGCCTTTGAGATTGCTACCAGCTCTGTTTGTAGGGTGGAGCAGTCATTGGAAAGTCTCCATCGGAGGGTCTGACCTTGGGTGTAGAAGGCCGCTCCGGATCTATGATGTTTTGGGTCCACCGAGCTGTCTGTGAAGAATGATGCTGCATCAGCCGGTGTCTCGGTGTCTATGGCTTCGAGAG
>NW_024738556.1:0-9744 GCF_018991925.1 Homarus americanus
ATCACTATACCGACATGTTTGATTCGTTGATTGAAATTGACATGTCGTAATGGTCGCACAGTTAATTATTGGTATTTGGTAATTCTTAGGAACTTATGAGTATATGTCATAATAATTTTTAATGGGATTAAAATAAGGTTTCACAAATATTTTAATATTCAGGCGGTAGATATTGTAGTGGACGTCTCCCCTACAACTGCCTACAACTGTGTAGCCATAGCCACCACCTGCTACCGCCTTCCCTAGCAACCAACCAGATGTTACCGTAACCTAGCAACGGAACCAAAAGACCGGCGACTTTCTCGGGTTTTCCCAACATGACTCATAGCGGCTGCTGGGTATATAAGCTCTGTCTCTCCAGTGAGATTCATTCTGACCATTCTTCTTGAACAAGCAACACCTCCTCCTCCACCGCTGCCTGGCTGCCTTCGCTTCTCCTCGCCTGCCTGGCGGTCCTTGCTCCCGCCAGCGAGCATGGCGACCCACCAGCTGTCCTTCTCTGAGCTTCCTCACCAACCAGCTTATTCATTCTGCCCATCTTCCTGAACAAGCAACACCTCCTCCAGCAAGCTCCACGCTGTCAGCATTCATTCAACCAGGAGGCCAGCAACAGGCAACATCTTCTCTAACGAAGCTCCTGCACATCTACCTCCTTCAACACGCTACTCACCGAACGTCTCTACTGAGCAGCTCCTCACCACACGGCACCTCCAGCACCAGACTGTCTATCATATAACTTATATTATACAAGAAAACCACATTAGAGTTTCCTTCCATCCTGAGTGCTAGACAACACATTATATCTCGATACCCCTACAATATCTTTTAAGAGGTCTGGGTTTGAGAGGAGTGCATGGTGGTGGTCTCAGTGGGTCTGGGTATCACAAGTTGTACGTCTGTTTGGTCCGGAATTTTAATTTATAATCATGGTAATGTAAATCCGTTGGTAGTTATTACGTACAGTATATACCCATTCTAGTTGGTAAATATTTCCGCTATTTTTTTTTTAATAACACTAAACCTCCAGCCATCCATTAACTTGAAAATAGTCATAGTTGTATAAACACGACCAAAAGAATATCCTATTTCAAGTTTAGCCATTCAAGTGTTACCTGGGCGGGCAAGTCCTTAGATGATTCATAAATGTTAAAATTGCAAAGGATCTTGATCTCAACTTTTAAAAATCTCGATCTCGGGGAAAAAAATAGATTTCTTGCTCAAGTAAAGTTTGAGAAGTCACCCAAGACCTTAGCCTAATTCTCTGGTAACACATAAGTAAACACACTAAAGCTGTAGCCACAGTCAGGTAATAAAGATATTCTTTTTTGGGGTTACATATAATATAAAATTGATAACGATAAGGTGAAAAAAATGTTACTCTCATATTTTAAGTAAATTTACTTTTTCTACTCCTTTAGGATCAAATATATGTAAACATTCAAAGCCCGGAATAGAGGCAACCAACTGTCACCTTGTCAGTCTAAGATATCTGTTTTCAAATAGGGATTCAATTTTTGTTTTGTAAAGACAAAATACTTATACGTTATTTACTATTTCCTGATGAGCCCTTTAGTTTTAGGTTACATTAAAACAATTTAAGGATTATATCTGATATATTCTAATAGAACTTTATCTTTGTATATTAATCTTGGTAACACGTACAGATGTTTCATGGTAGTGATAATTTTAGTCTAAGTAAAATATCACGTGAAACAGCATCTATTACGCGATTACTCCACAACACAGATTTATCTCTACACGGTCATTATTCCCTTATTAAACTGGTGTTTTATTATGGGTACGGGTTACTCCACCCAATAGTTAACGAGGGCATACTAAGGTTAAAAACCTATAGAAGCTCGCCTGATGCTCAGTACATTCCGTGTTGTTGTAGCTAATGGTAATAATTTAGCAAGATAAAGTCACTTAAGTCCGATGACCTGAATTAATCCAAATTTAAGTGTATTTCAAATGGGAAATAATATACAGGCATCCTTAACCATGGAAATTAGAAGCTGTTTTGATGAGTAGTCAGTCAAAATGAAACTCACTGCGTGTACCGGATAGTTCCTCTCCATAATGATTTTTTTAAGTACGTGTGTGTTAGTAATCGCGAAGTTAGTCTCATCATGTATACCTCCCATCTGTATTATTTTAAACTGGTTTATAGCCTGTGTCGGTGTCTACACTATCATTTACTCTACTTCCTCTACCAGAGCTTCTCAACTGGGGAACCACAAAGTATTTTCTAGACTCTCTAGAGCAGTGGTTCCCAAACTTTTTCTGATCATTACCCACTTTTCATATATGATCCTTATCCATGGCCCCCCCTCTCCCAATCCATATCTCTGGCTGGCTCAGCTGCTGACTGGCTGTTCTAGTGTGGTGGGGCTTGGGATTTTTATGTGTACATAGCCTCAGCTTATGGCCCCCTAAATTTTGCTGGGGGCCCATGGCCCCCAGTTTGGGAACCAGTGCTATAGAGGGTCGACGGATTGAAAACATAGATGGTCTTGGAGATGCCACGCGTTATAAAACAATTACTAAATACTTCTTCTTTATAACGTTGATACAATTCTGCGAGAGTATTTCACTTCATCATTTACCGACTTACTAAATTACTGTATGGTTATAATGGAATCATTTTATTGATAAAGTAAATAATTCTTCATTGCTCTGCATATTGTATTAGTATAAGAATAAATAAGGGACAAAGATATACAAGAGGAGTGAATTATTCATTATAAAATAGCTTTTACACATTAACCAATACTGTATATTAAGAGAAGTGAAGCTGTAATATATAAGCACCTTACAAACTTTATATAACAGAGACACCGTGACCTTACGGGGGGACTGACCATCAGGTTCTGCTGGTTCTGGGTACAGGTTCTGCTGGTTCTGGGTACAAGTCTGAACAAATTTTCCGATGTCTCTTTGTTTAAGTTAAATTTCCCCCAAAATAATAGTTTAACAAATCTCTTTTAACTTAAACAATCCAACATTTCAGGTTTAATTATAAATCAGATCATAATATCAGTGTTTACATATACACAAGAGTTGAGGCGTTTTCTTGTGTTGATGACAGCAGCACAATCTCGGGTGCCAGTGACGTCGGCCTATGGTAAATTCGGCCAAATAGCCTCGGCCCGCATCCAGTGGTAACCTCGGTCCACATCCAGTGATAACCTCGGCTCACATCTAGTGGTAACCTCGGCCCACATTCAGTGGTGACCTCAGCCCATTTTAGTGATTTCGTCCCATCATAATATTGGCCGAGATCACCATCAATAATTTTCTTTGGTAATAGTTAAGCCATATGAAAAGTACCCAATGAAGGTTAGGTTAGGTTAGGTTAGGTTAGGTCAGGTTAGATTAGGTTAGGTTAGCTTAGATTAGGTTAGGTTAGGCTAGGTTAGGTTAGGTTAGGTTAGATTAGGTTAGGTGAGGTTAGGTAAAAAATGTGAAAGTAGTGAAATTAAAGATAAAGATCAAGTACACACGCACACTAATTGATCACCATGGAGTGGTATAAGGAGCTCTGGTGCACCTGAAAGGGGTGACATAACGAGGCTATTGTAAGGCTGGCAGATAAGGTCAAATATTATACATTCCTATTTACATGTATAAGAAACTGTGATGAAAATATTTGCCTAGATAACGATGGACATCCCTCAAGTACCAAAAAATAAATATTACAATTCTTAGAGAGTGACATCTCGATCACCCATGAAACTCTTACATCACGAATATACATAGATTTATTGAAACATTCTCGTTGGTTTTAGAGATACTTTGATGAAATTTATTAATACATAGAGACCTTTATACATACGGTACGGATAAGTGAATAATAACATGCATGTAAAGGTAATCATATACGTACCTGCCTACTGAGATACTGTACTGATCCTAGGAGCTTTTATACGCAACATTTCAGATTTGTCTTGTTGTTATATAAAAGACCAACGGCGTGTGTATTTAGGAAAGTATTGTAACAGGTAAAAAAAAATATATTAAAAAAGGGGGGAAAAATAAGGTAGTGAAACTTGGCGTGTGGTAACCGCAGAGGTTTACCCCACCACCACCTGGTAATTGATGATACACACAACTGCTGGTCTAATGTGTTGTTGCTTTTTACAATCTTTACCCTTGGGTGATGTTCCTTAACTAGTATAATGGTATGTGTTATTTAATTTATTAATGCAGCTCTGAGTTATGGTATTTGAGAATAACAAGTAGTAATTCACCTCATATTAATCAGCTCAATGAGGTATTACAGGAAGTGGATGTATTTTCTATGTAATGTTATGTATAATATCTTAGTAATGAATGTCATAAATAAAAGACCAGATAATGTTGTTAACAAAGGGGTCGTCAACTTGTGCTACGGGGGAGGACGTCTCTGGATTATGTTGTCGAGGCTGTTAGGTAAAACTAGACTCGGGAGCAAGGTGTTGTGGGAGTATATTTTAGACTCAGCTCTTCTCTATCAGCTTAACATAATTATTACAACAGCTGAATATCACTTGGCGAGTTTTTAGTCGAATCATCTACTGCTTCAGCATTAGTGATATAATTTTTTAATTAATCTACATAAGTTTTGTAACTATAGATTTATATTTTAATAACATACAAAATGATACTAATACGAAATCTTTGTTTTTTTTCCTCTCGGAACAGAATTTAATGTGTAGGCAAATATTACTCGTGTAAATCGCCATGTGTCTAAGACCCATCAAGATGCTACACACATGATGGATCAGTTAATACTTGAGAGAGTAAGAAGAGGCGACACATAACACAACAAAGAGGCAAAATCTTACTGAGAGAACTATTAGGAACAAAATTAAACTGTAATAAACTTTTTTCAGACTTTTTCATTTTACTGCTTGGGTGAGTCAGCTCTGAAAGTGTCTAAAGAATCTTCTGGATAATTAAATTATAAGTTCAAATGGAAAGCAACAAGGAAATATTGTTAAGCAGAAGAGACAAAAATATATCCACTATGAAATTTAAGCCAAATTACAAAATACATTTTACAGTCCTACAAAAAATTTAAAGAACTCTTTTGACGTCATGTAAATTGTTTTATGAATATCCAAAATTTTATGTCGTATGTAATTTACAGTTTATTTGTGAGTTGGCTATCGTGTTGCTATCAACTGATATTAGAATTTAGAGCACGTCATCATTTATTTGATCAATATTTAGTTGATTCACTTATTATTATTTTTCCTGAATATACATATATTATCAATCTTTTCTTTCGTTTTCTGTAAATTCAATTACCAACAAATCTCTCTCATCCCAGGTTGATATTCTCAACACCACATGTAGTGAGGACACACCCGCCGCCACGTGTATATATATATATATATATATATATATATATATATATATATATATATATATATATATATATATATATATATATATATATAATATATATATATATATATATATATATATATATATATATGTATGTATGTATGTATGTATGTATGTATGTATGTATGTATGTATGTATGTATGCATGTATGTATGTATGTATGTATGTATGTATGTATGTATGTATTATTGTTATTTATCATTGCCAAAATTATATTTCTTGGTCAAAAGATCAAAAGTGAAGATGACCACTCACTGATTTAGTACCTCGTTTGGGTGCAAGTTTACCGATGTGTTTTTATTGGGAATGTTACTCATGAAGATATGAGTTTATTTTCCTTATAATATAACTCTTCTTTGTCAATGTTTTATATTTAGATAAATTAGGTTATCGACTATGTAGAAGCAATTCGGGACTAATATTAGAGACGCTCCTGCAATATCGGTTACAATGATTTCCGGCGACCATTACAATACAGGACGGTGGCAGTGAGCGAGACGAATTTGCTAGACGGAATAAGAGGATGAAAGATAGTGTAGTGTACAGTACATGGGAGGAGAGAGGTAGAAATACTGAGAGAGAGAGATGCTGTTATTAGGTATAGACAAGAGAAGGGGGATAGAACAACTTTCAATGTTTTGGTCAGATAGGGAGACATGTGGTAATATATGAATCAATTTGTTTACGATCATTGTGGAATAGGTTGAAGATAGACTTAATCGAGACCAGAATAACTGTTGGGTAAGTTTGAACGAAGAATATGAAACAAAACACAAAAACAAGCTCTTTGATTAATCGAGCTGAAATGTGTTGTTCAGCGAGAGAGGTAATACTTTGTCGGTGCTGGTGATCTGAATACAAGGGTGTGGGTGGAGGAAATGGTAGTGGTGGTGTGGGCAGTTGAGGTATACAGAACGGAAATGTATTTGAGGTTTCCTCTTTGTACATAATGTATTATAGTACTACACACAGGGAGAAGGGCTCTGAAACTGTCGTGGTTGAGCAAGTTTGTTCTGGAAGTAGAGCAAATAACATAAAACTGATAGAAGGATTATTCAATAGTTTGTTTACATCACTACTCTGCTGCAAGTTACAGTTAGTATATGATAGAGATTCAGGAGGTGAAGTCCGTTCGAGAGGTCCAGGTTGGAAAAGTTGGATAGTGATTATATTCGGTTTACTTCCAGGATATGTACTGTCAATATCATTTGTGTACTATAAACACCTTTTAACAAATAGAAAGTGTAGGGAGAGATTACACAGGCATCGTTTTCAAGGCGACCCATCACCAAAGAGTGAAGATACATTTGCAACAAGATGTTTTAAACTCCAGGAAGCTGTGACATAGGAAAAACATTGTGAAATGGAGAGTTCCAAGAAGTGCTGTTCCGGGATATGAATATCGGATATTGAGAGATACGGTAAATGATGATAGATGGTGCTAACTTGGAAATAATTATCTTGAGGTTCGGGTGAGGAAGATCAAGAGAAGACAGAGTGAGGACTGTAATATTAAAAGATCATTTGGTAGAGAGATAAATGTCTGAATAAGTAAAATAGAGATTGTGTTGATGTTTGAATATATGGAGATAATGGAATAGGATGACTGAATGACTGAGGCAGATAGAAAACAAGTAGATTCGAAGAACAGTAGATATACAGTGTAGTAGGTAGTAGGCAGCTATCAAACAGGGAGGTGCTCCCGCCTGGGAAGATATTGGAAGCACAATGTGTTGTCTAATGGTAGACCCTGCTGCCATATGGCATCACGAATATTGTGACCAAGTCCCAAAGTTGCTGATCTGACTTTCTGCCTCATTTACCCACAATTGCAGGGTCTCAATTGTTTCTCTTACTTGATAACACAACATACAGATACTGTAGTGTAGCGTTTCTCACTATTGATTTTTTTCTTTGTATTTCTTTATGATTATTATTATTATTATAGTGTTGTTATTACTATTATTATTATTATTATTATTATTATTATTGTGTGTGTGTGTGTGTGATTACAGTTATTATTATTATTATTATTATTATTATTATTATTATTATTATTATTATTATTATTATTATTATTATTATTATTATTATTATTATTATTATTAATTATTAATTATTAATTATTATTATTATTATTATTATAATATTATTATTATTATTATTATTATTATTATTATTAATCAATTAGTATTAGTGATAGTATTATTATTATTATTATTATTATTATTATTATTATTATTATTATTATTATTATTATTATTATTATTATTATTATTATTATTATTATTATTATTATTATTATTATTATTATTATTATTATTAGTATTATTATTATTATTATTATTATTATTATTAGTATTACTATTGCTATTATATTGCTATTACTATTACTATTACTATTATTATTATTATTATTATTATTATTATTATTATTATTATTATTATTATTATTATTATTTATTATTATTATTTATTATTCATTATTATTATTATTATTATTATTATTATTTAATATTAATATTAATATTAATATTAATATTAATATTAATATTAATATTAATAATATTAATAATGTCAATAATATTAATAATGTATAATATTATTATTATTATTATTAGTATTAGTATTAGTATTAGTATTAGTATTAGTATTATTATTATTATTATTATTATTATTATTATTATTATTATTATTATTATTATTATTATTATTATTACATTTTCGTCCCCAGGTCCCGATGTGGGTCAGTGACCTGTGCCCGAGTGGGCTAATCCCCGTACAAAAACCCCTCCGTGTATGATTTGAGAGACGAGGGAGTCTGGGGTTGTTTTTATGATTCATTTTGATAGTCAGCGACAAACGACTTACTGTATTTGTGGTACATAAAGCGAATAAAGACAGTTTATGTTGTTTAAGAGCATTTCCGTTTCCATTACTATTTCATCATAACACAGTACTGAACATTGTAACTGTAAATACTTGTCTTTATGAATAACATTGCACATCTTATCTGGGGTCCTTACGTAACTGACATTATGTCTGTTTCTCAGTGTCGAATGGTCGGTCAGTCGACATATACTTCACACCTTGTCAGGACCCATCACTTACCTTCCCACACCTCCGACAGTTTTATAGGTAATACTTTAAGCTGAGGAAACCATTAGTGTCCCGCCAGCTTGTCTGGACACAAACCCATAAATTTGGAGGTGAGGGAACGCTAGACAAGACTAAGTACACAGCCCATCAGTTAATGCCTTGGCTTCTTGCCAAACGTTAACCACCAGCACTTAATTTGACAAACATATTGGATATAACTAAACTACGTAATCTTTTAAATGCGGGAGTCAATTACTGTAATGCGGTGATAAGGTGATAACTGAGGCCTGTGTTGTCGCCACCACTAAGAGGGGCTTCATAACGTTCCACATAACAAACTATAAATAACAATACTTCCCCTGTAGGATCGATATATTTATTAAGGAAGGTCTTAGTTTTCGTAGCAAAAAGTCCTGGAATAAAGATCATTTTAGTTAAGACGCAAAGACAAATTCCCGCTTCTCACTCAATTTAGGTAATGCAGTTGTTAGTAAACTGCTTCCCGCCTGAGTTAATGTGTATGAACATAACACTCTTACACCTGCTGTGTGTGCACTGTGCCGCACAGATGTCCCTCTTACATACCTGGACAGATATATTTACTTTAATAATTTATCTATTCAGGTAATTAGCGAAAATGTAGAAAACATTTTATATAATCTTCTTATTTGTTTATTTCGAACATTATATCCAGCATTTTGAGCGAGTACACGTAATGAAATATAATTTATGTATTTGATAATGTTATTCAAATCAATTTCCAAGAAGGATTACTTGTATATTTCATTCATAACCCTTGGTTTTAACAAAATTAACATATGTGTCAAACAGATAAAAAAAAAAGGGGGTTTTACCAGGAAATAAATGTTTAACAGTCAATAAGAAATCCTACAGCTACCTTCCTTATGTAACGCTGAAGGCTTATTCTCGGTATGTAAGATTATACGCTGTGAGATTTACAGCTAAGACTCCTGGAGTGAGCTTTAGTTAATGACAGAGTTCATAAGTGAGTGGGGGGTGAGTGGTGGCCAAGACGTGGAGGAGGGGGATATGTGGTGGCCAAGACGTGGAGGAGAGGAGTGAGTGGTGGCCAAATCATGGTGGAGGGAGGTGAATGGTGGCCAAGACATGGAGGAGGGAAGTGCATGTGGCCAAGATGTGGAGGAGGGAGGTGAGTGATGACCAAGAAGTGGATGAGGGAGGTGAGTGGTGGCCAAGACGTGGAGGAGGGAGGTGAGTGTGGCCAAGATGTG
>NW_024738557.1:0-10126 GCF_018991925.1 Homarus americanus
CCATCAGGTGTTACCATAAACACCTTGTAATATCATGAAGGTCAAGTAAATCTCTATCTTCACCTGGCTTATCTAAGTGTTGGTGAAAATTATAACACTTCAGATTCACTGTTTCATAAGAGATACTTCCAAGTATTTATAAAATATGAATTATTTTGACTATGGGTAATCTTTTGAGATGTGAGGAGTTTTACAGCAGTCTTCAGATACACAATAGAAAAATCTACCTGAATCGTTGTAAACATCATTCATTAGTTTTGTTAATGAAGAACTTACGTACTCTCTGTAATAGTTTATTATTTCTATATGGTTCTTACTACATGAGAATACATTTTCATTTATGCATGAACCCTTCAACACAGTCTTCTTGAAATCGAATTTTCTTTAGCTGATAAATACAACCAGAAAAAAGATAATCTGCTAACTTTATATAATTGCAGGAAGGGAAGTTTAACTTTTGTATTTGAGTGTTATGCTGCAATATACGATATTTGGCTTGGACAGTGGTTCACTGGGGATAATAAATGATTAACCCCTAGTCAAGAGCTTATTATCAGAGCATTATGTTATACATGATGGGGTACTGGTACGTTCTACCACCTTGATGATATTTGTAAAAATAAATGTTACCTGCTTGTGCATATATTATGTACATATGTGAAATGGAAATTATACCTGATTTTATATATATATATATATATATATATATATATATATATATATATATATATATATATATATATATATATATATATATATATATATATATATATATATATACGGAAAATGAATCTTACATCTATATCATAGCCACAGCTGAAAGTCACTTATGAAAAAATCTGCAAGTGTTTATACATATACCTAGGCCAACTTGATGTAAATATCCTTTAATAACGCTACACAAATATATATTTAATTACAAAAACTTTATTTAATACAGTTCCGTTTAAATTCCCCCAAATCCCACCCACCTACCGCACTATTGCCATGCGCGTGTTATGGTTTTGACGTCATGAAGCGGGAGGCGGGATTTCAGCCTACCCGAGTAACTATTTTTTTTATTATTGTTTTCATATTTTTTCATCCAAAAATGGCTATTTAGGGCTTAATGTACTAGTTCAGAGAGAGAAAAAAAAGTATTATTAAAATAATTTTAAGACGTATTCAGAAGACACGAAAATGAAGGGTAATTTCGATTATAAATTATATATAAACAGCAAGATGGATATGACACAGCAGAGGCAGATAAAGAAAAGGAACGAGAAGAAAAATCGATAGACAGTAATTAAAAACTAAGCAATGCGCCAAGAATTAAATGAAAATGTTCTTATTCTTCATGTTATAATGTTCATTTGCAATGAAGAACATATCCATGAGCAATCAGGTACAGGAGGCTACTATAACACCAGGTACAGGAGATCACTATAACACCAGGTACATATGGCCACTATAACACCAGGTAGAGGAGATCACTGTAACACCAGATACAGGAAGCCACTACAGCACCAATTACAGATGACTATAACACCAGGTACAGGAAGCCACTACATCACCAGGTACAGATCACACCAGGTACAGGAGGCTACTATAACACCAGGCTCAGATCACTGTAACACCAGGCACAGGAGGTTACTATAACACCAGGTACAGGAGGCCACTATAACACCAGGTACAGATCACTATAACACTAGGTACAGGAAGCCACTATAACACCAGGTACAGGAGTTCACTGTAACACCATGTACATATGGCCACTATAACACCAGGTACAGATCACTGTAACACCAGGTAAAGGAAGCCACTATAACACCAGGTACAGGAAACCATTATAGCACCAGGTACAGGAAGCCACTATAACACCAGGTACAGGTCACTATAACACCAGTTACAGGAGGCTACTATAGCACCAGGTACAGGAAGCCACTATAACACCAGGTACAGTTGACTGTAACCCCAGGCGCCAGAGTGAAGCTTGGTTACAAGGTCGAAAAATTCAGTGTGCAGCCAGTGAGCGCCACCCCTGACCTTACGGTATTTATGTCTCCAATCTTCATTTTTATCCATCTTCCTCTCAGTCATACCATAACAACACGCAAATTCATACACTTAGCTAGATTAAACTTAAACTAAATCATATGTAAGTGAATCGATGCGAGTTTCTTTAGTTTCTTTTAAATTTAGTGGATCATTTATAATATATTTTTATTTATCATTTACAAATTTAAGTTTTATTTGGACCTATACAGAGTAGTATATGCACCAAAGCAAGGCATAAATTGCTTACCATTATATTTTATTTTAGTTTCATTTATCTAATTTTAAATTCTTTCTTCCATTACTGTCGAGTTCAAAAGCCACTACACAATGGACCAAATTCACACATCATCTCAGTTTATTAAATTATCCAAGATATCAAAATAGTAAAAATAATGTTCTTCGGATGGCAACAAATATTTTCGTGGTACTGTATTATGCGAACTACCGACTAGGCTATTTGAATACCTCATCGTAATTCTATTTTATAAAAATTTCGCCATGATGATAAAGATAAATTAAGCTGTGTAGTTTGGAAGGTCGTTTAGTGAGGTTTAAGTCTGAATATGCCAAGTTGCCAGGAGTAAATTTTACGTGGTGACATTGGTATTCAAAGGCTTTCGTGTGTTTTTGTACAAATCCTTGTCATACAAATAAGTCTTACATTTTATTATACGCACGACACTTACACTCGATTAAAACTTTGCGGATATTGCCTTTCCTTGTGTTGTTTAATTTACAGTATTTAGTATTTAGGGGCTTCAACGACCAGGGTCTTTAAACATATAACACAGGACACTTTTATGCACTTGATATCCTTTAAAAACAAAGAACGATATTTTTTTTCGTCTGTACTGTGGACGACAACTTACACATATCAAGGGACATATTCTTCCGTGATAATTCTTATATCTCATCAACGTGTTTATTATTTCCTCAAGTGTTGCCTATTTGTTAAAGTACACCACATGACTGTTTATATCACAGACTGGAGTACTTTAGTTTCCACTAATATGAAGAGTAGTATCTCGTCATAGCCTAATATAGTGTACTATTATCTCAAAATAACAAAGTGGTGTACCGTACTTTACTTTTCTCGCTCTAGTGATTACACAAATTTTCACGTTAACAGACTAGTACAGTATATCAGGTTAACATACTCTTAAACCCTGACTTTTGAAGCCTGACTCTTGAAGCCTCATTTTTTTGTGTTTCATGAACCCTTATTCTTTACACCTGACTCCTGCAGCCTAACTCACCAACTGACCAAACCTACAAATTTATATAAATTGTTATTGTCATATATCTATGTCAACTATTTGGACATCAGTGGCTATTAGATATTCTTTTTTTTACTACTACTTTTGATAAGTTTTAATATCACTAACTAGTGGTGGTACCAACCGGCATAATTGATTTTATATAAACATAGAGCTAATAATTTAATGTTTTTTTCCTTTTGATAAATACTGACTTAGACATTTTATTTGACAAAATGCTGAATCAATTTTATCATCGAGTTTAAAGGATATAGTTTAAATTACATTGTTCTTCTGTAAGTGAAACTTATCTGCTTAATCTGTTTTAACTATGAGTAATGTGGTGTTAACTGTCTACGACGATGAAGTATTGTGAAGTAAATACGCCTAACGAGACTAGATTTAGCAAAAAACATTGTCACTTGTTATTTAAGCTGATAGTAAGTATTCTCAAAGGGTATTCAACTCATTTATTTACTGAATAAAACATCTGATAGTTACAGTAAAAACAACATAATTCAACACCTGACTTCCTAGCTTACATTCATGTCCATTTCACGGTCTTGTATATAACTAGCTGTAAGGTTATGCTCTTTTGGGGGTTTAAACATGCACGACCTTAAGGTTACGTCCAAATTCTACTAATGACGTAGTAAGTAGCTATAAGATTTTTCTGGTTATATATATAGTTCAAACAATAAGTATTCATTCAATATTACTAAAGTAATGTTCATGTATATAATGTATTAGCTTTCTGATTTAGCGTAAAAAAAATTGAATGCAAAAGAATATTCATGCCTGACGTCTAAGTTTTATATGCTTAGTACAAATTAACAGATTAAATGTATTTACAAGTTTTAAAACAGATTATCCACTTTGCTGTTAAATTATAAAGAGCTAAAAAGTTTTTAAACACATTAAAGAAATACACATGTAAACACCAGCATACTCGCGTTACAGAGTAAAAAGTATCAGAAAGTTTTGAAAATAGTCACAGGTAAATTAAGTGTTATTTCGAATATACACAACAAATATTGTAAGATTATATACGCCAAGAACACAGCAGACCTTTTTGTGCAAGTATTTACAAATTCTATTGAATCCTAGATAAGAAACAATATTGAGACGGTATATATTAATATATATATATACTAATTTATATCTGTATTATAATCATGCTATGGATATATTTCCAACGCATAAAACAGGTAAATACAAAATTTTACGTTCTATAATCCATAACTAAGGAATGTCCTATATATATATATATATATATATATATATATATATATATATATATATATATATATATATATATATATATATATATATATATATATATATATATATATAAGGTATAGTTTAAAGTTATTAAAATTATTATAATTATGAGATATACAACTATAACATAGCTACAGTATATGCACAAGAGCGCATACTTCTAATAAATAATGTAATTAAGAAACATGCAATATTGTTTTTTCACTTATGATGCCACACAACTTACTTTACTCTCATGTTTCACCACGCTATAAACATCTTGTATAAAAATCGATGATATTGATATTCATAACAGTAAAATCATTTAATTTATAAATAAGATAATTCATCAAAATAAGTTTGTCAAGCAGCAAGGAGCCATTTTACTTAACAGATGTTTTCTGTATACAAATTTTCGACCGAGAGAGAGAGAGAGAGAGAGAGAGAGAGAGAGAGAGAGAGAGAGAGAGAGAGAGAGAGAGAGAGAGAGAGAGAGAGAGAGAGAGAGAGAGAGAGAGAGAGAGAGAGAGAGAGAGAGAGAGAGTAACGTTTTGAAAATTTTATCTGACGCAGAGCTGAAAAATAATACCCAAATGGATTGATCTCTTAATCTGGTGTTCCGTGTCGGGTTCATCATCAGCGCCATGTATACAGTACTGTTAGTTGACAGATAATTATCTGTAATTCTTAGAGGAAGCTCGATCCCGTGTACCGAGTGTTGGGATGTGAGGCTCTTTACCGTGTAACTAAGAGATGCAGGTAACAAGAGATGAAGATGGGGACAATAAGAGGGAGTAAGAAAGGAAGAGAGAGGGTTGAGAAAAAAATGAGACAGGCAGACAAGGGGAGAGAGTGAGAGACAGACGGACAGACAGACAGAAAATCATTGAAAAGGAGACAGAGGCAGAATGAGTTTAGAATAAGACGGTAGAACAAATAAAGTGATGGAAAGAAATAGACAAAACAAGAAAATAAGTGAAAGAAATAGATAAAAAACGCTGACAGAAATAGAGGGAAACTGAACCAGACAGAGAGAGAGAAATATGAACAGGGAGAGAGAGAAAGAGAGAGAGAGAGAGAGAGAGAGAGGGAGAGAGAGAGAGAGAGAGAGAGAGAGAGAGAGAGAGAGAGAGAGAGAGAGAGAGAGAGGTGGTCAACGAGAGAGGGTGAGGAAGAAAAAGAAAGAAGGAAGGAAGAGAGAGAGAGGGAGAGAGAAAGATGAACAGACAGACAGACAGAGAGAAGGACGATGCATGAGGGGAGCAGGTCGCAGCTGCTTGCATGACAGTCCTGGGATAAAAAAACCAGCATGAGAAGCTACGTGCTGAGGGGGTAATATGTCATGCACGGACCTTCTTAGGCAACTCTTGCGTGTGTTCAGGTGTTCCGTGTGTTTAGGCGTTCCGTGTGTTTAGCTGTTGCGTGTATTCATGCGTTGCGTGTATTCATGCGTTCCGTGTGTTCAGGTGCTCCGTGTATTCATGCATTCCGTGTGTTCAGGTGTTGCGTGTATTCATGCGTTCCGTGTGTTCCGTGTGTTCAGGTGTTCCGTGTGTTCAGGCGTTCCGTGTGTTTATGCGTTCCGTGTGTTCAGGTGTTCCGTGTGTTCAGGTGTTCCGCGTGTTCAGGCATCCCGTGTGTTTAGATGTTGCATATGTTCAGGCGTTCCGTGCGTTCAGCTGTTCCGTGTGTTCAGGTGTTCCGTGTATTCATGCGTTCCATGTGTTCAGGTGTTCCGTGTATTCATGCGTTCCGTGTGTTCAGGTATTCCGTGTATTCAGGCGTTCCGTCCGTTTAGGTGTTCCATGTGTTCAGGAGTTCCGTGTGTTTAGGCGTTCCGTGTATTCAGGTGTTGAGCGTATTCATGCGTTCCGTGTGTTCAGGTGTTTCGTGTGTTCAGGTGTTCCGTGTGTTCAGGTGTTCCGTGTGTTCAGGCATCCCGTGTGTTTAGGTGTTTCCGTGTGTACAAGTGTTCCGTGTTATAGTATTCCGTGTGGTCAGGTGTTCCATGTGTTACGTGTGTTCAGGTGTTCTGTGTATTCAGGCATTCCGTGTGTTTAGGTGTTCCGTGTGATCATGTATTCAGGTGTTCCGTGTGTTCAGGCGTTCCCTGCGTTTAGGTATTCTGTGTGTTCAGGTGTTCCGCGTGTTCAGGTGTTCCGTGTGTTCAGGTGTTCCGTGTGTTCAGGTGTTCCGTGTTATAGTATTCCGTGTGCTCAGATGTTCTGTGTTACGTATGTTCAGTTGTTCTGTGTATTCAGGCGTTCCGTGTGTTTAGGTGTTCCGTGTGTTCACGTATTCAGGTGTTCCATGTGTTCAGGTGTTCCGCGTGTTCAGGTGTTCCGCGTGTTTAGGCGGTCAATGTCTGAGGAGTAATGCATACACACGTTTTGTGCCCTAATAAAATCAGTGTGTGTGTGTGTGTGTGTGTGTGTGAATACAATAATATGAAGCACCTTAATACTAAAAGACCCATTTTCTTATATAATCATGTACTGTATTATTTTCTTGTCATACGCACAACTCTTACACCTACATGGGGCTAAATGGCCCCCTTAAGCTAGTTTGCCATTGGGTTGTGCTTGTAGCGTAGTATTTCTAAGGCAGACGTCGAAATTTAACTTAACCTGACGGGCTCCCTCTAACTGAAGGTCTTCCGTCTTATGCGGCCTGTGAGCACACGAGACCTCAGTCGATATGAAGAGTATTTTATTACAATGTATCCAAAACTTTACCAGGATGTGCAAATAACATCTGAACGTAAATACGAAGTAAACACAGAATAAATAAACACATAAGTTACTTGAAAGCACATAACACCTAAGGACAAGGAACACATCAACACAGCAACACCTCAAACATCTCAACGACCTCAACAGAAAAAACTCAAACAAGAAACACTATAAGAACAAGGAACATATCAACATAGCAACACCTCAAACAAGGTACACCTCAACACACAAGAGCAACTCAAACAAGGAAAGTTTCAATGCAAAAGAACACCTAAACACAAAAAATGAAACGAGAAACACCATAATAACAAGGAACATATCAACACAGCAATACCTCAAACAAGGAACACCTTAACCCATAGGAATACATCAACAAGAAACATCTTAAAACACAGGAACACTTCAACAGGCAACATGTCAACCCATGCAAGTTACCCAAAGCAGTAAACATAAGCACAAGGGCCAACCGTCTCACACACAAGGGACAGCTGTCTCTCACACACACAAACGACAGCTGTCTCTCACACACACACAAGGGACAGCTGTCTCTCACACACACACAAGGGACAGCTGTCTCTCACACACACAAACGACAGCTGTCTCTCACACACACACAAGGGACAGCTGTCTCTCACACACACACAGGGCCAACCGACACACACAAGGGACAGCTGTCTCTCACACACACACAAAGGACAGCTGTCTCTCACACACACACAAAGGACAGCTGTCTCTCACACACTCAAGGGACAGCTGTCTCTCACACACACACAAAGGACAGCTGTCTCTCACACACACAAAGGACAGCTGTCTCTCACACACACAAAGGACAGCTGTCTCTCACACACACAAAGGACAGCTGTCTCTCACACACACAAGGGACAGCTGTCTCAAACACACAAAGGACAGCTGTCTCTCACACACACAAGGGACAGCTGTCTCACACACACAAAGGACAGCTGTCTCTCACACACACAAAGGACAGCTGTCTCACACACACACAAGGGACAGCTGTCTCTCACACACACAAAGGACAGCTGTCTCACACACACAAAGGACAGCTGTCTCTCACACACACAAAGGACAGCTGTCTCATACACACACAAGGGACAGCTGTCTCTCACACACACAAAGGACAGCTGTCTCTCATACACACACAAGGGACAGCTGTCTCACACACACAAAGGACAGCTGTCTCTCACACACACAAAGGACAGCTGTCTCTCATACACACACAAAGGACAGCTGTCTCACACACACAAAGGACAGCTGTCTCTCACACACACAAGGGACAGCTGTCTCACTGAGACATCTGCTCTCACACACACAAAGGACAGCTCTCTCTCACACACAAAGGACAGCTGTCTCACACACACACAAGGGACAGCTGTCTCACACACACAAAGGACAGCTGTCTCACACACACAAAGGACAGCTGTCTCTCACACACAAAGGACAGCTGTCTCACACACACAAAGGACAGCTGTCTCACACACACAAAGGACAGCTGTCTCTCACACACAAAGGACAGCTGTCTCACACACACACAAGGGACAGCTGTCTCTCACACACAAAGGACAGCTGTCTCACACACACAAAGGACAGCTGTCTCTCACACACAAAGGACAGCTGTCTCACACACACAAAGGACAGCTGTCTCACACACACAAAGGACAGCTGTCTCACACACACAAAGGACAGCTGTCTCACACACACAAAGGACAGCTGTCTCACACACACAAGGGACAGCTGTCTCTCACACACACAAAGGACAGCTGTCTCACACACACAAGGGACAGCTGTCTCACACACACAAAGGACAGCTGTCTCACACACACAAGGGACAGCTGTCTCATACACACAAAGGACAGCTGTCTCTCACACACAACCTAAGACATGACAGATTTTCAATTTAACGTTCCGTAGTAAAAAAGAAAAAATCAGAAAATATATTTAAAAATGTATTACCACAAGACCTTGGGTACGATGCCTTAATCTCTTGAGTACGATGACTTAATACTTGGTTAAATCGTCGGAGTGAGGGAGTTAAAACATGGAGTTGAAGGAGTTACGTCATAACCCTCCACCTGGCCATCACAGGGTGAGCCCTTCAGTAATTCATCACTGCCACACACGGATTAAAGGGATCACACCAAGAAAATTAAATAAAGCACTTGGAAAGTTACAAGTCACATCAAAAGGCTTAGCAACACAAAGGCTGTCTGTCGGTCGGTCGGTCGGCTGGTTGGTTGGTTGGTTGGTTGGTTGGTCGCAACATAAGAGATTCAGTTAGATATCAACTAACTTAAATGTTGTAGTATATAAACGTTGACTTATGCAAGTATGAGAGAGAGAGAGAGAGAGAGAGAGAGAGAGAGAGAGAGAGAGAGACGTCTTTATGTGTTTAATATACTGTTAAGTGTAAGTCTCTCTCAGGATACAAGTTATAGCCTCCGTGTGTTGGGATAAGTCACTTCCTCAACGTGTGCTGTAGAGATATAAGCACTAAAGACTCACTCCACAACCTTACGACCAACTCATTAAGGGAGACACCGTATAAACCCTTACCTTCATGCTAGCTGAAGTGACGACATAAATACCTAACAAGGACAATGTCACTCTACTTAGTATGATGATTTAATACATCAAGTAGGGTGACCTTATCCTCCGTGAACGAGGCGATAATCCATGAACAAAGACATGTAAATCCTTGAAGAACGATGGATAATCCTTAACACACAAGGATAACTCTATGAATAATTACAGTCTAATCCCCGGAATACATTGGGTGAAACTCCCACCTAAGATTATATCATATCATTTATTTAACGACTTTTAACT
>NW_024738558.1:0-17151 GCF_018991925.1 Homarus americanus
TCAGTATGCGCCTGGATTAGTTACGTATTACTATACGGTCATATTCATTAGTGTTTTATAAGCGAACACTAATGAATAGAACTTTCCATTTAGGAAGAGTGTCAGAGGAGAACCTTCCGTGAAAGGAGGAGGGAGGGAGAGATTGTAAGAAGGAGGAGGGTCGAGGGAGGGTGTGAAGGAGGGGGAGGAGAAGGAGGGTGGCAGAAGGAGGAGGAGTCAGGAGGGTGGCAAGAAGGAGGGAGAGTCAAGGGAGGGGTGTAAGAAAGGAGGGAGGAATCCAAAGGTGGAGTGTAAAAGGAGGGAGGGAGTCAAAAGGAGGGTGGCAAGAAGGGAGAAGAGGGAGGAGTCAAGGTGGTGTAAGAAAAGGGAGGGAGAGTCAAGGAGGTGGCAAGAAAGGAAGGAGGAGTCAAGGAGGGTGTGTGCCAAGAAGGGAGGAGGGAGTCAAGGAGGTGGCAAAAGAAGGAGGGAGAGTCAGGAGGGGTGGCAAGAAGGAGGTCAAGGAGGGTGTGTGAGAAAGGAGGGAGGGGAGAGAAGGAGATGGCAAGAGGGAGGGAGGGGGAGAGAAGGAGGAGATTGTGAAAGGAGGGAGGGAGAGAAAGGAGGTCAGCAGAAAGGAGGGAGGGAATGGAGGGTGTAAGAAGGGAGGGAGGAGTCAAGGGGGTGTAGCAAGAAGGAGGAGAGATAGGGAGAAAGGACAGAAAGGGAAGGAGAGGTAGGGAGGCAGGGAGGTGGGACAGTGGGAGGGAGGAGGAGGAAGTGTTGTGTGACTGGTGTAGCACAAGGTGTGGCGCCAGGCACTGGTTCTAAACTCGTGGCTTTTTTGATGGCTGTCAGGATACTTACAGACTTAGACCTGTGTTAGAGACAGGTTAGTTTGGGTTAGGATAGGTTAAGGTTTAGGTTGGGATGGGTTAGCTTACGTTAGGAATGGGTTAGTTTGGGATAGGATTGGTTGCTTTTTTAGGTTTAGGACTTGGGAGTTAAGTTCAGGATACACCACTAAGCCATAGTGTTGTATGGGGTCGAGTGTGCTGATCAACAATGAACCAAGGGAGCGTGGACACTTTCCATGGAGCCACAGAAGAGGTTGAGGCCTTTGGAATGTGGTGACATAGGCAGAATGGAGTACTAGAATATAAGCTACTGGCAGAACAAATAAAAGAAGTACATAAATTGTGGCAAAAATAATGTAAGATATGTGTGTGTAATTTTGTACAATATTAGAAAAAGATATTTGGCCGTATGATTGGGGATGGGGGGGATAATGGTTGAGATATTAATGGACCGGGCGTTGCAGGTGGGGTTAGAGTTAGGTTAGAGAGTTGGGATTGGGTTGAGGGAGGAGAAGGGTGAAGTAAAATTAGGTTGGGGAAAGGTAAGGTAAGGTTAGGGATTTAAATTGGGAGGTGAGCCAGGAGTTAGGATTAGGAGAGGGTGAAGTAAGGTTAGGTTAGGGGGTGTGGGGAGGGGTGAAATGGGATGGAGTTAGTGGGGAAGATGAATTAGAGTTAGGGGAGGTAGAGTAGAGTTAGGGTGAGTAAGGTGTCACCGTGTCCTGGGAGGGCAGATGACTGCACTTGTAGTCACCCAACGATATCTATCCAATCTTATACCCAGGACGAGCACATGTGTACTCGTGAGGACAAGACCACAAAGATGCAGTCAGAGAAAAAAAAAAATCGTGACTAAACAGAACATTAACAAAAACATGATTCTCTTCTCTTCTTGATATTTTCATGATATTTTTTCGATTTTAAGCAGATTATAATCTTATTCACATTTTCTTTCGTTTAGTAATGAGTAAATGATATGTGATGTTGTCCGCCTGCGAAAAAAAAAAATTCGAATCCGATGATCTATTCTGTCATATAAACAATTAATTTTCTCTGTGCATAGTGTATCGACATAATGGTTTACGTCACATCCAAATTTCGTTACGTGAAAATATTATCTCTCATATCTTAAAATTGAAGTTGATGAAAGGATAATTAACAGACCTTATATACAATATCAGAAATCCTAAAAAATAAAACAATATTTCTCCATAGTACCAAACCAACAATAACCGAAATTAATAAAAGAAATCAATAAGTATTGACTGTCTTCCAATAACGTGAACACAACATAATGATTCAAGGTCGAATCTAACATTAAAAAGACTAAAACCAACTAAATCCAAACTAGATTCAAAAATAAATTATCAAACTATAATCCATTATGCTTAAAACTAGAATTTTCAAACTTTAATGAACACAAGTTTTTTCATCACTCTCGACACAGGTTATATTAAAAAAGTTCAAAAACCGATATACACTGTTCACTAATTAAATTATTCTGGAGGCAGAGACACAGATGAATGAATTAGATTTAATCAAAATTATTCAAGGAGAGGTGACAGGGTGGGGGAGGCTGAAATCGATACTAATTTAGTCATCTGTTTATACAGTAAAATATTTCAGTAGTCGTAGTATAGAGTTATATTAGGTGGAAGAAAAAAATATGGTAGGTTAGGATTGACTTTAGATGACAACAAGGATTTAGTGTCTGTCTGTGTCTGTCTGTCTGTCTCTTCTTAGCATCTCTCTCTCTCTCTCTCTCTCTCTCTCTCTCTCTCTCTCTGTGTGGCTGTCAGGGTTGTGACAAAACCTCAGCTGAAAACGTGAGTGTGGTTATACCACCACATTCATACCTACCATGCTCTTCAAGAATGTTTACGTTCATTTAAAGTATTGGTGGATTCATTCTATAGGATTCATACTGTGGGTATTCTTGAGATACCGTTCTTTAAAGTATTTCTTGGGTTACGATTCTTTAAAGGATACGTTCTCTCACCATTCCCACTCAAAACATACGTTCTTATCTACATTTCTATCTGGTGCATATTGTCTCTCTGTCAAATTAGTACGATAACTTACCTTCCTAATTACTGCCAGGTGTTCGATACCCCCACCAGATTGCTGCCCAGGTGTGCTTCCCCAGATTACCAGGTGTACGATAACTTCCCTACCACGATTGCACCAGGTAGCGCGATAACCCTACCACGATTGCTGTTAAGTCCGCCGATAACTCACTAAACAGTTGCTACCAGGTGACGAAACTCACCTGGCCTGATTACCCACCCTACCTGCTCTTCAGACGCCATTAGGTGTCGAGCCATATTAATACCACTGCGTGTTCGGCCGTACCGAGCACGATGTACGATCTTCTGGCCTCACCGACGACACCTCTTGCCTTCCTCATCGTCCTGTTGTTCCATGTTGTCGGGGCTCGATAATAAACTACTCTCCTTCTACCTCATCCTTCACCTCCTCCTCCTGTTGTTCTCCTCCTTCTTCACCACCTCCTCCACCCTCCCTCCTCCCTGCCTATGTGTTATCTGTGATAATGAACATATTTTTTAACCCACATAGCGCGCGTGTGTAATTCATTAGCTGGGTACATTAATGAACACACACACACACACACACACACACACACACACTGACCACTGTAATGACGCCCCTATTACACACCTGACAACACCTTGACAACACCTCTCAGCCTGGAACCAACCACCCCAAGACATGGCTAATATTTCTCTCCCCGTGCTAAATTTTCCATCACTAAAGTCAATATGAATCAATGTTCAATAATCAGATAAACGACTCCATGTGGCAGCCATTAATAACTGCAGCCTTACTCCACTCCCAATACCACCATCTCGTACGACAAAAATGTTACCCAGTACATCAACACTCACTGCACAATACGACGTTTTCTTGTACACGGTAGCGGGGTGCTAACGGTGTTGCCATATCATGAGATTGTTTATTGACAGTTTATGATCGATAGATGGTGAGGAACCCGACAGTGAGGCTATGACTGTGGGAATTGAAGTGATAATGATGATGATGACTGATGATGATGATGATGATAGATGATGATGAATGATGATTAGGAGAATATGGAGATGAAGGATGGGAGGATGAGGAACAAGTGGAAAAGAAAAGGAAGAAAAAGGGAAGAATAAGAGACAAGAATGAGGATTAAGAAGAAGAAAAACACAAGCAAAAGAAGACAAAGAAATGCAAAGAAATAAGAAAGCACTGGTATAAGAAGTTTATTCTGGATTCACACGGGCAGGAGAACCCGAGGATTGATCTGGATTACTTCTTATTGTCGTTTTCAAAAGACCAATATATACAGCGGATCACTTGTTGCGTTCGTGAAGTGAAAACGGATATATAACAGGATGTGTTCATTGGTAGTGTATTGTAAAATCCGATTTTTGTGAATTGATGTGATCTAAGTAATTGTTGATGGAAATATGGATTATTCGTTGCGTTCATTGGTATTGTAAGGCGGATTGTGTGGATTCCTTTGTGTGGAAGTAATGGCTGTTAAATGTGTAAAACCACAGAATAAATTGTAGAATAAATCTTAAGTTATCCATCTAGTTATTTTATCTTTATCATATTTATATCTAAAATGGCTGCAATTATCACCGAGACTCTACATATCTCTTTAATATCAAGCACGGTGATTCTTGACCTAAATTGAGACAAAAATCGATAAAGAGTTGGTATAGTTTTTGTTGTGAATCGTCGTGACTATGAGTCGGATGATGCAGTTACTATTTTAGATTACAGAACACGACGGATGGAGGTGATTCTCTCTCTCTCCTCTCTCTCTCTCTCCTGCACAAACAAACACACATACTTACACACAAAACACACTCCAAACACACTAGTAACACATCAACCAACCTATACACACACCAAACACACACATAAACAAACACAAAAACACACACAAACAAACACACACAAACCACAAATAAACAGACACACTAGTTGGAAGAAGCACATCAACAGACATCACTATATTCATTTGTTTCAGAAATCAACCCTTGTCCTGCCCCATGCATGTGTGTGTGTGTGTGTGTGTGTGTTATATTGTTCATCTGCGTATCTATGTATGTATGTATAGCATGTATATATGTATATATGTATGTATATTCACAACAGAGAACATGAAATTGGACTAAAGCCACTAAAGGAAATCATGCCTTAAAAGAGAGAGAGACAAAGCTACAGCCATCATAATAACTAAACAACACAACTCTCACCAAATTATTCATACCAAGCCTGGCGAAAAAAGAGAGTCAGGGTAAGGAAGTATGGACAGAGTGAGGAGAAAAAAAAGTAGTGAGAGAAGACTGGGTGAAAGTGAGAGACAGTAGAAAAGTGAGAAGTGAAGTTGAAATTGAAAGTGAACAAGTAGGTGAAATTGAAGTGAGGGTGAAAGTGAGTAAGAAAGTAGAAAACATATGTTTTTGTTTTCAATAGAATTATCTGTATTTGTTTTGCTTTCTTTATGTTTCTCCTATATCTAATCAAACCCTATTTAGTGTTTGTTTACATAGAGCGTCTTATTGTTTGTTTATTTGTCATATCATTGATGTTTTTACATTTACTGATGAAATAATGAAAAAGATTTATTAATAAGCATATATTTGACACGAAGATATTACTTTGCATTATGTGTTTGTTTCACCGACCTCCAATAAAAAGCCCGTTTAACATCTCATACCTTAACAAATGTTTGTGTATCTTCTTTACTTAATATAATTACAGGATCCTATTTTGTTTCATTATTTGTATCTTTTTTTCACCCTAATTAACAGGTTTTGTTTTTTGTTTCTCATATATCAAAATCAATATTTGTTTTTTTTGTCTGTTAAGCTCACATACTAACTTGTTTGTTTGTTTGTTTGTCTGTTAAGCTCATGCTAACAGGTGTTTGATGTTTGTTTATTTGTCTGTTAAGCTCACATACTAAGTGTTTATTCTGTTTATTTCAGTACGTCAAATTAAGCTCCTACTAACAGGTGTTTGTTTGTTTGTTTGTTTGTCTATTAAGCTCATACTAACAGGTGTTTATTTTGTTTGTTTGTTTGTCTATTAGCTCACATACTAACAAGGTGTTTATTTTATTTCATTTGTGACAGGTGGTGGCGCTCACTAAAGGGACCATATCCTCTACTTATTGTCCTCCCGTCTAACAGCACATGCAGGTAGCATCAGTCTGTCTGTCTGTCACCAATGTCTGCTGTCTGTCACATCTCTATTCAATCACACAAAGATATAATTCTCTATATTATTCACCTCATTATCTTGTTTCTCTCTTTATTTTTTTGTTTTTTTACTTTTGTCATCATTGTCATTTTTTATTTGTTGTCAGTATTTGTTCGTTGGTTGGTGTATTATCATTTTGTTTGTGTGTTTGTTTCATATATCTTATCTATATTGTTTTTTCTTAATATCTCTCTCTCTCCTCTCTCTCTCTCTCTCCTCTCACCACTCTCTCAATTCTATATTCATAAATACAACATATATATATATTCAAAAAAAAAAAATAATCCATCTATTTAATTATTTATCCTTACCTATAGTCAAACTACCTCAGTCTACCCTTAACAATGGGTCCTTAACTACTGCTAAACTACACCCTGTATTACCTATTACACGTTATCTGTAGATGACTAACGTAACATAAATAATATATTGTGTGAGTTGATTAGAGTCAGTTAATATATATTTTATATTATTAACTTAAAGAAATCAGCTTAAAATTAATATTATTTTGATGTTAAATGTCTAAGTTAATCTTGCTGGATGTTAATTTATTATATGTTAAATTGATGTTGATGATCATGATGTTCTCCAAGTGTGTAACATTAAAACAAACATCAGTGTTTAGGGTCATCCTACTCATACTCTACATTAATGTCAACAAAACATTTGAACACCATACATTCAGGCTGAAGCGTTTAAGTATTGTGTTAGTTCATTTTATTGTTCAAACGCCCACAAGCCATACCACTCTTTCATTTGAGTTATTTTATGTATATTTACATTTTCAAATACAATTACCAAGCGTTATATTGTTAGAAAGAGATATAATTATTTATCCTCTTGTACACTGGGAAGGACAAACTCAGACCCATTCCTCCGCTTCCCTCGACTCCTCCACGGATAATGTCTGTGATTGGCTGAGAGTCGAACGTAAACAAATACGATTCATAAGGAAACAGTTGAAACATATAATATTTAGTGTAAACTCTCAAAATACAAGAAACTGTTATAATTTTTATCTTATTGTGCAAATTGTAAACGATTGTATTTTTTTGGCTGATTATCTTCTACTTATTATGCTAACCTAACCTAATCTAAACCTAACTAAACTAACCAAACCTAACCTAATCTTCAATAATATCTCATATAATTATCAAACACAAATAAAATACAAAAAGCATCAACATATAGGAGCTTAAAGTTAATCCTACTCTCCGTGACGTCACTGTAAACACCTGGGACTAAAGATCATTAGGGTGGAGCATTTGAAATTAATCCTATCCAGTGCTTATCCTCTGAGACAACACAACACCTTACTCACTGATGTGTCCTGTGTATAAGGTTGTCATAGTTACTTCTACCTCACCTCACCTCCTCACCTCATCTACCTTCATCTCACCTCACTTTACCCACCCATATTAGGTTAGGTTAGGAACTTCAGGGTAGACAAAATAAACACAAAAGAAAAACTCATTAAGATAAATCACCTGGAGAACACCTGAACTATTTCCTCAGGTAATGAACAACTTTCTTACCAACAATTTTCAAAATGGCAAGTTTACGTGAGCAGGTAAACTAAGGTAAACCCTCAGTATATGTAAGTATACTATGGTATCTCTCACAGTATACCTACATAGTATACTGTGACTATACTCGTTAAAGACAGGTGATGGAGGGTATGTATTGACTGTGACCTCGTTGACCTTATCGTTATACCGCCACACCTATCACACCACCACACCTCCACCTGTCACATAAAAGAAACGGCTATAGGCAGAAGTAGAAGTTCATAGAAACGGTGGTGGACGAGTGGGAGACTGAGAGTACTACTGAGGGACTCTTACTCGTTTTGGTCATTTATTGAAGGCAGAGTCACAAGTCATGACAGTAAGGGAAAAGACGAAACAAAATTACGGATTACAAGTCATTCCTTAAATACCAAGAGAAATGCTCGAGCTTTAAATGCCAAGAGAAAATGCTCTGAGCTTTAAATACAAGAGAAAATGCTCGAACTTTAAATACCAAGGAAAAATGTCGAACTTTAAATGTAAGAGGAAATGCTCCCTTCTAAATACCAGAAGAGGAAAATGCTCCGAACTTTAAATACCAAAGAAAAATGTCGAATTTAAATACCAAGAAGAAAATGCTCTGAACATTAAATACCAAGAGAAAATGTCCTTCACAAAAACCAAGAGGAAAATGTCGAGCTTAAATAAGAAGAGAAATACTCGAGCTTTAAATAAGAAATACTCCAGGCTTTAAATGCCAAAGGAAAATGCTCCGAACTTTAAATGCCAACAGAAAATGCTCCTTCCTAAATACCAGGAGAAAAATGCTCGAACTTTAAATGCCAACAGAGAAATGTTCCTTCCTTTAAATACCAGAGAGAAAATGCTCCGAACACAAATGCCAACAGAGAAAATCTCCTTCGCTAAATTACCAGAAATATCGCTCTTTAAAACAAGAGAAAATGCTCGAACTTTAAATAGAGAATATGAGCTTTAAATGCCAGGAAAATGTCGGACAAATTTAGCCAGATGTCATTCAAAATACCGGAGAAAATGTCCAAACTTTAATACCAAGAAAATGTCAATTTTAAATGCCAGGAGATGTCCAAACTAATACCAGGAATGTCCGAACTTAAATACTAAGAGTGTCTTCGCTCTAAATGTGGGAAAATGTCCGAACTAAATGAGGGAAAATGTCGACACTAAATGAGGACGTCCCGAACTTTAAATACAAAATGTCAGGACACTAAAATGTGAAATGTCTTCATGCATGCCAGGAAGTCTCGAACAAATATGAGGGAAAATGTTCGACACTAAATGGAAAATGTCAGACTTTAAATACCAAAAGGAAAATGCTCAAACTTTAAATACCGAGGAAATGCTCCTTCTTTTAAATACCAAGAGGAAAATGCTCCGAACTTTAAATGTAAGAGAGAAAATGTCCAGAGCTTTAAATGCCAGAAGAGAAAATGCTCGAGCTTTAAATACTAAGGAAAAATCTCCGAGCTTTAAATACAAGAGAGAAAATGTCGGAGCTTTAAATACCAAGAGAGAAAATGCTCGAACTTTAAATATAAAAAAGGAAAATACTCCAAACTTTAAATACCGAGAAAATGCTCCTTCTTTTAAATACCAAGAGGGAAAATGTCGACTTTAAATACAAGAGAGAAAATGCTTCTTCAACTCTTCCTCCAGAAAGATGATTCCTGAAGAAGAAGAACAATAACAAGAACAAAGAAGAACAAGATCACGAAGAACAAGATCAAGAAGAACAAGAATAAGAAGAACAACGATAAGAAGAAGTAAAACAAGAATAAGAACTAGAACAAAAAGTAAAAACAGATCAAGAAGAACAAGAAGAAAGAGCTAAAACAAGAACAGAACAAATAGTAGAAAGAAAAAACAAGAAGAACAATGTGAAGACCTCTTGTGTGTACTGTATGTATGTATGTATGTATGTATGTATGTATGTATATAGGTATATATGTATGTATCTATGTATGTATGTATGTATGGTATGTATGTATGTATGTATGTATGTATGTATATTGAGTAATCAGTGTTATTGTTATTGTACTAGAGAAGTTATGGTTCCTTTAGAGTGTGTTAAGGCGCTGTGGGGATACTAACGCCTTTATGGGTGTTCATCTTAGTGTTGATGCCATTATGAATCTCTTTTATGCGTTGAGTGGGAAACATTAGAGTGGGAGGAAGGAGAGTGGTAGAGAGGGAGGAGAGGAGAGAAATCATGTTGGAAGAGCTGGTAAAGGGAAGGAAAGGAAGGAAGGAAAGGAAGGAAAGGAAGAAGGAGAGAGGAAAGGTGACGAAAATAAAAGAATGAAAGGAATATATATATATATATATATATATATATATATATATATATATATATATATATATATATATATATATATATATATATATATACAAGAGAGAGAGAAGAAAGGAAGGGAAAGAAAGAAAGAGAAAAAGAAAAAGAAAGAGAGAAAGAAAGAAAAAAGAAAGAATGAAAGAAAGAAAGGAAGAAAAAGAAAAAAGAAAGAAAGGGAGAGAAAGTGAGATTACGAAAGTGGGAATGAATAAAAAAATAAATAGCAAAAGAGAAAAAATAGAAAAGAAGAAAGAGAGAAAAAGATAGAGAGAAAAGAGAAGGAACAAGAAAATAGGAGAGAGAGAGAAAGAAAGAAAGAAAGAAAGAAAGAAAGAAAGAAAGAAGAGAGAGAGAGAGAGAAAGAAGAGAGAGAGAGAGAGAGACAATACAGAGACGTAAACACAAACATGGATCATAAAAACAGACAGAGGAAGTAAAAGACGCACAGAGGAAAGCACAAGAAATAGGGAGGAGGCAATACCATGCTAAGCCTCTCTCTCTCTCTCTCTCTCTCTCTCTCTCTCTCTCTCTCTCTCTCTCTCTCTCTCTCTCTCTCTAACTTTCCTCCCCAGGTGAAGGGAGTTTTGGTGTTTTCCCCCTAGAGAGTAATTACTAAGAGGCCCTCATCACCTTGGCCCTGATCACCCTGGCCCTCATCACCCTGGCCCTCCCACTGGCCTTCCTCCTGGCCCTTATGCCCCCTGGGAGAGCTGGCCTGCCGTTTTAAGAGAAGTTGTTATTAAGGGATGAGTTGTGGTACGAGAAGACCGTGTTCCAATATTCTTCCGCCCTGCTCATACATACATACATACATACATCCATACATACATACATACATACATACATACATACATACATACATATATACATTATAGTTAGGTTACTTTAGATTAGGTTCGATTATGCGTGGTTAGGTTAGGTTAGGTTAGGTTAGGTTAGGCTGGGTATAGTCTCAACGCGATTTTGACGTCATTTTCGCCGCTATCTCTTTATCTCGTCTCTCACGTGGGTTTTCTACTGCGTCTCTCACTTTGAGAGATAATATTTCCCCTGAGACGTTTTGAGATAGTGAATTGAGCCTCTGTCACTTAATACTGAGGGTAAATGTTTGTGTGTTGACTCTCTCTCTCTCTCTCTCTCTCTCTCTCTCTCTCTCTCTCCTCATATTCTTCTTGTTCTTGTTCTTCTTGTCTCTGTTCTTGTTTTTCTTGTTCTTGTTCTTTTTGTTCTTGTTCTCCTTATTATTTTTGTTTTTGTTCTTATTGTTCTTATTGTTCTTGTTCTTGTTGTTGTTGTTCTTGTTGTTCTTCAGTATTGCCGATTATCACTGGTGCGTCATTCGTATCAGACAGACAGACAGGCAGAGAGACGGAGGATGGTATTAAACCTGTACTGACATGGTATTGAACTGGTATTGAACTGGTATTGAACTGGTATTTAACTGGTACTGAACTGGTACTGAACTGGTATTGAAATGGTATTAAATTGGAAACTGGTACTAGAACGTTTATCAGTATATCAGTGTATGTTAATAAATGTCAGTGTATGTCAGTGTATGTCAGTGTATGTCAGTCTACATTACCCTGACTGGCTGTATGAGTGAGTGAAATACAAAACTAACCAATAACAACAAAATACAACTCTCATACATCCCATCAATTACATTGATGTTCACTACTGTATTCCCTGTAATATCTGTATCACCTGGGGGAAATTATACCTTTTTTTTTGTAACCTTTTTGTAACTAATTAGATTCTCAGGTAATGATTTTGTATCCATAGAGATGTTTGTGTTTACTGTATCGCCCAAAAATATAATTAATTACAGTTATATTACAGTCATGTTTGTGTGTTAGGCTCCAAGGGTGTGGGCGATCCGGGGAAGTTTTATTTAGCCGGGAATTGTTTTATTTAGCCGGGATTTTTTTTTCTTCAGGTATAGTGAGTAATGATAATAGTAACTTGACCGAGTTTATAGGGAGGGTCTGTTTGATGGGAGTGTAAAGGTCACAGGACGTAGGGAGAGGGAGAGAGAGGGAGAGACGAGAGGGGTGAGAGGGAGGAACAGTGAATGTAAACAAAAGGTAGATGTTGCTGCTGGCTGTGAGGTGAGGTGAGGTGAGGTGAGGTGAGGTGAGGTGAGGTTAGGTTAGATGAGGCTAGGTGAGGGTGAGATGAGGTGAGGTGAGGTTGGGTTAGGAAGCTAGGTGAGGAGTGGTGTTAGGATGGGTTAGTGGTGAGGCTAGGTGAGGTGAGGCTAGGTTAGGTGAGGCTAGGTGAGGTGAGGTGAAGTGAGGTGAGGTGAGGTGAGGTGAGGCTAGGTGAGGTGAGGCCAGGTGAGGTGAAGTGATGTTAGGTGAGGTTAGTTTAGTACTTCTTGCTATCCGTCACCCCTGAGTAGTTGTGAAAAATGTTTAATTATATTGTAGAAGATAAGTTGTATTACACGCTACAGGTTAATGATGATAAGGTAGGTCATTATTGTCCTGTTGTTGTTGTAGATTGTTGGTAATTTATAACAACTACTGCCACAACCGCAAACTTCTACCACAACCATAACTATAGCCATAACTACTTCTACAACCACAGTTACAACAATAACAACTACCACAACCACAACCTCAACAACCATAACCTCAACAACACATCACAACCCTCAACCAACACCCTCCACAAGCCCCCCCCACAACAACCAGGAGGAGGTATCGCGAGGTGTCAGACCTTACCAGAGCCCTTATTGACTCCTCCAGCCCTTAGACCTTACAAGAGGCCCTCAGTGAATTGAGCCCTAAGCCATTACCGTAAAGTACTGACGGGTAGGGGGGGGTAGGGGGGAAGGGGAGGGGTAAAAGGGAAGGGGAGGGGAAGGGGGGGGCAGCGGCCTGCTTCATACATGTGGTATTCAATATGTGACTCCCAGTGGAAAGGTCACACCCTCTCTCTACCTCTCTCTCACCCCACCCTCTCCCTTCACCAGAAAGTTCAACCCAGCGTATATAGTTGCCAAACCTCGTTGGCAACTCACAATCCATAATGTTGCCATAACCCACATCATTATTTACAATACCATTTTTTTTACATTTTACCAACAACAATTTATTATATTGACTAGACAATTTTGTTTACAATTTTAAAACTTACGATTTACAGTTTACGTTTTATATAATTTATATTTTAAATTTAACTAACACACACACACACACACACACACACACACACACACACACACACACACACACACACACACACACACACACACACACACACACACACACACACACACACACAGGTCATAAACAAACAAAAGACTTCTACAACAAACACATTCCATGAACTGTTTGTGTGTTTGTTTGTTTATTTCATGGTCTTACGTAAGATCTCCCGTTCCTGTAGGGTAGTAGTAGTAGTGTAGTAGTAGTAGTAGTAGTAGTAGTAGTAGTAGTAGTAAACACCCACCTGAAACACTTTATCATAAAAGTTAATAAAAAAATAGTCACAGGTAAAAGAATTAACACCTGAAATTTGCATATGAAAGGAAGATGAAATTAACTAATTATCACCTATTAAGATGTCCAAATGCTTCTAGTAACTCACTGACACAGACGGAAGCTGAAAAAAAATATGGAGGGAATTGCCTGCGACTATATGATTCTGAGTTCAGGACAAAACGTTCTTGTTAGTATATTTAAATCCGGATTCCCTGATGCTGCTGCTCTGGTAAACAATGACGTCAGCTGTGTTTATATGTGACGCCACCGAGGTGTTGGTGTATATAGCAGGTGAGGAAATAATGAATAAAAGTACCGTAAATTAATAAAGTATCGTAAATTAATAGCACGTGTAAATTAATAAAGTACGTAAATTAATAAAAGTACTAAAATTAATAAAGTACCGTGTAAATTAATAAAGTACCGTGTAAATTAATAAAGTACCGTGTAAATTAATAAAGTACCGTGTAAATTAACAAGTATCGTATACATAAGGTAGATGGCACAGGTGTACTGCAAAGAGAAACAATATAGTTTTAATTAATTGACCACTTAATATAATGACCATACCATTTGTGTGTGTGTGTGTGTGTGTGTGTGTGTGTGTGTGTGTGTGTGTGTGTGTGTGTGTGTGGAATAAATCATGCTTAATACAGCGGAACATGTAAACTGATAAATGCGTGTTTGTGTGTGTGTGTGTGTGTGTGTGTGTGTGTGTGTGTGTGTGTGAATAATTTCAAACAAAAGTAAGACGAAAATTCAAAAACAAATTGGGAAGCGTTTTCAAATTACCACATCGTTATTATCGTTATGACTGTTAGAGTCGTTAAATTCGTTATGACCGTTATAGTTATTAAGTCCTTAAAGAATTTAAAATGTGGATGAATGTTAGTATTATGAAGCTTTTTTTTAAATGGTGATGTGGAGTGGTAGGGTGGTGGTGGTTGTAAGGGGTAGTGTGTGTGGTAGTGGTGGTGGGTAGTGTGTGTGGTAGTGGTGGTGGTGGTGGTGGTGGGTGGTGGTAGTTGTGGTAATGGTGTGTGTGTGGTGTGTGTGGTAGTGGTGGTATGAGTGTGTGTGGTAGTGTGTGTGGTAGTGGTAGTGTGTAGTGGTGTGTGTATGGTGGTGGTGGTAGGTTGTAGTGGTGAAGGTGTATGGTGGTGGTGGGTGGTGTGTGTAGTGGTGGTGGTGGTGTGTGGTAGTTGTGGTAGTGGTGGTGTGTCTGGTGTTTGTACGTCAAGGAGAGAGGATGGGAGTAATGGAGGAGAGAGAGAGAGAAAAAAAAAAAAAGAGAAGAGAGAGAGAGAGAGAGAGAGAGAGAGAGAGAGACAGAAAAACAGAGAGAGAGAGAGAGAGAGAGAGAGAGAGAAAACAGAAGAAGAAATTTTAAAACAGAAAAACAAATAAACACACACACACACACACACAGGTAGTTAATGAGGCACAATACAGGTGTGAACTATCCTGCTCAGGTGTAACTACCAACAGGTGCTTGTGTTAACGAGTCTCTGCTCAACTACCTCTCATGATGGTGCTTAACGAGGGGTTATTAGTGCTTAACGATCTCTATATCTGGTAGGTGTGTGTGTGTGTGTGTGTGTGTGTAAGGTATCCCAGACCAGTCCATCCACTCCGTCCACTTACGCACTTAACAAGTATAAAAGTGTACTTACCAACACCTTTACCTAATAAACCATATAAGTAACCTACAAAGCTTACCTGTATATTATAAGTATCTGTCTACTTAACACCAGGACTTACTTATATACTGATTTCATAAGTTTGTATCTACTTAACTACGCAACTCCAGCGGCACTTAATAACTACGAAGTTTTAACCATGACGAGTTTTACCTTATAACTGTGTGCCAACTTAACTATGTCAAGTTTTAAGTGTTGTCACTGTTTACTTTATGAGTTAATGTCCACTTAACACCCTCAGTGTACTTAATAACTTTACGGAAATGTTAAACTCTCTCTCCGGGTCAGGAGGTCACAGCTGAAGGTCAGAGGTTACACCTGAAGGTCATAGGTCACACCTGAAGGTCAGAGGTCACACCTCAAGGTCAGAGGTCACACCAGAATGACCAGAGGTCACAAATGAAGGTCTGAGGTCACACTTGAAGGTCAGAGGTCACACCTGAAGGTCAGAGGTCACACCTAAAGGTCAGAGGTCACACCTAAAGCTCAGAGGACACACCTGAGAGTCAGAAGTCACACATGAAGGTCAAAACGCACAACTGAAGGTCAGATGTCACAGCTGAAGGTCATAGATCACAGCTGAAGGTCTGAGGTCACAGCTGATTGTCAGAGGTCACACTTGAAGGTCAGGTCACACCTGAAGGTTAGAGGCACAGCTGCAGGTCAGGTCACAGCTGAAGGTCAAACGTCACAGCTGAATGTTAGGGAGTCACAGCTGAAGGTCAAAGGTCTTTGCTGAAGGTCAAACGTCACAGTTGAAGGTCAGAGGTCACAGCTGCAGGTCAAGGTCACAGCTGATGGTCAAAAATCAGAACCGAAGGTCAGAGGTCACACCTGAAGGTCAGGGATCAAACTTGATGGTCAGAGGTCAAACCTAAAGGTCAGAGTCACACCTGAAGGTCAAAAAGTTACAGCTGAAGGTCAGAATTTTACATCTGAAGTTCAGAGGTCACATCTGAAGGTCAGAGGTCACACCTGAAGGTCGAGGTCATAGCTGAAGGTCAAGACCACAACTGCAGGTCAAGGTCACAGCTGAAGGTCAAAAGTCACAGATGAAGGTCAGAGGTCACACCTGAAGGTTAAAGTCACACCTGAAGGGCATAGGTCACACCTGAAGGCCGAGGTCACAGCTGAAGGGCAGAGGTCACACCTGAAGGTCAGAGGTCACAGAAGTAATGTTTTATTCAGGAAAATTCTCTGGGGTAAATAAAAAAGGTAAGAGAAAAGAGAGAGATGAGTTTAAAGATACAATAGTAGGAGACAGACAGACAGAAAAATAAATGAGCATAAAAGAATGGAGAGATAAAAGAGATAAAGAAAAAAGATTGTCTGGGGATGGCAGAAGTTGAACAGGTGTTGGTGTAACAGGTCGTTGGTGTAACAGGTCGTTGGTGTAACAGGTCGTTGGTGTAACAGGTCGTTGGTGTAACAGGTCGCTTGTTGTAACAGGTCGCTGGTGTAACAGGTCGCTGGTGTAACAGTCGTTGGTGTAACAGGTCGTTGGTGTACAGGTCGTTGGTGTATCGGTCGTTGGTGTAACAGGTCGTTGGTGTAACAGGTCGTTTGGTGTAACAGGTCGTTGGTGTAACAGGTCGTTGGTGTAACAGGTCGTTGGTGTAACAGGTCGTTGGTGTGGGTCGTCCATATATGGCAGGTCGTTGGTGTAACAGGTCGTTGGTGTAACGGGTGTCCATATAGCAGGTCGTTGGTGTAACAGGTCGTTGGTGTAACAGGTCGTCATATAGCAGGTCGTTGGTGTAACAGGTCGTTGGTGTAACAGGTCGTCCCATATAGCAGGTCGTTGGTGTTACAGGTCGTTGGTGTAACAGGTCGTTGGTGTAACAGGTCGTTGGTGTAACAGGTCGTTGGTGTAACAGGTCGTTGGTGTAACAGGTCGTCCGCATAACAGGTCGTTGGTGTAACGGTCGTTGGTGTAACAGGTCGTTGGTGTAACAGGTCGTTGGTGTA
>NW_024738559.1:0-32159 GCF_018991925.1 Homarus americanus
ATCGGTATGCTTCGTTCAGTTACGTATTGTGGGATTAATTCCAATGGAGACCCAGCCCGACCCCCAAACTCCACTTTTCCCGACACAATACCTATGTTGTGGTAAAAATAACATCTTAATTTATGATGGTATGCTCACACAATTAATATTTAAGAAATGGCATGGGTTAGGTCCATTCAAAATAATGGACTCAAAATCCCCCCACCCTCATCAGCTCACTAGCTCCTACCTCTCTGAGAAATGTTTGGGTGAAAACACTAGATTTACTAATGTTTAGTAATAAATAATACCTCCAGACTAAAGTTAGGAGTAATATAATTGACATTTCTGGATTCATGCAGGTCAGGAATATTTTGAATGTAAACAATATATTTTTTGCACAAAAGATAAAATATTTGCTTTGTGTAAACCAAATTATTGGCATTTAGATCTAAAATTTGTACATGTCTAATGCAAAATCCATGATGTTTATATTCAAAATGATCTTCATATTGTAGAATTCAAGCAATGTAAATTATATTATCCGGAATTAATTTGTATGGATTTTATGAGTAAAAAAAAAAAAAAAAGAATTATCTTCTGGCGTATATGAGTAGATGCACTTGAAAGTAAAAGTCAGTTCTGGCAAGGTTACGTAAATGAGAAATAGCAGAAAGTTGAAACCGTGTTGCTGGTAATACTGTACTGTAATGGAAATGCGGACTTGAGGGTAGGCGGTCAGATTTTAATAAATTTGTTTATGATTATTGTAAAGTATTTTCCATTATTATTTTTTGTGTTTTTCTATTTAGTTTTATTAATTTTATTTTTAACAGCACTGTACAGTATTATTTTCTACTATTATTTATTAAACAATTTTTTTAACAATTATGGATTAACTGAATTTTTTGGGCTTGTTGGGAACCTTTTTCTATAACATGGAAATCAACTTCCCATTAAATAGTTGTGAAGGTTCACAGAAGAAATGTTCTGCCAAAAGCCATAAAAATAAATGATAAATTCAATAAAGATTATTCCTGGTTATTCAAATGCTTGCTATCTGAAGAATTCATTTATCCAGGAATTTTATTCTACACCCTGTTGTTTCCTACTGCATCTTGAAAAGCTGTCAGATGGAAAATTCAAGTTAAAAAAGGCCCACCTTCTCACCCACTTTCGGATATGAGAATACCTGTATAGTGGTTTCATCATATAATAAGATGATAAACACAAAATATTTGGTGGCTACCAGATGTGCATGACAGCATATAATCAAGAAGAAAAGGAATGAAAAATCAGTACAGCACTATCCATATTGCCAACTGGTACGGTGGTAATGCATATCTCTCACTACTATGTCAAGTTTGAGTCCTGCTTGACCCAGACACACTTGGGTAGGGGTGTTATCAGTGTGACCCTCACAAATATCTGGTTTCTCTGGGTACCAATTTGCTCAGTACTGCTCAGTGAATAACTGTCTGAGCGGATATTAAGCTTTTAAGTGGTGAAGTGATAAATTAAATACAAGTAATATATCACATTAACCTGAAACTCTACAAACTAGGGAAAACAATGTGAACTTAAAATCATAAAAAGAGAGGTTTAGGACAATAATGTTTTTAGGATCACACTTAATACACTCTCATAAATGCAGAACAAGGCTGGTACACTTGCTGGTAAACATGATGTGATATGAAATCCACACAAAGATTTTATTTCAATTATTTTTTTTTCTAATTTTTTAAAAATAACCACATTTCCGTGAGGATAATTTCATTCTGCATCAAAATTTAGTGGTCATTACTATTTACAAATTCTGTATGGATGAATTTCTGTAACCCAAAGTTAAAAGCACAGGTGATGACTGTATTGTGTCTATGAGAATTGGGTTCCAAGTTCTGAACAAATGAATTATGAATGATTTTGGAACAACCACTTTTCTTAAAGAGACTTCCAGCACTAACGTAGTTTTCAGGGCTGTAAAATCTATTTAAGTTGCTTATAAGCATCTCAATTTGATCTTACAAATGCATCCCAGAATTTTTTCTTTTAGGAATACAGTAAAACCTCGATTAACCGACCCTCGATTGACCGACTTTCGGATTAACCGTCAATCCCTAACCCTAATTTTTTTTTTTTTTGGGATATCACCCAGGTCAGTTTGACCCACATCGGGGCCTGGGGGGCGATAATGTAATAATATTAATAATGATCATGATAATAATAATAATAATAAAAGACCACAAATAAATGCAAAAATGAAAAAAAAAACAAGAGTGAGAAACAATATATGTATGTTGTCTTGTCAATAGTAAGAGAAGCAATTGAGACCCTGCAATTGTGAGTAAATGAGGTAGAAAGTCAGATGAGCAACCTGGGACTTGGTCACAATTTTCGTGATGCCATATGTTCTTTGACTTTTCCATTTTTTATTCACGGTTTCTGTGCTGGTTCATATTTATTTACCAAAGTGGTTAATGTTTTAAAGCAAATTCTATTGAAATATGAATGGCAAATGAAGAAAAATGAATAGAGGGAATTAAATGAGGTAGGTTAGGGAAAGGTCATTTGAAAAGGTATGTTTTATTTCCGTAGACTTTATGTACCATTAACCGACCTTTCGGATTATCCGTCGGCCCCTTCCCCCCATATGTGGGCGGTTAATCGAGGTTTTACTGTACGTCAAATCTTTCTTTTTTGCTTACCGGTACTTCTCATTACTTACCGTGGGAGCTGACCACGTAAGGTAGGAGATGGCATGAATATTTGTGTATAGTAAGAGAACTACCGTAATGTACTGTATCTACTGGTTTTCAATAACACACTAGCCTATTAGTTACCTTTGTTCTTTTTACCTCATTCCTTATTGCCATTATTTATCATCTTTCTATCAGTCAAAAGAAGAGCCAGAAATATGTATGTTGCTTATATGAAACCAGATTTGGAGCCTTCTTGTGGAAATTGATTACCGTAACAAGAAACACCTTTTATAACAACTAAAATGAAAGAATGTCACTGAATGAAAAGAAAATGGGTGTTATCGCCACTGGCTTCAGCTACAGTGCTGGCGTGAGCTGCCATTAAATCATTCGACCCGTGACCTCGCCAGATGTAGAAGTGTTTACAGACAAGTCCTGGTTCTGCTGAGTGGACTGTCTTCGGCAGGTGGCGGTGCTGCCCACCCCGCCATGAGGTAGATCGCTCGCTCTCTCTGTTCGTACTGGTGAACACCAACTCACAATCCTGTCCAAGAATTTGTGCAGGGACAATTTACGCAGTACTGTTGTCTCTTGGAACACCATACTGATCTGCATTGACCCACACTTGTAAGTACAGCCTAAGTGATGACATACTCCTCGGTACTGAAATATTGTCGACTAATTACGCCTACTCGTTTCTGCCTAACCTGGAGTAATAAGACAATGCAGAATGAGACGAAGCTAAGATTAATAGAGTTATGAACTTTGTGTTATGTCACTATGTTTAATAAATAGTAATTAAGATAAAACTGTGTGAGACTAACTATTTATGTATCAGATGAATCACCATGTAATATTATGAACATTTCCTCTGCAGGTTTTGACCACATCAATAAATATTGAATGCGTTAAAAGGAAGGTTTCAATCATTCCCTTCGACTTCCCCATCACCTGAACGTCCTTAACCAAGGCATTTACAATGGGAGTGATCGTATCTGCTCATCTGCAGGTACCCTGCCTTGAGCACGAAAAGGGCAGAAAGTTAAAAATAATTAATTAGCGAGTAAAATTTAGTTTCTGGCAAATATACTTTATCAGCAAATTAAAATCAACCCAAAGGGGTCTCGGTTTTGTATTCCAGCAACATGTCACTTATAAAAATTTACTCATTATGAATTATTTTCACACTCGAAAGGTAAAGCAAGTGGCAATTATCTGAGCACTTGTCTAACTTTTGCATGTATGGCTCATTGATTTCCTTTAAAATCTACAACATTCCAAGATCTACATAGGCCTGTCCCTACCAATCCGACTTTGACTGTTTTCTGCTATAGTCATTCCTAGGATTGCGACCAGACCTAAAGTTAGTTTCATCATGAGGATTTTCATTACACCGATTTCTATTATATCCTTTACATCTGTCTTTGTGTCTATCTGTGTCTGTTCCTTCTCTAGATGTATACCTCAAATTTCCTCTTGACTTCTGGTCATTCACAAGAGACCTATTATCATGGAACTTATCAACCTCTGATTTATATCTTCTTTCTTCATCTCCATCTGACTTATATCGCCTGGAGTCTTCAACTCTCTCTCTGTCTCCATTTGATTTGCCCTTTTCTCCATACAGTCGTTCCTTCTCTCCTGCAATTTTGTCCTTTTCTCCATATAATCTATCTTTGTCACTCATCTTGCTCTGTTTATCTCGATCTACACTAGAAACATCTTTTTCTCTTAACATCTTACCTCTCTCCCCACCTCTGCTCCTTTCTGCTCCTCTATCATCCCAAGGTTTGTCTCTTTCTCTTAGTCTCTCTTTGTCTACTCGCCTTTCATCCTCTTTCCGAGATCCTCTGCCGCTTCTTTCTCTCTCACGTTCCTTGTCCTTATTATAATCTCTTTCACTGTGTGGAGAATCAGATTTATTTACACCTTGAATCTTGACACTTTTCTCAATTACTCTCCGTTGGTGATCTAACTGTGGGAACAATTCTGTGGAAGAACAAAAATAGGTTACCATCAATCACAGTCACTAAAAAAGTATATCAATGACAAACATGTACTGTGTGTCATAGTTCTAAATTATTTTCTTGTGTTAATGTAGCATTACCTTTGGAGTTCATAAGTGCCTCACGAGCAGCATTCATCTCAGCCTGCTGTATGGAGTGCCCAGATGCCTTGGCCAATCGTCTCCCACGGAAATACACTGCTACTGTGTATACTCGGGTATTAGTGGGGCCTTTGCACTCAATCACTCTGTGGATGAACAAATGTTAATGTTTAATCTCTAGGCCAACTGGGTGTACTGTACTAAGAATTTTATCACTTATACCCAGAGTAATATTCCACAAGAAAAATTTCTCCTCAGGTTCCATACACACCTGGAAAATCATAAATCATGAAAATATAAAAAACAAAACATATCCTGAATTAAGTGCAGCTCCCTCTCGGATTACGAGCATTTAATATACTGTACATGTATTTGGAATAACAATGGCATTGTATTTATCAAAATTTTTAATTACGTAGACATATTTAGGATTTATGCGGTTTGAAATGAGCGCCAAACAATCTGTGCGGGCTTAAAGTGAAGTTGAACAAGTGTTGCTGGCGAGATACAACACTTGTGAAGTGAGCCAGTTTGAGCGCACCACGCAGTAGCATTCAATAACCAATTTCAGAGAGTTTATTTATTTTTCTTGTGGTTGTCCACATGGTGTTTCATGTTTTGTAACTTTTGGCCCTTATTATTGACTGGCAAATGCCTATCTATGTCCAATGCCAGCCAGCCCAATAAGCAACAAAATGTCATCACTATGGTCTGAAATTACACATAATAAGCCACATTGAGAGGAGAACCATAACTGATGTTGGTCGGGAGTTTGGCCTTAGAGTACCGTCCGGACAATACATTCGGCCCATAACATACGCAGGAGTTACGTAACAGAGATACCCGTGGATGTTAAAAATCCGCATATTTTTGCTGCCCCCCCCCCCAAAAAAATCCCTGGCCCCCCCCATGTCCTTATTTACCGTATATACCTGTGTGTAGTTCAAGTTTTTAAGACCAAATTATTTGGCAAAAAATTGGGGGTCGACCTCTAAACGGGTAATAGTTCGTTAGGTTGAAAAATATTTACCGGTAACTACCAGTAAACAATGGAAACGATGCACCAAAGCACCACCAGCTGTGAGTGTCGGTACAGTTGCCAGGGCAGATCTCTTGCGTCATCATAGCTAGCCCAAAGTAGCCAAATCCATGGTATGGTAGCACAGGACGATGTAAAACATAAAGTATTCATTTATTAAAGTGTATTTATAGATACTGGACATAAATTTTTGTTCATTACATTTGAAACATCAATCTTTGTTAATTAAATTTGAAACAAAAGAAAACTACGATACCGTATTTTCATTAAAATATTACATCACAAGTATATTTTACCTTAACTGTGACTGAATGAATATATTCTTGGAAATAAATATGGAAATGTAATACTTTTGCTGGAATGACATACATATTACAGTGGAAAGTGGGATAAAATCATGACGAAAACAATGACTTTCGCTTTCTTTCGTTATTCAAAAGATTTTACCGTAATCGCCTTTCGAATGGTTTTCAGTTAAAAAACTGTTGTACTCGTACTGTATTACAATAGTATTCTATCCTATCATTAGCCTTATAATCCCACAACTGAAAACCATTCGAAAAGCGATTCCGGTAACATCTTTTGAACGAAAGAAAGAGAAAGTCATTGCTTTCGTCACAATTTTATCCCACTTTCCACTGTAATACGTACATCATTTCAGCAAAAATATTACATTTCCATGTTCTCAGAAATAAATGGTAGTTTTGCTGAAACGTAATGTACAGTATTTAATATTAAAATGCAAAAATAGCTATAAAAACAATTAATACTGTACACCCGTAATGTACTGGCTGGCATCTCCACTCGTCCCTGCTCCCGCCAGTCACCTCCTCTCCGCTCTATCCCTCCGCCTCCTCGTCACTACTGTTGTATAACAATAATATTCTATCCTAATTCACTTGAATAAATACTACGATACCATATTTCTGAATATTTTCATTAAAATCCATCAAAATCATTTTCCTTGTCATCGTCTTCAGCTCCTCCCAGTCTTCTCCTTGAACAGGGCTATAGGGTATGTGTTTTTCGAATAATTTTCAGTTAAAAAAATGTTACATCACATGTATATTTTACCTAATCTGCGCCTGAATGAATATATTCTCAGAAATAAATAGTAGTTTTGCTGAAACGTGATGTATTTTTATGTAAAATAGGATAAAATACATGATGAAAACAAAAGACTTTACCTAACCTTCCGATGTTCAAGAGATGTTACTCGTTTTTATAATAGTATTCGGTTAAAATACTGTTATATTACAATGATATTATATTCATACTGTGCTTGATATACTACATTCACGGAAATGTAATATTTTTGCTGAAATGACGTACGTATTACAGTGGAAAGTGGGATAAAATCGTGACGAAAACAATGACTTGCTTTCTTTCGTTCAAAAGATGTTACCGTGATCGCTTTTCAAATGATTTTCAGTTAAAAAAACTGTTGCATCACAATTGAATTAGGATAGAATATTATTGTAATACAACAGTTTTTTAACTGAAAACCATTCGAAAAGCGATTACGGGAACATCTTTTGAACGAAAGAAAGCGAAAGTCATTGCTTTCGTCACTTTCCACTGTAATACGTACGTCATTTCAGCAAAAATATTACATTTCCATATTCTCAGAAATAAATGGTAGTTTTGCTGAAACGTATTGTATTTCAATGTAAATTAGGATAAACTACATGAAAACAAAAGACTTTACCTAACCTTCCGATGTTCAAGATATGCTACTCGTTTTTTTAAAAGTATTCGGTTAAAATACTGTTATACTAGTGATATTCTATTCATAATGTGCTTGATATAATACATTCACGGAAATGTAATATTTTTGCAACTACAATGCAGATGTCAACACAAGCGTGGTTACAGCGAGACTGACTGAGTGAGGGAGAGCTATGAGTGTGTGTGTGAGGTTGCGGGAGCGGGCGGTGTCCCGTGTTCGGTGCCGCACGCGGGTTGAATGGCGCGCGATTTGAATGTACTTCAATTACTTCAATGTACAGAATATTCCTCCGGCGGGGCAATCCGCGTATTTGCAAATCCGTGTATGCTAAACCCGCGTATGTTAAGGGCCGACTGTACCTGACATGGTCCCCAAAATTAAAGAAAGTGTTAAATCTATAACCCCAGTGATAGTGTGTTTATGTAATTTAGTAAAAACAAAACAAAAAAGTTTATCTACCTGAAATTATGAATAAACTTTATATCTTCTGATAATTACCAGTGTTTTTTTTTCACTTTCTGTATGTAAGTTTGACTGTGTATGTAACAAAAAAAAAAAAAAAAAAAAAATCACATTTATCTCCCCAAAATAATGAGTTAAAAAATACCATAACATAACATACAGCTTACAGGTGGGGTATGGTTAGAAATACTGTACAATATCTCTGCTCAGCCTAGGAATTACTTGGTGCTTATTTTAAATAGGACTTATGGGAGAGTCTCCGTAATGCCAGAAATCCGTAAACTAAAATCCTCTTGGTCACAAGCATTTTGGATTCCTGACACTGAAATGTACCACAGAAGATGTGCATTTTGGGTTAAGAAATGATGTGTTAAATTTTTTTGAGGGTGATTGCCAAGGGTGCCACAAATTCTGGACAAAGTTATATCAAATTACCTAATCCAAGTAAATAAAAAAAAAATTAAAGTGAAAAAAATTCCTTTGTTGGGGAAAGTGTTTTATTAAAAGGAGAATATTTCACTCACATGGGTTGAAAGGACAGAGCAGGATGGGGAAAGGTTAGGTCAACTGCAGGACAGCGGGGATCGTGAGGTGGGGGGGGGTGGGGTGGGGGGGGGGGGGGGGGCAGGAAGAGGAAATATGGAGGGGAGTGGGTCGTGTGGTGTTATGACATGTCAAGTGTGAAAGAAAAAACTCACAAGCCAATTAGTTTACAAATGAAATGATTTTAAGAAATGTAGGATAGTGGAATCGGTCTGTATAAAAATATACAGTATAAAAATTAACTTGAGTGAGGGCATGTTCAAGCTGAATCCTGTGATGCAAGCATTGGTGGTCAGGTCCCTGTCAGCAAATGTGCTACCTGACTTGAAGGTAAAGTCACTAGTTTTATGCACGCCATCCAACCTTTTAACACACCAAACAAGCGTTAGTCTCTCTCTGTTTTCACTGGAGGTAACATCTTGCTTGAGACTCTCTTCAACTAAACACTTTTTTTCTGTGTTTCCAAGCAAATTATTGGTCATTTTGAAATTTATTTTACATATTGACAATATATAGCGCAGTGCAGTGTTATTTTAAAGAAAATATTCTTTATTTACAGCTAGTTTAACTTTAAAAATCACGTGTTGACATTGTTTGAATCCAGCATGGGGCCTAATGTACTGCGCACATCATTGTCATCCCTAAAAATCCCATCTAATTCATATTACGCTACATAACATTCAAATGCACAGCGCTTGTAGAACCCCAGAAAACGGGAAACATTGAGAAAGGACAACTCCCCTACTCAAGGTTCCTAGACCATGTTAGTATTGTACCCAGGTATAATTATATCATATCAAGTGTATGTATTCATAGCATTAAGGATCACTCAGGGTAGGCATAAGATGAATGTTAAAGTCCAGTTGAGCGGACTAGGGTATGTAAGACTAAGTGTGGAGCAGGGTTTGAAGGTCCTACTATTTACGTCTGTGGCCTGTGCGAACCTAACTCTAACAGATATCATATGAAAATACGAACAATGATGGAGAAAAAGGGATAAATGTATCAGAACTATGTGAGGTGTTGACAGTGATCTGGGATATGTGGTATGGTGGTTGGTTGGTTTGATGGCCTCTTACACCGTGGCGTATACCCACGACAGGTACAGTGATCCAGAGAATCTGAGGTCTGTGTTCAAATAGTGCACTGTGTGAGAGGAGGATCCCTCATTACACGTTTTAAGTGAAGTTGATACACCCCTGCATGATCATTAGGCTTTTGTTTCCAAAGTGCGTCATGTACCCGCCTCAGATGCCCGTTGATATTAAAATCAGGCATTTAACCAAGCACTAGCAAACCAAGACCTGACCTTGGTGTATAAGTTAGGATTAATATATGTGTTTATAAGAAATGAGTGACAATATACCGTAAAGTGTTCAGGGAGAACCATAAGAAACAAAAATGTAAATTGATTGGAAACTGTAGGCCTATGTGGCCGCGAAGCGGGAAGCCGGCCTTAGTCTTCCGTTCTGCGCGTCAACACAGGTCAGTGTCCTGGCGGGCTATATCCCCCTACAATTAAGGTTGATAAATAACAGTTACTACGGTTTAAAGCTTTGCGGATATATAAGTGTGATAGGGATGTGTTGAGGATGGGATAACTCGCCCGTCAGGCATTATGTTTAGTCTTTCCGTTCTGCGTCCAACACAGGTGCTACGTGGTTGGGGTATCTTGCCGCCGGCCTATTGTCTCCTGGGCGCCACACCAGGTGGGGAATTACTCCCCACTATCCAGTCCACTATGAACGGTGGATTCCCAGCACCACCCACATGAATAGTCACAACTAAGGGACCGTGAGAAACTGCAGTCGTCACTTGGGCGACCTATAATACCAAGCGTAGAAATAGTGCTGGTATGTCTCTAGGGTCAAGCCTTCGTCTTTACCACGAGGTGTGCGAACGAGGGGCCGTTATTATAGACCTAAAAGTCACAAGGAGTCACATACTTGCAGGTATGGAGTGTAACAGGTGTGTTGCGATGGTTGCTACTATGTATGATAACGCTTGTTGCTAAGCCCTGAACAGTCTGATGTGTTAAGGGATTGTAAGAAGGAACGACGGAATCTGGCGTTCACGTGTTGTGCAATAAGTTGGGTGGATGACCAGCAGTAATGTAGGAGTCTGGGGCCCAGTTGGGTAACAAAATTCCGTTGTTCTTCTGAGAAGGCCTGTTCATGTATGTTTTACCAGTGTGTTTTATAGAAATAAATCAATGAAGGCATATTATGGTTTCACCCTTTCTTTACCCATATCGATCTGATCATTGGAAAACCTAACCCAATGCCTAGTTCACTCTGGCTACCTAACGAGCTACATACTGTCAGAGGGGTTCTGGTGGCAGCGACTCTTAGAAATTAAGATTAGAGTTAAGTTATCCTTAGATTTAGTGACCCCAGATCAGGCAGTATTGGAATTTAAAGAACTGATAAGAGAAATTATCTTCCATGATAGCAAGTGTTCAATGGACGAAATGGGCTGTTCTGGAAAAGAGCCCAAAAAGATTCTACCAGAGATGAAGTTTTACCTGGGGCAAACCCAAAGACTGTCCTTACCTCTATTGTTGTTGCTTCAGGATTGGCTAGCCTGTGTTTGTCTAATACTGTTCCGGTGTTCTGGCAAAAGGAACAAAGTTGAGTTATGAAGTCCAACCGTAGGGCATGGGTGACAAGACAGCTTCACATAATGTATGTTGATGTGTTTTGCCTCTGTCAAGAGCTACCTAACCACCAATAAACTCCTTTTAAAGGCTCTTTCTCATGGATGCTCCTGGTCATGACCCTGAACTTGCTAATGAACTTTTATTCAATTTGACTTTGTGAAAGTGTTGTTTTTGCCTCCAAACACTACATCAATCATACAGCCAATGGACCAGAATGGATCAGCAACTTCAAGAAGCAGCATGAAGAAAATAAGTTTAGAGGTGTCATCAAGCAACTTCCAATGATCCTGAACTAACACTGAAATAGTTCTGAAGACACAATTCAACATCCTGAGGCTAAAATTTATTGTGTCATCACGCAAGAAGTTCCACTCAGATCCCTCAATTTCTTCATGGAAAGCACCATGGCTACAGTAGTCCATGATTTTGAGGAATTGGAGAAACAGAGTTGACCAGGTGATTGTGTCCATTGGTCAGTCATTGGGCCTTGAAGTGAAGAGGATGATGTCTAAGAGCTGTTGATGTCTCTCAAGGAGGAGGAACTTACTCCTGATGACTTGAAGCAACTGGATGAGATGTTAGAGGCTGAGCAGTGTAGAGGAGGAAATTGAAAGTGATGACCATATGTCAACTAAAGAGTTGAAAGATGTGATTTACCACTGGGAGAAGTTCAGAACTGGCTTCAGTGCATTCCAGATGTGGAAAAACTGAACTAACTCAGGGGTCAGGTTGAGGACTCCAATGGACTCTTTCTTTAAACATAAGTAGAGGAGGAGAGATGCCCACAGACTACACTGATACTTTTTCCAGTAAAAGGCAGAGGTAATAAGATGCTATCCCCAGCCTTCCACTTCAAGAAGGAGAGAGATGATGCCCCTCAGCCTCCATCAAGAAGGACAGAGGATGATGCTAGCCCTCAGCCTTCCACTTCAAGAAGGAGAGAGGATGTTCATGTGAGAAAATGTCAGTCCAGAGGTTCCTGACATTTCTGGCGGAAGGTGATTCACCTTCCAAGAAGCAGTGAAATGCTTCTCCTCCAATCTCCACTCTTCCTTTCCTTCCCTCCCACTTCAAATTCACATCAGCATCATCATCCAGGAGCCTTCTACATACAATTCTGCTGTGTCAATTTCTAAAAAAATTTTGAATTTAGGTACTGTGAGTTGGAACCAATTACTCAAAACCATTAAACAATGGTTTCAATAACGAGATTTTTGCTGCCAGCCTGCTGGAACGGATTGTGCTCAAGTTATCTGAGGGACCACTGTATTAGGTATAGATGGAAGTATTTCTTCTGCTTCTGTAAAATTTTGGGGTAGGACATGCTTGTCTGATCCTATGATTAGCTAGGCTTATAGTTAATGACCTATGGTGACCTGTGGAATAAAGCAACTGCGCATAGAAGTCCATACCTGCCCGGATTAAAAGTCTTATAACTATGGGGATTATGACTTGGGTTTTTGGAAAATACATGTACTATTATTTTTTTATGGATTACCTACCATATAAAATAAGCTTAACTTAGAAATTGTGTTTCATTGGTTATGCGTAAGATGAAAATATACATGTTATCAGGTAGGTTTTGAGAGTTACAAAACAATACACTAATGGACATATATACCATGAGCTTATCTTACTAGGCGCCAAATACCTTGTGCTGGGCCCTTTGTATTATTTTATGTAAACAGAAGGAATAAAATCCTTACATGAATTAATTTGGTAATGGAAGGATTAATGTGTTCATACTTATGAAAGTGTGAATAAGAATTTAAATAATTCAATGGAATGAAGGTAATTGCATTAAGAACTATAACTGCTAGAGTGGGGGATGTATGAGTGGTAAGTGTCTCAAAAATTACTGTTAAATATGATGAAAAGAAAGAATCGAAGTTGAAATAGGCATTGAATCTTCAGAAGAGTGTTGAAGATGTATGCTAAAAGAGTGATAAGATTAGGTACAATTAAAGGCTGTGTAGGATTGAAGCAATAAAAAGACCTGATGGACAAGGTCACAAAAGAAGTTTTCATTACCTTCAAATGGTAGCCATCACGATGTTAGATTAGGAATGGCAGCCAACGTCAGTGGATGTTTCATGTTCCTTATGTTCCATTTTGGCACATAAAGGGATGGGAGAATCCTTACCAGCAGTTTAAGAGTTAAGGAAACGCACAGAAAGGAGGAAAAACCATGAAGTGTTTCATGAGATATTGGCTCTGTGAACTAGATATTTACATTGACTGCAATAAATCTAAACAAACTTACTTGTATATGGGAATATCGGCTCCCCACCATCCATAGTTCTGGTGTGAGGCAACATTGCTGAAGCTTGCTTTTGGGATCATTCCAGTCCTGGTTCATAATAAATTGATGAAGGCGGGAAAAAGCAAACTTGACAGAATGTAATACATCAAACCCTGGGAGAAAATAAATAATAATTAGAAGAATTATTAAAAGTGTACACGAAAATAATACTACCCTTGTATTTATACAGTATGATAAGGTCTCTGGCAAAGTTTATTCTCCCTAGGAAAGAGGTATGTCTGTATAGCATCCAACAGCAACATTACTTCTGATATATCATTGATGATTACATGAGTCATATCCTACCATAGTGATCCTACAAAATCTAAGAATAGTGTAATTTTTAAGAGAATCCTCACAATGATGATAACCCTATGGGATATAAATACAGTTATGTTCTCCTCCAACTTTCAAAACCACAAAAAAATGATAAACAGGGTTCAAAACCATTGTTTAAAAAATGGAATACTATTATGTTGGTTTTAATAAATTTTAAGTATTTGTAGCCTTATAACTTTTTATTTGTATTAATCTTGTGCATTAGATTTGAGATGATTTAGCAATCATTTATACTTTTTCTATCTCAACATATCACTAAGAAAAGGCCAAATTTGAATAACACAAGCTTGATCAGTTATCCCAACTCATCCTAGGCACATACAAGATTATTCTTTATTTAATGCTTGGAAAAACAATTCTACTTTTACAGTTGAAAGTTTTAAAGAATTTAAGTACAGTTGGAGAGAGAGAGAGATAGTATGGCAACTTGGCTCCCTGGGACCCATATAACATGTGATCTAAACACATTAGAATCAGAAACACAGAGCCTAACCATAAACAGGAGCAGTCACTAGTTATTGTGGCAACTTGGTTCTTTTATATCAGCCCAGTAAGAAAGCTTATTATCACCACCTTCACCAGTGTATAATAGTTCAATATACAGTACTGAACAACCATGGGGACATAATGAATCCCTGTCTGACACCCTTACATTTAATTCAAATGTTTTGCTTTTCTTCCTATTACTCTTATTGTTGACTTGTTGTTCCTCTTGAATGCTTTTACTGCATTTAATAGCCTTCTCCCACCCCATATAGCAGGTGTATTTGTATTACCTCCCCAATGATTTTCTGTTCACTTATCAAATACCTTTTCAAATTCTACTATAAATCATTAAAACAACCTGTAAGTAATGAAAAAAAAAACTTATCAAACCAGAAAAAATGCATAGATTTCATGTTTTATTTTTGTTTAGTTCACACCATTGGTTTTAAATGGCCAATTGATTATAAATACATATACTGTATACCAGTCTATATTCTTATAAAATTAGAGTAAATTAAAGATATGTACAGTATGTAGAAGTAATAAAAATTATAAAAATAACCAGTAAAACTATTTAATTTTCTTTGTGTTCGTCTTGGGGAGGAAAGTTGCTGTCATGGCTGGAGTGAAGCTTGGGTGGTTGGGTTAGAATTATGTTCATCTTGTCTGAACACAATATGAACAAAATATTTTTGCTTCTGTTTTCTTGAATATAGGAGTCATAAACTAGTACTTCACTTATAACAGAGTAGAGGTGTAATAATGCATGGAAAAATATTACCAGTGGAACAGCACAAGACTGACAGCTGTGAGGAACCTATGATGGGTAGAAGGTGACCCATGAGAGAAGTGCTTGCCAACCCCAAATGACTCCTATAAAGAAGATTAACTTGGTGGGGCAATCAACAGTGGCTTGCAACACACTCCTTTGAAGGTAATGTCTATTGATGCACTACAGTCTATTGATTAAAGGTACTGCATCCAGTGCCTTCACTCATGATCTTCCCACTGATCAGACACAGCAAATAATGTCTCAATGACTCATTTTCACCTCTAAGTCAGCATCAAATAAGACACTTAATAAATATCCTCCATCAGCATAAAGATAAACTACTGAGAAAGCTCTATAAATCAAGCTAAACTCTCAAATTTATAAAATATACAATAAAGTTTAATAGTACATCTCTTAGTTTGACCACAAATGTATTTGTTAAATTATCTTACCCTATCAATGTACAGGGCTCCTAAAATGCTTCCAGTAAGTCTGCACGTCCTTAGTTTTTGAGTTAGGTTTCAGATGCGAATACATTGCATATTGTTGTCATTCCCAAATCATCACAGACAACAGCTTGAGTACGGTTGTTTACCAATGATGACCGCAACAACTGTAACAAAGGGATGATGATACCACAGATGGAGAAAGAGAATATAAAAAATAATCAAGAATAATTCAGAGCAATATCCAATGATACCTTAACCCTTTCAATGATTGACTTATTGCTCTTATCTCTCCCCTAACCACCCCTCTTTTTATTATTTTCTTAATACAGTATACTGTAAATATCTCTATTCTACCTGAACAGAAGATCTCAGTCTTCAGCTATGATAAATCTAGGTTACAAGTATTGCTTAACTGGAGAGATAAGGCACAAAGATAATCCAAACCATTGTTTCAATGGGATATTGGGTAATTGGTTCCAGCTCACAGAAAAGTATATAAAAAGTAAAGCCAAAATGCATAAAGTCAGAACAACTCAAAAATTCCCTAAATAGCACGGACTTCTACAATCAACACCTAACCCGCCAGGATTGAACCCACGGCCCACTAGCCCATGACTGTGACCGGAGAAGCTAACTGCTGGGACCATATATATATATATATATATATATATATATATATATATATATATATATATATATATATATATATATATATATATATATATATATATATATATATATATATATATATATATATATATATATATATATATATATATATATATATATATATATATATATATTTATATATATATATATATATATATATATATATATATATATATATATATATATATATATATATATATATATATATATATATATATATATATATATATATATATATATATATATATATATATATATATATATATATATATATATATATATATATATATATATATATATATATATATAATAAATTACTTAACGCTGGTCAATTGAACCCAAAGGGTCCCGTGTGTTAAGTGAACTGCTATGAACAACAGAACATATGGGATTAATTCCATAGAAACCGCCTGACCCCAACTCCACTTTTTGAAGGCACATACCTATGTTGTAGTAAAATAACATCTTAATTTTATGATGGTACATGCACACAATTAATACTTAAGAGAAATACAGTCGCCAAGTTAATGTCCATTCAAATAATGGACTCAACTCCCTCCCCTCTCACACTACACTCGCTGGCTCTTCCTCTCAGAGAAATTTTGGGGGAAAACACTAAATTTAATAAATAATACCTCAAACAAAAGTTAGGATAATACAATTGACATTGCTGGATTCCTTGTAAGACCAGGAATATTTGAATATAAATGTCATATATTTTGCACAAAAGATAACATAGTTACCTAGAGAAAAATTTTTATCTAAAATTTGTATGTTTAATGAAAAATATATGATGTTTATATTCAAATGATCACCAAATTATAAGAATTCCAGCAATGTAAATTATATTCTGACTGCAATTTGTATGAATTTTATGAGCTAAAACAAATATCTTCAGTTAATAAAAAAATAATCTTCACAACACTATCTGTCAATCAAAGTACCCCACCTTGCCTCTTCCAACCGCGGTCAGTCCCAACCCTCCTCCCCCCCCCACTCAATCCTCCTTCCAGGGTTTTAACATTTAGTAATAAATAATACCTCAGATTAAAGTTAGGATAATATAATTGACATTGCTGGATTCTTTGTAAGACCAGGAATATTTTGAATATAAATGTCATAATTTTGGTAAAAATATAACATAGTTAATTTGAGAAAATGTTTATCTAAAATTTGTATGTCTAATGCAAAAATATGATGTTTATATTCAAAATGATCATCAAATTATAAGAATTCCAGCAATGTAAATTATATTCAGACCGATAATTTGTATGAATTTTATGAGCTAAAACAAATATCTTCAGTTAATAAAAAAATAATTTCACAGGGAACAGATGGTCGGTCGGTCCTCCTCCCAACCCCCCCACCAACCGTCCCAAGGAGATGTGATAACCACTAAATTTTAATAAATAATACCTCAAACTAAAGTTAGGATAATATAATTGACATTGCTGGATTCCTTTGTAAGACCAGGAATATTTTGAATATAAATGTCATATATTTTGCACAAAAGATAACATAGTTAATTTGAGAAAAAAAAAAAAAAAAATATATATATATATATATATATATATATATATATATATATATATATATATATATATATATATATATATATATATATATATATATATATATATATATATATATATATATATATATATATATATATATATATATATATATATATATATATATATATATATATATATATATGTAAATCGGTCTGAATTTGCTGGACTTTAATTTCTCACTTGACTTGGGGTTTATTAAAATTTAATAGATGGTAAAGGCAGTGAAGCTCCTCTTGAGAAAAAATCCCAACCAGCACAAGAACACTTAAATCTACTACACAAAATGAACTGTCCGTGACCTGGAAGGATAGCTGCCTGTGACTGGGATGAATGAGACACACTGTAAAATTTAGGACACTTATATTCCTCCAACACTACAAACACAATCAAATAATGGTACACCAATATGACTTCTTAACTTAAACTTAAAACACTACTCTGGGGAATAAAGTTATAAATGACATAGAAATTATTAGAAACACAGGCAACAATAAATTTGAAGTATTAAGAAATGTTGCTTGCACACATGATCAGGCCTTAAGGGCTACAAAATAATATCAGTCACTTAGGAAATGGTACTAAAAAATAAGAAATTAAATACTCTACAATGAATAGGCCTTAAGGGCTTTCAGCAAAATAATATCAGTCACTGAGGAAATGGTAAAGAATTTAAGAAATTAAATACTCTACAATGAATAGGCCTTAAGGGCACTAACAAAAATTATAGCACCCCAACAGATGTACACTTCCTAACCTAACCTAACCACTACTCTGGGGGAACAAGGTTATACCTGAGTCAGAATTATGAAGAACAATTAGAGGCATTAAAAGAATCAAATCACAGTATCACCTGGTTCCACTTAATGGCACAAACAATTCAAACAATATTATCAAAATTATTTAGAAACTATTAAACTACACACGCCAAGATAATATCAGTCTGAGGAATGGTGTTAACTACACCTGCATAGGGAGGGAAAATGTTCCTCTAGGTATCTCCTAGAGTCCTAGACTCACGTCTCAGTGTGTGACCATTAATATACTCAGATAGCCTCAGTGTACTCCCAGTGGCCCATGGGCAGGAAGAGAGTGAGCCAATCAGACCTTGCGAGTTGAGAGAAACTTTAGCTTCCCGTTAGCAAGAGGGTTTCACCAGCTGCTCGGGACATGTGGGGTTGTGCACCGAGTGGTAAGAACTGATCACCCACTGCTGATGCTGGTCCTGTCGTGTTAGTTGTCGGGAGCACTGCTCACTCAAGAGATCCTTTGCTACCCCGCTAAACAGTGACAGGCCTACCTTGATGGGTCCAATGGCCATAACGCCACCCTCAATCATCAACGCAGTCCAAACGCAGTCAATCTCGCAGTCAACTCCGGTCAACTCCAATCAACTCCAATCAAGTGGGTTCTGACGGAACCTTGTTATACTGCAATAGTGCAGCACAGGTGACTAGGCCACGTGGACTATTTCTGATGGACGCTGAACGCCTTTGTCTGTGTGAATGCTCTCCGACTGGGCCTAGCCAGCCGTGTCTCCTCAAGGCGTTAGCTTGGTCCCACGTGATATATTTACCGCCTAAATTAATAACTCCCTTGGGACACCCGCAACATTATTCAGACTGCTAAACGATCTATAATAATTTCAAATTCAATAATAGTCCTTAACTTCATGAATCGTATCATTATTAATTCGGTAAATTACATTTAATATCATATAGGCCTAGTTCCGCAATCTCGCACGAGCAGGCAGCGCCCCTCCTCAGATGACCTTGAACGCCAGTATCACTCATGGCGGGCATTTGAACTTACTCTGAAATTTCTGAATATTACATATATATATATATATATATATATATATATATATATATATATATATATATATATATATATATATATATATATATATATATATATATATATATATATATATATATATATATATATATATATATATATATATATATATATATATATATATATATATATATATATATATATATATATTCAGCTAGGACTCTCGATTTGCATCAGCTTTGACTTACGACCTTGGGGACTTCACAGCAGGCAGTTGTGACCATTTTTTTTTCAATTTTTTTTCTTTTCTTCAAATGACACACGATTTTCTAACGAACGCTTTCCAGTTAATGTAGTCTCCATGTATAATTAGAAAATTATGGGGCCCCATGTGCATTCAGCTGACTACATTGGTAAGTGCTCAGTCACACTGTATCCATTCCTCATTATTTATTACTTTTACTGTACTGTATTTCATTGTAGATTTTTATTAAAAAAAATAATGTTATTTTTATTTATTTATTTTATTTTTTTATCTATGTCGACTTCGACCATTCGGACTTATGACCTGATTTGGTCCCTAACCCTTCAGAAGTCGGGGAGCACCTGTATATAAACGCATATATACATTCTTACTTTTAAATCACTACTGTAATGTGATACAGGTGATTAATTTTATCTCTTGTGCAAAATATATGGCGTTTATATTCAAATTATTCGCAGGTCTTGCAGGATTCCAGCAATACAAATTATATTCTCCAAATTTTAGTCTGAGATATTATATGATTAAACTGTAAGCTCAGTGAAATCCCCAAACATTTGTCTGAGGGAGGGAGGGAGGGAGGAGGAGGGAGGGAGGAGGGAGGGAGGAGGAGCGAGCGTGGGAAAGGAAGGGGGGAGGGAGGTGGTGTACTTTGACAGTTAGTGGTCTGGTGAAGTATTTAATTTTCTTAGTTTTTTCTTTTTGCTCATAAAATTCCATAGATATGACCTGGGAGAATATAAATTACATTGCTGGAATTCTTATAAGATAGTGATTAATTTGAATATAAACAAGCTATAGTTTGCATTAGACATACAAATTTTAGATCTAATTTAAGAATTTTATTAGAGAGCAAAAATTTTATCTTTGTGCAAAATATTTGACGCTTATATTCAAATTATTCGCTGTCTTGCAAGGATTCCAGCAATGCAAATTATATTCCCCAACTTTAGTCTGTGATTTTATTGTATAACCAGAACCTTTGCTGGGAAGTGGGGAGGGAGGTGACAGTGACATGTTTGACAGTTAGCGCCAAGGTCTGGTGAAGTATTTATTGTTTATTTATGTTCTTTAGATTGAGTATTTGTTTTTGCTTATACAATGTCATAGAAGTGACCTGGGAGAATATAATTTACATTGTTGGAATTCTTATAAGATAGTGATTAATTTGAATGTAAACATGACATAGTTTGCACTAGACAAAATTTTAGTACATTTAGTACATTATTCTCATTACATGTACAGTTCAGCTTTGCCTAGGACAGTGTGTGGTGCATGTAAATGAGTTTCAATAAATGAATAAAGTTACATATATCGAGCGCCAAAAATAATAGTTGAAAAACTTTATGGAGACAGCTTGATGGCTAAATTTTAGAATGACCAATAATTTTAATACTGTATAAAAATACACAAATATTAAGGAGCAAAATTTTCTTGATATTTACTCCATTGGAAACGAATGTAAACATAGAAGAGATTACTGAATTGGCTGTACCCCTCAGCTTATCAGCTGCTGTTCAAAACAAGCGTTTTCGTAGGGATTTTGGATTATCGAATTTTTTTCGTTAACCGAATTGAAGATTCTTATGGAAGGTAATTGTTAACGAAATTTCGTTAACGAGGCGTTAAGTTAACCGAGGACCACTGTAATTGGTGCAGAACTTTCGGTAATGAAGCGACTTTTCTCAAGTCTGCAAAATCCCACATCTCTGGAATTTTTCGGGTACTGTACTGGAATTTTTTTCAGTCTAAACTCGCATCTCTCACAGACAGACAGACAGACACTATGACACATTTAAATGTCTACAATTTTCAACTGTTATGGAAGGATACTACAGCAGAACACATCAGTTATGGCAGTTAGTAAAACAAATGATAAGTGAATAGTGGAAGAGTTTGTGACTGCTTTTGTTTCTAGACACATTACATTACAGCCAGAAAAAAGACTGAAAAAAAGGGAAAAATAATTCATATTTCTCAAATCAAGATTACAACAACCAACTGATTGGTAACCACATACCGAAAGATGACCTTCATGATGTTCAGGGAAATATCGGTAGAGATACTCTGAAGATACTAGCTGCAGTACAGTGTCCTGGGAACTCCAACCGTTGGTTAGATCCAGGGTAAGGTTATTGAAGCCAATGCTGCGATCAGTAAAGAACGCGTGCCAACAGGCGGATGTGGTTAAACTGCACACCTATGGAGTCCTCAAACTTGGCAAGTTTCTGAAAATTAACAAATAAAGATAATTTATACCACAGTTTCTAGTATCTGTGGTAATTCCTTATTTGAAAAGTATTTACAAGAGATTATATATCCATATTTATTTTTACCCAATTGTTCTCTATATTTAAATCAGGAGAGTTAAGGTAGATTCTTTGACAAAACTTTTAACAACTCTGTATATTTGCATATTTCTGCCTAATACCTGTATATTAGTTAAGGAAATATATTTTTAAACTTAATTTGGCTTCACCATTTAACATACTCACCACAATAAAGGATTTTACAAAATCTTCAGCTATACTAGACTGAAATTCTTAGAGCCAGCTATCTAAATGGCATTTTTCTTTAATCTACTTTACAACACTTTTCAACCCCTAAGTAACTTACTGTGAGGATTGGGAAAGCCTTAATCCACTTGCGGTCACCCTGTGGCTCCTGTTCTTGAATGTGGGGTGTGGTGGGTAATTCACCCAAATGCTGTGGCACATCTTCATTCTTAAACAGTGTCGAACTTAATACTTTGTCAGCTTCTATTTTAAGAAGAGAAATTGAGTGGGTGGAGGCCTGGGGAATTAATTTCATTGGAAGAACCTGTAATGAATAGAATGTTGAAAAGAAGGATTGATCCTACAATCCCAGTTTAAAGAGCTAAACACAGATCCGGTGATTCTTGCAGTATACATTCTATGAGGATGAAAACCAAGTCTAGGATCCTCCAGCATGTGATTAGTAATAAATCAGAACAAGTCTAAGACAGCTAAAATATATCCTTAGTTTACCTTTGAGTGCATGTGCTTTCCGGAGTGTACATACAATCATCAAACATCTGTTGTAACCAAAGGATTCATCCTGTGGTTTTCCAAATAATTTGAGCATTCCCAATACTTGTAACCTAGATTTTCATCATTTGAAGACTGAAATCTTCTGTTCAGGTAGATAAGGAATATTGCAGTGCTGTATTAAGAAAATAATAAGTCAATGCTCAATGAAGAAAACTTGATTCTAAGAAAAAATTAAAATAAATAAATAAATTATTTACAACCAAAATATTTCAAGGCAACTCATGTCTAAAAGCTTGAAAACATGATACATTGCCACCATCTATTCTTTAATGAAGCATGATTCTGCAGTCTTGATTGATACAGTTCTCCAAATCATCACACACAATGGAGTGCACTTTCCATGTCTGACAATACCACTTCCTTTTATGGCATCATACATAACAATAAACAAATTATTTACAATTTTTTGATTTGTTCTAAGACTTACCACCACCACCTGTTTTATAACATTTTGGAAAATTTGCACTTAAAATTATTAATGCTGTTATTTCCTACAGAAATAGAATGGAATATTCTCTAATAGATATTTATCTTTTGAAACTAGATTATACAGCATAAACCTTTAGTATATTGGTATAAATATTAACATTTTGGACTTCTCTAAAGACAACTCTATCCTTAAATTTGCATCAAAAATATTTAGATGAAACACTCAAATGCAAGCACAAAGCCAGCTGAGAAATCCACAACAAAAGGCACAACTAGAAAATGTATATTACTGGTCTTAAACTTGTTTAATGGCATACACTGGATCAGGGATTTGTGTGACAGAAGAGGTTGGCACAGACTTTTCCTTCAGCAACTAGCTCTTCCTTGCTAACTCCTGGTTGACCTGGGAATGATCCTGTCTTTGGTTTTCAATTTTTAATTGATACTGGTATAACCAAGTTGTGCAAATAAAGGCTTCTCAGAATCTTCCTTTGAGTTGATGCTACGAACTTGAGTTGCCTGATCCATTGCATCAGTTATAAACTAAAAATAATACCTTTTACACAATATGTAAAACACCAACATCAACTTTTTCTTCTTACCTCTATACAGAGTCCAGAAGATAGCACCCATGAGAACTTCAAAACAGTTGGCTGTGTGAGCTCAAAGTCATGGCAAAAGATCTGAGCCATGAGCATAAAGCTTATAAACTGATCCAGACCAAGTTTCCTGCCAAAACTGCTGAATGCTGATTTTTGAATATGGCTGCTGAATGATTATAATAGATGCATTTAGGTTAATATGGCTAAATTTGGGTTTGGTTCAAATATTTCATTTTATTTTTCTTTGAATTCAAAAATAATTAATGGATACACAATACAGAATCATCTAAACATATAAAGAGATACTTGGTAATTCTCTATGAATATAATGTACTGAACATAAATACAATGGAATAAATTTGTTGGTCAAGGTCTGATGAGGAGGTAATCGGACTCTTCGATTGGGTTTGGTTTGAGGCAGTGGAATTGGGGTGTCCAAACCAAGAATTTTAGTGTAAAACAAAACCAATATTTGATGATGACTCATGTCATTCTGAAACCCTCTAATGTGTACAAGCATAATTCCTTACTTTCAATTAATTGATTTACCTGTAAGTAGCTAAACCACCTTCCTCGAGGCTAGGAATAGATGAGAAAGGAATGAATTGAGTCAAAAATTCAACACAGCATCTCGAGAACTCCAAAGCGTTCATTATGTTGTGATCTTACTTTCTGTCTCAAGTTCTACGGCCAATCGTGACATGGTGTTTGTGAGGTGTTGATTCCTGTAAAGGAATGGTAGTATTACAAAACAGCCTATAAGAAAAACCAATATTTACATATACACACACTCACTTTCGCTCCACACACTCACTTTCACACATAATCTCTCTCCGTGTCCACCTTCCCCAATCTCCAGTTCTCAATACAGGGTTGACAACCTTTATCAAATTAAAACCAGCTCTAGTAGGTTTTTTGTGGGGCTTTTTTAACAGGGATGTTGCACCCGGAAATCACTGACCTATCAGGGGCCTGGGGGACGAAAATGTAATAATGTTAATTATGTAATTTAGGCCTCGTTAATTCGGACCCTTTAATCGGTTTTGGGATAATTCTGACAAATCTAAGAACTTTTTTTTTTAGGAATATTGCCAGGACCTTAAGCTAAAATGCTGGTCCACCCTGCTGGGATAAAACCAGCATCTTTTTGGTTAAATGTAACATCTCCATCACACTGGTGTGGGGGATATAGCAGCTTCAGACATGAAAATACTTACCATTTACTGCCAGTAAACAATGGAAACGTAAATATGTACCAGTGTAATGAAAGGATTGGCAGTTCTTCAGCAAATGGACTCACCAATAGGCTAAATTACCTTAGCGTGTTTTCAGTAGTCTATGTTGAAGTTCTTAGCAGGCTAACTTATCTTATATACGGTATACGGTAATAATTGGTCTAAAAATACTGGTAATAAAACCTTTTCGATATTTCACCGTAATATAGCAGTGATCAACTTTAACCTCCTATTGTTTACAACAGTACGCAGCTGTTGAGTATCAATCAATGAGGCAGTCCTGCGTTTTTAGAATCGTTTTCAGTTAAAACTACATCACAGTATGTTTTACCCTAACTCGCCTGGAATGAATATTTCTCGAAATAAATAGTAGTTTGCTGGCGTGATGTTTTCTTAAAATAGGATAAAATACATAATGAAAAAAAAAAGATTACCTAACCTTCGATGTTCAGAAATGATTCGTTTTTAATAGTTTTGGTTAAAATACTGTTATATTACAATACGTATTCTATTCATACTGCACTTAGTACAATGCATTCATGGAAATGTAATATTTTGTGAAATTACATCCGATATTCAGTGATATGATAAAATCGTGGCAGCTTAATGACTTTTAGCTTTTCGTTAGTTCAAAAGATGTTACCGTAATCGCTTTTATTTGGTTTCAGTTAAAACCGTTTGTATTATATAATATTCTATCCTAATTGATCATATTTCTCAATATTTTTATTAAAATCCTGTTTTCTTGTCAGTCTGCCTTTCAATATTTCTCCCAGTCCTCTCCTTGAACGGGCTATTAGAGATGGTGTTTTGAATGGTTTCAGTTAAAAACTGTTACATCCTGCGTATATTTTTATAAGCATATTTCTGATGAATATATTCCGAGGAAATAAATAGTGTTTTGCTGAAATGTGATGTATTTCAATGTAAAATAGGATAAATACATATGGAAAACAAAAGACTTTACCTAAACTTTCGACGATGTTTTATTCGTTTTTACTAGTTTTCGGGTAAAATACTGTTATATTACAATGATATTCTATTCATACTGTGCTTGATATAATACATTCTGAAATGTAATATTTTGCTGAAATTACGATTACAGTGGAAAGTGGGATAAATCATGGCGGCAATGACTTTGAAATATATCGACATTAATAAATGTCGGTTTAATTCGGACAATGCGTTAAGCGGACACCCTCCCTATTAGTTCAGGATTAACGAGAATTAGAGCTGTAATAATAATAATTATTCAAAGTAAATAAAATTTTCAATAAAATATAAAATAAATAATATAACATTAATAATAATAATAATATATAATAATAAAATTATAAAAATAACAATAATACAGGAGTACTGTAAATAATAAATAATAATAATAATAAAGAAATACAAGAATGAAAAAAAAGATCAAAAAGTGAGAAACTACATTTGACCTAGACCTATGAATTTATTATTAATATAATTTTTATTATATCCCCCCAGGCCCTGATGTGGGTCAGTGATCCTATGCGGGTGGGCTATCACATAAAAAAAAAAAAAAAAAAGTAACCATTCAAAACCGAAAAAATTCCGAAATCCGGAAATTCCTCTGGCCCCAAGGATTTCGGATAAGGGATTAATCAACCTAGCTGGAATTGAAATTGGGCGGAGAAAACTCTCTGTATTCGGGTTTTAAACAGGGTTTCTGAGGATGATGAAAATTAGGGCATTTTCTCCAAAATATTCCAAGTAAACCTCTCTCTTTCTGGGCCTAGGAATAAAATTTCCAGGAGTTTCCAGTGTGCATCATGCTCAATCCGTCCCCGTGCCAGGCGCCTTAGGTGACCTAGCTGCTTGAATCGCAGTTCTTATTCTGCCATTGTCTGAGGTTGTACCTTAAACTAGCTGCTATTTTTTGCGTGACAATTTATGTAGTGCAGTACTGGCACATTACTGTTGCAGGACACAATCAGCCATGCAGTGTTAAAGCTTAGTGCCGAGACATAAAAACTAGCATTACAGTTATATATACTGTACTGTATACATTCCATAAGTGGGAAAACTGGGCACCTTAGCTTTCAACTTATTCAAGACATCTTCAGATCATGAGACCTATTAATCCCCCTCCAACAATGAGTGACCTGACAATGCATCAGAATGTCAGTAATATGAAACCCTAATCCCTCACCCTACCTCAAATAGAGAGAGAGTTTATATTCAATGAGTGATGACATTGCATCAGATCAGGTCAGTAACATAGGAAAATGAGGAAAAATTACTTTTCACCTGAGCGTAATGTTTCTTTAGCATCTCTATTTTCTATTTAGTCATATTTACTCGATTTCTTTCTCTCTTTATTTTTTCTTCTTTTTATGTCTTTTTTTGATTTCTCTGCCTTATCTCTTTTTCTTGTTCTTATTTACTCAAACATTAGCATAGAAGGTGAGGAGAGTGATGAGGTGGTGGGGTGCACCGAGTTTGGGTTTGCACAAGGGTCCTTGTCCTCCTCCTTGTAACTGAGTGTATAGAGAGAATGAGGAAAAATTTACTTCTTTCCCAGACATAATAAATGTTTCTTTCTTGTCTCTATTTTCTATTTATTCTTTAATTACTTTTATTTCTTCTCTTTATTTTTTTTTTTTTTGCATGATTTCTCATCTCTTTATTCTTATTCTTGCTTAAACAATCAAGGAGTGGGTATAGAAGGCTGAGGAGATTAGTAGAAGTGGGTCAGTGACAGAGGGGAGGAGTGATGAGGAGGTGGGAGCTCTGCCGCATCATTTGGGCTGGGAGAATTCTCCCCAGTGCAGAATAATTCATGTCTTCTGTGACACATGGCTCCATTCATGCTCTCATGCCTGTATCACTGGATTGTTGTCTTTTAAAATATATTTATTTAGCAAACTTTAGATAAACTATTCAGGATTATTTTGGTAAAAATGGTGCTTCTAACTAAATTATTTTATTGACTCGGTGAGCATCTTTATCATAGGTGAGGTTTGGAGCCAGGTGGAAGTCGTGAGCAGTTACAGCTTACTGCCTCAATACATGTTCAATTCCCTATGGTTTACACCCATGTTCTTCATTTTTCTTATTTTATAGTTTTATATTCTATTTTCTTTATTTTGCCTTTAGAAATTATAATTATGTTATTTTTATCTTCTTTTTTCTTCAAGCATGGTCAAGTAGCGAACATGCTTAGCTAGCGAGAGAGATGCAGGATGTGTTGGCTCGTGTGAGGCAGACCGTAAGGCAGTTCAGGGGTCACACACAGGTAAATGAGGTTGCATACTATATGGATAATATTGTGCTCAAGTTTTACTACAAGTGGTTAATAAAATTTTTTGTAATGTTCTGACCATCTCAATAAACTCATATTTGTCTATGTCCTTCCTTGCTCACCCATGCATGCCTCTCCACCCCATCTTGTGTGTGTGTGTGTGTGTGTGTGTGTGTGTGTGTGTGTGTGTGTGTGTGTGTGTGTGTGTGTGTGTGTGTGTGTGTGTGTGTGTGTGTGTGCACGTGTGTTTGTGTGTGTGTGTGTGTGTGCACGTGTGTTTGTGTGTGTGTGTGCGTGCATGCATTGTGTGCGTCTTGTGTGTGTGTGTGTGTGTGTAGGAAGAAACCTCTACGTATATAATCCTTTCAAAGCAAATTTCAGCAAGATTTTAATATTTCTTGGATATGCAGCAGTAAGACTCAAATGCAAGGCTCAATGAAATTTCACTGTGGCTTTGTTGAGTTCCATGTAGATAGAATTACATTACCCTTAGTGTATTGGCTGAAAAGGTATGCCTGACTTTTTACACCTCCTGCCTGTAAACTTTGTTTCTAATCCGCCATTTTAAAGCGAGGAAAAGTATTGATTATCAAGTACACCCCACCCCCCACATCTACCAGACTTTGAGTTAGTGTATTATCCTAGATCTTCAAAATGGATTTACGAACTTTAACGAACTACCTGACAGACAGGGTTAAGCTAAAAAAATATGAACTATATCCTTTATATAATATGTTGCAATTTTTGGCATTCAGAAACTAAAATAAAAATAAAAAGAAATCAGTAAAGTCATACCTCTCTTCCGTATATTCATATAATGTATCGCCTATCTCCATATTCTGTACAGCAATGAGATACCACCACAGTTTGTGAGAATTCGGGCATGATCGAGTTAGTTCAAAATTTTCCTAAAAAATAAAAATAATGATCCAGTATAATACATATGACTCTAGGATCACTATCATAGCAATATTTAGAAATGTGTATTTGCTTGGGGTTTTCTCTCGCTCCTCATTATAAACCTTTCCGTCATTGCACAGGGCAACCAGAAACTAAACATAAAACCTTGAATACACTACATTGATTATAATGAACACACAACATTTTAAGATAGTAATTCACCAACCTGTATATGATGGATGAGTGAGAGCAAGCCTGGGCAGGAATCTGGTCTGAAATTTGTAAAATCGCTCTTCTAGCACTTCCAGGGACTGATGGAAGCGTAAGTGACACAAAACAGAGAGCAACATAGCATGCTGGGGAAAAGAAAAAATTGGCTGGAAAACTCTGTCAAGCATATTGATTTTATACTTTACTATCCTTTCCACATTATAAAAAAATCGTAATATTCTTCAAACACCATGAAGATAAAAAAAAAATAAATGAAAAATTCTTTCATTAACAGAATTAAGGAATAAATAACGACGGTGTGAAAATTTCATAAGAGGTAAAGGTAGTACAAAAATATATAAGATCTTGAATTAAACTTAAATTTTTTTAACTAAACACAGTACAGTATTGTTTCAGGCCTTTGTACAAGATTCCTAAGACCAGTATTTTGACATTCTGAAAAAAAAACCTGCCATACAGTACTAGCCCAATTTTTCTAACAGAAATCCATGACGAAACGTGAAATAATTGAAACAGTTCCACAATCTTCCTACAATTCCTGTCCTACTTGGAAATAATTTCCTGGGATGACCAGAAGACTTCCAAGGCCATTGACATGCTATTGAGACAAGAGTGATGAAAGAATCAAAAATGTCTGCAGGGGAGAAATGAAAGAAACCAGAAATGAGCATGCAAAAACGAACCCTAATACTGATACATAATACAGGTACCTCCCCGACTTCTGACCTCTCGACTTACATCCACCGCCTTACGACCCGCCTGGTCATTGCAAAATTGGTCAAATTATGTATTTGAGTCCCAAAGTCAGTACACAGACAAAATTTTCTCATCTGTAATTCGATTTTAAAATGGCTGTGGCATGCTTAAAAGTGAGGTTTGTGAATTGCTGAGAAGAAGAAGACACCCATTTTTTATTTTCTTGTGTGTTATTTAAGCATTTCCGTTTATGACCGGGATCTTCGGTCCATATCCGTCGTGGGAGTCAGGGGTACCTGTATATATGGAACCAGATGAAAAACAAGCTATGAACATGGAATACATCATCAGAATCTTGCCTGCAGGTGATCAAATAATCTGGGCATTGCAGATAGGTCATAGTATTCCAAACACTGAATCCATGCAAAAATCAACTCAATTGAATTATTTAAAATCCCAAAGAAAAATTACAAAATATTAAATATGAAAATAAAAGTTTACATATGAATTGTTTTTGCTAAAGGTCACATAAAAGTTTATAGAGATCAATATTTTTGTGGACTCATTACAGTATCACCATTACCTTTCCGTAATTATAATAATAGCCTCTTAAGCCCCAACCTTGATAACCTTTTCATATGGTGAATGCATATCAATTAACACAGAAGTTAACAAATATAAAGATGGGACAATTATGCCTCTGTAGCAACAAAGTGGATATATTCATAAAATCAATTTGTTGTGGAAACTTCGTTGTTAGAGGTAGATCTAACATGGAGTAAATAGGAATAGGTTCCAATCTTTACGTTATTCTTATTTTGAATACAGGTGTTTTATTTATAGAATGATAACATTCTGAGGTTGTTTTGTAGAGTCCAATTGTTTGTAAATCAACTCTCTTGTAGATACCAAATATATTGTAAAATGAAAAATTATGGATATTAAATTTCTGTTACACCTTTAATATAGCTTTGAAACCTGGTTTTCCTGCTTAGGTGATGTTTGTTCTATCTGAATTTTCTTCAAAGTAATCAGTCTCATCATATTGTCCTGTTCAGGCAGGTGCACATTGATGATGTTTGTATTTGTTTGTAGTTGAACATTCTTAGAAGTAGAAGGCTCCTGTACACCAAAAATTAACAAAAAGCTGCTGCAATAAAATGATACATAGCATGTCATAAATACAATAGCATACATTTTATGTACAGAAAATAGATCCTTCCATCCTCTGGGCGATGTGATGCTGAGAATGGAAGGCAAGTTCAGCCAGGCAGCCACCCACAGTTTACTCAGAGTGTGTGGCTGCTGCACTGTGTGTATGCCATGATATTGCATTAGCAGAGTCAGCGTGAGACTGGGCTGGTGATGAAGACCAGGTGTTATAAAAGGAAAATACCATTTTAATGGCATACAGTATAATGCAATTACTAAAAAATCACCTCGCATTCTGTATGTGAAGTTGCAGTGTCTGTACATAAGTTAATGAATCTCACAGTTGCTGTCTCAATAGGCTAGAGTTCTCACCCTAGACCAATAGAATTAAAAGATTGGTATTGTTTACATTAACACACTACTGTATTATTATTACTTCTAATTCATCGTGTTTATACTCCAGTACAGTACAGTGATATCGGTTAGCCAGAACAATTGGTGCAGAGCTCTTTAGGGATAAAGGTTTCCTAATGTGATGACTCTCTCAACCCCAAAAATCTATATCCATGAATTTTCCAGGTACGGTTCTTCTGGCAAACTTTCCAAGAGTCTGGCATGGACAGACACCATAACATAAATTCTATTCTTTTAACGTGGTTTTCAATGGGATATATATCTAATAAAAATAAAGTAATCTACGCTCGTGGCAAAAAT
>NW_024738560.1:0-19376 GCF_018991925.1 Homarus americanus
TCGACCCAGCAGGAGTGTTTACATAGTCGACCCAGCAGGAGTGTTAACATAGTCGGCCCAGCAGTAGTGTCCACATAGTCGATCCAGCAGGAGTGTTCATATAGTCGACCCAGCAGGAGTGTCCACATAGTCAACCCAGCTGGAGTGTTCACATAGTCGACCCAGCAGGGGTGTCTTCGTAGTCGACCCAGCAGAAATGTCCACATTGACGACCCAGCAGGAGTGTCCGCACAGTTGACCCAGCAGAAATGTGCACATAGTCGACCCAGCGGGAGTGTCCACATAGTCGACGCAGCATTGTTGTTCATTTAGTCGACCCAGCAGGGGTGTCTTCGTAGTCGACCCAGCAGAAATGTCCACATTGACGACCCAGCAGGAGTGTCTGCACAGTTGACCCAGCAGAAATGTCCACATAGTCGACCCAGCAGGAGTGTCCAAATAGTCAACCCAGGTGGAGTGTTCACATAGTCGACCCAGCAGGGGTGTGTTCGTAGTCGACCCAGCAGAAATGTCTACATTGACGACCTAGCAGGAGTGTCCGCACAGTTGACCCAGCAGAAATGTCCACATAGTTGGCCCAGCAGGAGTGTCCACATAGTCGACCCAGCAGGAGTGTTCACATAATTGATGCAGCAGGAGTGTTCACATAGTCGACCCAGCAGGAATGTTCACATAGTCGACCCAGCAGGCGTGTCCAAATAATCGACCCAGCAGAGGTGTTAACGTACTCGACACAGCAGGAGTGTTAATATAGTCGGCCCTACAGGAGTGTCCTCATAGTCGACCGAGCAGGAGTGTCCACATAATCGACCCAACAGGAGTGTTCATATAGTCGACCCAGCAGGAGTGTTAACATAGTCGACCCAGCATGAGTGTCCACATAGTTGACCTAGCTGGAGTGTTCACATAGTCGACCCAGCAGGGGTGTCTACATAGTCGACCCAGCAGAAATGTCCACATAGACGACCCAGCAGGAGTGTCCGCACAGTTGACCCAGCTGGAGTGTCCACATAGTCGACCCAGCCCGAGTGTCCACTTACTCGAGCCAGCAGAAATGTTCACATAGTCGACCCAGCAGGAGTGTCCACATAGTCGAAACAGCAGGAGTGTTCACATAGTCGACCCAGCAGGGGTGTTCACATAGTCGACCCAGCAGTAGTGTTCATTTAGTCGACCCAGGAGGAGTGTCCACATAGTCGACCCAGCAGGAGTTTTAACATAGTAGGAGCAGCAGGAGTGTTCACATAATCGACCCTGCAGGAGTGTTAACATAGTCGACCCAGCAGGAATGTTAACATAGTCTGCCCAGCAGAAGTGTCCTCATAGTCGTCCCAGCAGGAGTGTTCACATAGTCAACCCAGCAGGAGTGTTAACATTGTCGACCCAGCAGGAGTGTCCACATAGTCGATCCAGCAGGAGTGTTCACATAGTCGACCCAGCAGGAGTGTCCACATAATCTACCCAACAGGAGTGTTCACATAGTCAACCCAGCAGGAGTGTTAACATAGTCGGCAGAGCAGGAGTGTCCATAGTCAAACCCAGGGAGTGTTCACATAGTCCACCCAGCAGGAGTGTTCACATAGTCGGCGTAGCAGGAGTGTCTACATAGTCGACCCAGCAGGAAGTGTTCACATAGTCGACCCAGCAGGAGTGTCCACGTAATTGACCCAGCAGGAGTGTCCACAGTGTCGACCCAGCAGGCGTGTTCACATAGTCGACCCGGCAGGAGTGTTCACATAGTCGGCCCAGCAGAAGGGTTCGCATAGTCAACATAGAAGGAGTGTTCATTTAGTCGACCCAGCAGGAGTGTCCATATAGTTGACCCAGCAGGAGTGTTCACATAGTCGACCTAGCAGGAGTGTCCACATAGTCGACCCAAGAGGAGTGTTCACATAGTCGACCCAGTAGGAGTGTTCATTTAGTCGACCCAGCAGGAGTGTCCACACAGTTGACCCAGCAGGAGTGCTAATACAGTCATCTAGCAGGAGTGTCCACATAGTCGACTCAGCAGGAGTGACCGTGACAACTGACCCAGCAGGAGTGTCCACATAGTCGACCCAGCAGGAGTGTTCACATAGTCGACCAAGCAGTAGTGTCCACATAGTCGACCCAGCAGGAGTGTTGGCATAATTTACCCAGCAGGAGTGTTCACATAGTCGACCCAGCAGGAGTGTCCACATAATCGACCCAGCAGGAGTGCTAACGTACTCGACCCAGCAGGAGTGTTCAAATAGTCGACCCAGCAAGAGTATCCACATAATCGACCCAGCAGGAGTGTTAACGTAGTCTACCCAGCATGAGTGTTCACATAGTCGACCCAGGAGTGTCCACATAGTCGATCCCGCTGGACTGTTCTTATAGTCGACCCAGCAGAAATGTGCACAAAGTCGACCCAGCAGGAGTGTCCACATAGTCGACCAAGAGTGTCCACATAGTCGAATCAGCAGTAGAGCCCACATAGTCGACCAGAAGTGTCCATATAGTCAACCAGGAGTGTCCACATAGTCGACCCAGCAGGAGTGTTCACATAGTCGACCAGGTTTGCCCACATAGCTGACCACAAGGAGTGTCCACATAGTCGACCCAGCAGGAGTGTTAACATATTAGGAGCAGCAGGAGTGTCCACATAGTCGACCCAGCAGAAGTGTCCACATAGTGGACCTAGGAGGAGTGTTCGCATTGTCGACCCAGCATGAGTGTTCACATAGTCGACCCAGCAGGAGTGTCCACATAATCGATCCAGCAGGAGTGTTAATGTAGTCGACCCAGCAGGAGTGTTAACATTGTCGGCCTAGCAGGAGTGTCCACATAGTCGACCCAGCAGGAGTGTCCACATAGTCGACCTAGCAGGAGTGTTCACATAGTCGACCCAGCATGAGTGTTCACATAGTCGACCCAGAAGGAGTGTGCACATAGTCAACCCTGCTGGACTGTTTTTATAGTCGACCCAACAGGAGTGTGCACAAATTTGACCCAGCAGGAGTGTCCACATAGTCGACCCAAGAGGAGTGTCCACATAGTCGACCAAGAGTGTCCACATAGTCGACCAAGAGTGTCCACATAGTCGACCCAGCAGTAGTGTCCACATAGTCGACCAGAAGTGTACACATAGTCAACCAGGAGTGTCCACATAGCTGACCAAAAGGAGTGTCCACATAGTCGACCCAGCAGAAGTGTCCACATAGTCGATCCAGCAGGAGTGTTCACATAGTTGACCCAGCATGAGTGTTAACATAGTTGGCCCAGCAGGAGTGTCCACATAATCGACCCAGCAGGAGTGTTAACATAGTCGACCCAGCAGGAATGTTAACATAGTCGGCCCAACAGGAGTGTCCTTATAGTCGACCCAGCAGGAGTGTTAACATAGTCGGCCGAGCATGAATGTCCACATACTCGACCCAGCAGGAGTGTTCACATAGTCGACCCAGGAGGAGTGTTTACATGACCGACCCAGCAGGAGTGTAAACATAGTCGACCCAGCAGGAGTGTTCACATACCCGACCCAGCAGGAGTGTTCACATAGTCGACCCAAGAGGAGTGTTCACATAGTCGACCCAGCAGGACTGTCCATATAGACGACCCAGCAGGACTGTCCGCATAGTCGACCCAGCAGGAATATCCACATAATCGACCCAGCAGGAGTGTTAACATAGTCAGCCCAGCAGGAGTGTTAACATAGTCGGCCCAGCAGAAGTGTCCACATAGTCGGCCCAGCAGAAGGGTTTGGGAGAAGTCAACATAGGAAGGAGGTCTATTTAGGGGTTGACCCAGCAGGAGTGTCCACATAGTTGACCTTAGGGTGTTAACATAGTCGGCCCAGCAGGAGTGTCCACATAGTCGACTCAGCAGGAGTGTTCACATAGTCGCACTGCCAGTGCAGTGTCCACATAGTCGACGCAGCAGGAGTGTGCCTGCATAATTGACCCAGGAGTGCTCATGATAGTCGACTCCAGCAGGAGTGTTCACATAATCGACTGTTGCAGGAGTGTTAACGCATTTCGACCCAGCAGGAGTGTTCACATAGTCGACCCAGCAGAGTATCCACATAATCGACCCAGCAGGAGTGCTAACGTAGTCTACCCAGCATGAGTGTTCAAATAGTCGACCCAGGAGTGTCCACATAGTCGATCCCGCTGGACTGTTCTTATAGTCGACCCAGCAGAAATGTGCACAAAGTCCACCCAGCAGGAGTGTCCACATAGTCGACCCAAGAAGAGTATCCACATAGTCGACCAAGAGTGTCCACATATTCGAATGAGCAGTAGAGCCCACATAGTCGACCAGAAGTGTCCAAATAGTCAACCAGGAGTGTCCACATAGTCGACCAGGTTTGCCCACATAGCTGACCAAAAGGAGTGTCCACATAGTCGTCCCAGCAGGAGTGTTAACATAGTAGGAGCAGCAGGAGTGTCCACATAGTCGACGCAGCAGAAGTGTCCACATAGTGGACCCAGGAGGAGTGTTCGCATAGTCGACCCAGCATGAGTGTTCACATAGTCGACCCAGCAGGAGTGTCCACATAATCGACCCAGCAGGAGTGTTAATGTAGTCGACCCAGCAGGAGTGTTAACATTGTCGGCCTAGCAGGAGTGTCCACATAGTCGACCTAGCAGGAGTGTCCACATAGTCGACCTAGCAGGAGTGTTCACATAGTCGACCCAGCATGAGTGTTCACATAGTCGACCCAGAAGGAGTGTGCACATAGTCAACCCTGCTGGACTGTTTTTATAGTCGACCCAGCAGGAGTGTGCACAAATTTGACCCAGCAGGAGTGTCCACAGAGTCGACCAAGAGTGTCCACATAGTCGACCAAGAGTGTCCACATAGTCGACCCAGCAGTAGTGTCCACATAGTCGACCAGAAGTGTCCACATAGTCAACCAGGAGTGTCCACATAGCTGACCAAAAGGAATGTCCACATAGTCGACCCAGCAGGAGTGTTAACATAGTAGCAGCAAGGAGTGTCCACATAGTCGACCCAGAAGAAGTGTCCACATAGTCGATCCAGCAGGAGTGTTCACATAGTTGACCCAGCATGAGTGTTAACATAGTTGGCAGAGCAGGAGTGTCCACATAATCGACCCAGCAGGAGTGTCCACATAATCGACCCAGCAGGAGTGTTAACATAGTCGACCCAGCAGGAATGTTAACATAGTCGGCCCAACAGGAGTGTCCTTATAGTCGACCCAGCAGGAGTGTTAACATAGTCGGCCAAGCATGAATGTCCACATACTCGACCCAGCAGGAGTGTTCACATAGTCGTCCGGGAGGGAGTGTTTGCTGACCGACCCAGCAAGTGTCACATAGTCGACAGCAGGAGTTTTCACTTGAGAATGACCCGGTAAGTGTCACATAGTCGACCCTTGGGAGTGTTCACATAGTCGACCCAGCAGGAGTGTTAACATAGTCGGCCCAGCAGGAGTGTCCACATAGTCGACCCAGCAGGAGTTTTCACATAGTCGGCCCAGCACGAGTGTCCACATAGTCGACCTAGCAGGAGTGTTCACATAGTCGACCCAGCATGAGTGTTCACATAGACGACCCAGAAGGAGTTTCCACATAGTCGACCCCGCTGGACTGTTCTTATCGACCCAGCAGGCGTGTGCACAAAGTCGACCCAGCAGGAGTGTCAACATAGTCGACCAAGAGGAGTGTCCACATAGTCGACCCAGCAATAGTGTCCACATAGACGACTAGAAGTGTCCACATAGTCAACCAGGAGTGTCCACATAGTCGACCCAGCAGGAGTGTCCACATAGTCGACCAGGTGTGCCCACATAGCTGACCAAAAGGAGTGTCCACATAGTCGACCCAGCAGGAATGTAAACATAGTTGGCTCAGCAGGAGTGTCCACATAATCGACCCAACAGGAGTGTTAACATAGTCGACCTAGCAGGAATGTTAACATAGTCGGACCAACAGGAGTGTCCTCATAGTCGACCCAGTAGGAGTGTTCTCATAGTCAACTGAGCAGGAGTGTTAACATAGTCGGCCGAGCAGGAGTGTCCACATAGTCGACCCAGCAGGTGTGTTCACATAGTCGACCCAGGAGGAGTGTTTACATGACCGACCCAGCAGGAGTGTCCACATAGTCGACCCAGCAGAAGTTTTCACATAGTCGACCCAGTAGGAGTGTCCACATAATCGACCCAACAGTAGTGTTCACATAGTCATCCCAGCAGGAGTGTAAACATAGTCGACCCAGCAGGAATGTTAACATAGTCGGCTCAACAGGAGTGTCCTCATAGTCGACCCAGTAGGAGTGTTCTCATAGTCAACCCATCAGGAGTGTTAACATAGTCGGCCGAGCAGGAGTGTCCACATAGTCGAACCAGCAGGTGTGTTCACATAGTCGACCTAGCAGGAGTGTTAACATAGTCGACCCAGCAGGAGTGTCCACATAGTCGACCCAGCAGGAGTGTTCACATAGTCGACCCAGCAGGAGTGTCCATATGGAGCCAACAGGAGTGTTCACATAGTCGACCCAGCAGGAATATTTAACAGTCAGCCTGAGAGGACTGGCCACATAGTCGACCCAGCAGGAGTACATAGTCGACCCAGCAGTCAATGCCACAAGTCGACCCAGGAGGAATGTTTACATAGTCGACCCAGCAGGGTATACATAGTCGACCCATCAGGGTGTGATGTAGTCGACCCATCAGAAGTGTTAACATAGTTGGCCCAGCAGGAGTGTCCACATAATCCACCCAGCAGGAGTGTTAACATAGTCGACCCAGCAGGAGTGATCACATAGTCGAATCAGCAGGAATGTCCTCATAGTCGAACCAGCAGGAGTGTTTACATAGTCGACCCAGCAGGAGTGTTCACATAGTCGACCCAGCAGGAGTGCTCACATAGTCGAACCAGCAGGAGTGTTTACATAGTCGACCCAGCAGGAGTGTTCACATAGTCGACCCAGCAGGAATGTCCACATAATCGACCCAGCAGGAGTGTTAACATAGTCGACCCAGCAGGAGTGTTAACATAGTCGGCCCAGCAGTAGTGTCCACATAGTCGATCCAGCAGGAGTGTTCATATAGTCGACCCAGCAGGAGTGTCCACATAGTCAACCCAGCTGGAGTGTTCACATAGTCGACCCAGCAGGGGTGCCTTCGTAGTCGACCCAGCAGAAATGTCCACATTGACGACCCAGCAGGAGTGTCCGCACAGTTGACCCAGCAGAAATGTCCATATAGTCGACCCAGCGGGAGTGTCCACATAGTCGACGCAGCAGTGTTGTTCATTTAGTCGAACCAGCAGGGGTGTCTTCGTAGTCGACGCAGCAGAAATGTCCACATTGACGACCCAGCAGGAGTGTCTGCACAGTTGTCCCGGCAGAAATGTCCACATAGTCGACCCAGCAGGAGTGTCCAAATAGTCAACCCAGCTGGAGTGTTCACATAGTCAACCCAGCAGGGGTGTCTTCGTAGTCGACCCAGCAGAAATGTCCACATTGACGACCTAGCAGGAGTGTCCGCACAGTTGACCCAGCAGGAGTGCTCACATAGTCGACCCAGCAGGAGTGTTGACATAGTCGGCCCAGCAGGAGTGTTGACATAGTCGGCCCAGCAGGAGTGTCCACATAGTCGACCCAGCAGGAGTGTTCATATAGTTGACCCAGCATGAGTGTCCACACAGTTGACCCAGCTGGAGTGTCCACATAGTCGACCCAGCCCGAGTGTCCACTTAGTCAAGCCAGCAGAAATGTCCATAGTCGAAACAGCAGGAGTGTTCACATAGTCGACCCAGCAGGGAGTGTTCATAGTCGACCCAGCAGTGGTGTTCATTTAGTCGACCAGCAGGGTGTCCACATAGTCGACCCAGCAGGGTGTTAACGCATAGTAGGAGCAGCAGGGTGTTCACGCAATCGACCTGGAGGTGTTAACATAGTCGGCCCAGCAGGGTGTTAACATAAGTGGGCCAGAGCAGGAGTGTCCCACATAGTCAGCCCAGCAGGAGTGTTCCATGAGATGGAGAGCCCAGCAGGGTGTTCACATAGTCGACGTAGCAGGGTGTCTGCGTAGTCGACCCAGCAGGAGTGTTCACATAGTCGACCCAGCAGGAGTGTTCACACAGTCGACCCAGCAGGAGTGTCCACATAATCTACCCAGCAGGAGTGTCCACATTGTCGATCCACAGGCGTGTTCACATAGTCGACCCGGCAGGAGTGTTCACATAGTCGACCCAATGAGGTGTCCACATCTTAATCGGCCCAGCAGGAGTGTTAAAAATAGTCGGCTCAGCAGAGTGTCCACATGGTCGGCCAGCAGATGTTAACATGTAGTCGGCCCAGCAAGAGTGTCCACATAGTCGACCCAGCAGGTGTTCACATAGCCGACCCAGCAGGAGTGTTCACATAGTCGACCTAGCCGGAGTGTCCACATAGTCGACCCAAGAGGAGTGTTCACATAGTCGACCCAGCAGGACTGTCCACATAGTCGACCCAGCAGGAATGTCCACATAGTCGACCCAGCATGAGTGTTCACATAGTCAACCCAGAAGGAGTTTCCACATAGTCGACCCCGCTGGACTGTTCTTATAGTCGACCCAGCAGGAGTGTGCACAAAGTCGACCCAGCAGGAGTGTCAACATAGTCGACCCAAGAGGAGTGTCCACATAGTCGACCCAGCAGTAGTGTCCACATAGACGACTAGAAGTGTCCACATAGTCAACCAGGAGTGTCCACATAGTCGACCCAGCAGTAGTGTCCACATAGTCGACAAGGTTTGCCCACATAGCTGACTAAAAGGAGTGTCCACATAGTCGACACAGCAGGAGTGTAAACATAGTTGGCCCAGCAGGAGTGTCCACATAATCGACCCAGCAGGAGTGTTAACATAGTCGACCCAGCAGGAATGTTAACATAGTCGGCCCAACAGGAGTGTCCTCATAGTCGACCCAGTAGGAGTGTTCTCATAGTCAACCCATCAGGTGTGTTAACATAGTCGGCCGAGCAGGAGTGTTCTCATAGTCGACCCAGTAGGAGTGTCCACATAGTCGATCCAGCAGGAGTGTTCACATAGTCGACCTAGCAGGAGTGTTCACATAGTCGACCCAGCAGAAGTGTCCACATAGTCGACCCAGCAGGAGTGTTCACATAGTCGACCCAGCAGGAGTGTCCACATAATAGACCCAACAGGAGTGTTCACATAGTCGACCCAGCAGGAGTGTTAACATAGTCAGCCTAGGAGGACTGTCCACATAGTCGACCCAGCAGGAGTGTTCACATAGTCGACCCAGCAGGAGTGTCTACATAGTCGACCCAGGAGGAATGTTTACATAGTCGACCCAGCAGGAGTGTCCACATAGTCGACCCATCAGGAGTGTTGATGTAGTCGACCCATCAGAAGTGTTAACATAGTTGGCCCAGCAGGAGTGTCCACATAATCCACCCAGCAGGAGTGGTAACATAGTCGACTCAGCAGGAATGTTCACATAGTCGACCCAGCAGGAGTGTTCACATAGTCGACCCGGCAGGGGTGTCCAAATAGTCGACCCAGCAGGAGTGATCACATAGTCGACCCAGCAGGAGTGTCCACATAGTCGACCCAGCAGGAGTGCTCACATAGTCGAACCAGCAGGAGTGTTTACATAGTCGACCAGCAGGAGCGTTCACATAGTCGACCCAGCAGGAATGTCCACATAATCGACCCAGCAGGAGTGTTAACATAGTCGACCCAGCAGGAGTGTTAACATAGTCGGCCCAGCAGTAGTGTCCACATAGTCGATGCAGCAGGAGTGTCCACATAGTCAACCCAGCAGGGTGTCACATAGTCAGCCCAGCTGGAGTGTTCACATAGTCGACCCAGCAGGGGTGTCTTCGTAGTCGACCCAGCAGAAATGTCCACATTGACGACCCAGCAGGAGTGTCCGCACAGTTGACTCAGCAGAAATGTGCACATAGTCGACCCAGCGGGAGTGTCCACATAGTCGACGCAGCATTGTTGTTCATTTAGTCGACCCAGCAGGGGTGTCTTCGTAGTCGACCCAGCAGAAATGTCCACATTGACGACCCAGCAGGAGTGTCTGCACAGTTGACCCAGCAGAAATGTCCATATAGTCGACCCAGCAGGAGTGTCCAAATAGTCAACCCAGCTGGAGTGTTCACATAGTCGACCCAGCAGGGGTGTCTTCGTAGTCGACCCAGCAGAAATGTCCACATTGATTACCTAGCAGGAGTGTCCGCACAGTTGACCCAGCAGGAGTGCTCACATAGTCGAATGAGCAGGAGTGTCCACATAGTCGACCCAGCAGGAGTGTCCACATAGTCGACCCAGCAGGAGTGTTGACATAGTCGGCCCAGCAGGAGTGTTCATATAGTTGACCCAGCAGGAGTGTTCATATAGTTGACCCAGCATGAGTGTCCACACAGTTGACCCAGCTGGAGTGTCCACATAGTCGACCCAGCCCGAGTGTCCACTTAGTCAAGCCAGCAGGGAAATGTCACATAGTCGACCCAGCAGGGTGTCCACATAGTCAGGGAAACAGCAGGGTGTTCACATAGTCGACCCAGCAGGGGTGTTCACGTAGTCGACCCAGCAGTAGTGTTCATTTAGTCGACCCAGAAGGGTGTCCACATGATGAGCCCAGCAGGTGTTATCATAGTAGGAGCAGTAGGTGTGCATAATCACGACCTGCAGGGGTGTTAACATAGTCGACCCAGCAGGGTGTTAACATGGTCTGCCCAGCTACAGGTGTCACTCATAATTAGGCCAGCAGGTGTGTTCATAGTCAGCCCAGCAGGGTGTTGCATAGTCGACCCAGCAGGGAGTGTCCTCATAGTCGACCCACCAGGTGTTCACGTAGTCGGCCAGCAGGAGTGTCCACATAATCTACCCAGCAGGAGTGTTCACATAGTCAGCAGCAGGGGTGTTAACATGATGCGGCAGGGGCAGGGTGTCACATAAGTCCCAGCCCGGCGGGGAGTGTTCCATAGTCAGGCCCAGCAGGGTGTTCACATAGTCGACTGGCAGGGTGTCTACATAGTCGACCCGGCAGGGTGTTCACATAGTCGACCCAGCAGGGTGTTCACATGGTCGAACCAGCAGGTGTCACATAATCACGACCCAGCAGGGTGTCCATTATCGTCGACCCGGGGCGTGTTCACATAGTCGACCCGGCAGGGTGTTCACATAGTCGACCCAATGAGGGAGTGTCCACATAATAATCGACCCAGCAGGAGTGTTAAAATAGTCAGCTCTGGCAAGTGTCCATGGTTGACCCAGCAGGAGTGTTAACATAGTCGGCCCAGCAAGAGTGTCACATAGTCGACCCAGCAGGAGTGTTCACATGCTTGACCCAGCAGGGTGTTCACATAGTCGACCTATCAGGAGTGTCCACATAGTCGACCCAAGAGGAGTGTTTACATAGTCGACCCAGCAGGACTGTCCACATAGTCGACCCAGCAGGAATGTCCACATAGTCGACCCAGCAGGAGTGTAAACATAGTTGGCCCAGCAGGAGTGTCCTCATAATCGACCCCGCAGGAGTATTAACATAGTCGACCCAGCAGGAATGTTAACATAGTCGGCCCAACAGGAGTGTCCTCATAGTCGACCCAGTAGGAGTGTTCTCACAGTCAACCCAGCAGGAGTGTCCACATAGTCGAACCAGCAGGTGTGTTCACATAGTCGACCTAGCAGGAGTGTTCACATAGTCGACCCAGCAGGAGTGTCTACATAGTCGACCCAGCAGGAGTGTTCACATAGTCGACCCAGCAGGAGTGTCCACATAATAGACCCAACAGGAGTGTTCACATAGTCGACCCAGCAGGAGTGTTCACATAGCCGACCCAGCAGGAGTGTTCACATAGTCGACCTAGCAGGAGTGTCCACATAGTCGACCCAAGAGGAGTGTTCACATAGTCGACCTAGCAGGACTGTCCACATAGTCGACCCAGCAGGAATGTCCACATAATCGACCCACTAGGAGTGTTAACATAGTCGGCCCAGCAGGAGTGTCCACATGGTCGGCCCAGCAGAAGTGTCCACATAGTCGGCCCAGCAGAAGGGTTCGCATAGTTAACATAGAAGGAGTGTTCATTTAGTCGACTGAGCAGGAGTGTCCACATAGTTGACCCAGCAGGAGTGTTAACATAGTCGGCCCAGCAGGAGTGTCCACATAGTCGACTCAGCAGGAGTGTCCTCAAAGACGACCCAGCAGGAGTGTTCACATAGTCGACCTAGCAGTAGTGTCCACATAGTCGACCCAGCAGGAGTGTTCGCATAATTGACCCAGCAGGAGTGTTCACATAGTCGACCCAGCAGGAGTGTCCACATAATCGACCCAGCAGGAGTGTTAACGTACTCGACCCAGCAGGAGTGTTCACATAGTCGACCCAGCAGGAGTATCCACATAATCGACACAGCAGGAGTGTTAACGTAGTCTACCCAGCATGAGTGTACACATAGTCCACCCAGAAGGAGTGTCCACATAGTCGATCCCGCTGGACTGTTCTTATAGTCGACCCAGCAGAAATATGCACAAAGTCGACCCAGCAGGAGTGTACACATAGTCGACCCAAGAAGAGTGTCCACATAGTCGACCAAGAGTGTCCACATAGTCGAATCAGCAGTAGAGCCCACATAGTCGACCAGAAGTGTCCATATAGTCAACCAGGAGTGTCCACATAGTCGACCCAGCAGGAGTGTTCACATAGTCGACCAGGTTTGCCCACATAGCTGACCAAAAGGAGTGTCCACATAGTCGACCTAGCAGGAGTGCTAACATAGTAGGAGCAGCAGTAGTGTCCACATAGTCGACCCAGCAGAAGTGTCCACATAGTGGACCCAGGAGGAGTGTTCGCATAGTCGACCCAGCATGAGTGTTCACATAGTCGACCCAGCAGGAGTGTCCACATAATCGACCCAGCAGGAGTGTTAATGTAGTCGACCCAGCAGGAGTGTTAACATTGTCGGCCTAGCAGGAGTGTCCACATAGTCGACCCAGCAGGAGTGTCCGCATAGTCGACCTAGTAGGAGTGTTCTGATAGTCGACCCAGCATGTGTGTTCACATAGTCGACCCAGAAGGAGTGTGCACATAGTCAACCCTGCTGGACTGTTTTTATAGTCGACCCAGCAGGAGTGTGCACAAATTTGACCCAGCAGGAGTGTCCACAGAGTCGACCAAGAGTGTCCACATAGTCGACCAAGAGTGTCCACATAGTCGACCCAGCAGTAGTGTCCACATAGTCGACCAGAAGTGTCCACATAGTCAACCAGGAGTGTCCACATAGCTGACCAAAAGGAGTGTCCACATCGTCGACCCAGCAGGAGTGTTAACATAGTAGGAGCAGCAAGGAGTGTCCACATAGTCGACCCAGCAGAAGTGTCCACAATTGTCGATCCAGCAGGAGTGTTCACATAGTTGACCCAGCATGAGTGTTAACATAGTTGTCCCAGCAGGAGTGTCCACATAATCGACCCAGCAGGAGTGTTAATCATAGTCGACCCAGCAGGAATGTTAACATAGTCGGCCCAACAGGAGTGTCCTTATAGTCGACCCAGCAGGAGTGTTAACATAGTCGGCCGAGCATGAATGTCCACATAATCGAACCAACAGGAGTGTTCACATAGTTGACCCAGCAGGAGTGTTAACATAGTCTGTAATAGGCCCCTGTCTCATCAACAGAACGTATTATATAAATGGGTCAATACATCTGATATTATATTCAGATTCACCACCCTGTAACTTTCCACTGTCTATGATTAAGACATAGGGTGATGACCGTGAAGAACTAGCTTACTGAAGCCCATCTCCAAACTGTAAACGCTCATTTTCTTCAGTAGCTCTACCTAACTCCTTATCAACTGGACGTGACTAACATTTTATCATACTGTTTAGGTCCTTTCTCATTCTAGACAGTGAGACTTACGGTTGATATACACTCAGGAATTATATATACAACCTTTTATAATAAAACAAAGGAACTACCGTTTGGGTTTCGTTACTTAAAACCCAAATATAAATATATGTGAACGGACTGGTTAATTGGACAAGCAGCCGATTCATATAGGTGGCAAGCGGTGTGTACGGATTCTTCAAACTGGTAGTCGTATCATCCGTCTGTGTTTTGTGAAAAACAAGAAACCACACAGCAGTGACGCGTTACATAATCCGAGTGTTTAAAACTATATCCCGTATTGAGACGATATGTAGTGAGCGCTCCTTATCTCTGTCACATACAAATACTTGCAGAATTCTTAATATACATATATTACAGCCTGTTGGTGCATATCCAGATTGAGCCGGTTGAGATAGACTCCACTCAGCATTCCCTAGACATTACAGTGTTGCAGTGTTGAATAACAGTTTCGTAGCCTGGAATTCAATTGGTATTTCACTAGCAGCTGGGCAGTATTGTTGTGTCGTCAGCGCGAATTACGAATTCCGGTGTCATCATACAGATCTCCATATATACGTGGACTGTGAAGACTTGGCACATGGCAGTTTCGCCAGCGAACCAGCACGACCAGTGTGATAACCAATCATCAGTTTTCTGATCGCCGTAGGAGGAACTCACCTACAGGTATTTCAAGTGGACTCGTCTCTTACCAAAGCAGAAGCGTCTTCTCGTTGCCAAGGAAACCAGCAGCAGCCACGCATCCTAGGAAGAGGCCCCGCCCACACTCCACCCACCACTCCACTCAGAACTCTTGAAGGATCACATTTTCTATACAGACGTACTACTCTGTATAAATAGGTATTTAAATTACATAGTTCTACACACATGAACACGTTCGAGAGATATCTTCACACCGATAGGTTCGTCGGATAGGATTATTTCAATGATAAAGTGTCGAATGTAAGATTAATGTATTGAAATCCTATAATTTACAGTAGTTTGTAAGTGTCTGTCTACTTATTGATGGTTTAATAATTAACTACAATTCATATTCATTTGTCTTGTAAATGAGAGGCAAGTGATCTACTTACTGTTAAGTATTCATTGACCCAAGGGGGCTAATAGATAATTTCTAAGTTTCCCATGTCTAATGTAGATGAAATCGAACGCCTAGCACAACTGTTTGCTGATAACCAACTCATCGATGATCAAGCCCAGACTGACATAGATATTGAGTATGGAACACAGTTAAATGAGTCGGTAGGAAGTAGTGAGAAAGTTATAGACGAATCATTTGACGACTTAAACCGTCGTAATCACTATAGTACCTCACCTAAATACACTAAAGCAGTTACCCCTGTTACAGGTGATAGTGTGTCTGTTGCTAAATCGGTAACAACATTATTAACCCAGCCTTCTGTTAAGAGTAAGAATACTAACTTGCTTAATAACACTAAAATGGCATTCTCTGAACCTCACACCAGTACTACTACCACACCTACAGCTGATAATGTTATTAATATCATGCAGCGCGGCGATTATGTTCGAAATTTCACGGGACAAGACGATTATAGGGTCGCACATTTTGTTCGTGCATGTGAAGATAGCATGCGCATTAGTCACATAACGACTGACGAAGAAAAGAAAGCATATGTACGTTCCCATATAACGCAGGGTTCCTATGCAGGCAGTCGTTTAAATGCGTTTGGTTTACAAAACCCTGACTATGAAAAGTTCAAGCGAACGCTAATTGGGCTTTTGGGGGGTAGGTCACAGCTGGGCCAACTGCAATGGATCTTCAGATGGTTAGATCGCTGTATTCCAGGTATACGAAACGAAACACCCGTTGACGCTGTTGACATCGCGGGCGAGGTTCGCCAGGACATGCAAGCGACCTTCCGGTCATCAGGCTGGTACAACTCACGGGGTGATATGCAACCGGAAAATGTGGAAACATTGATAGAACTAATAAGTTTTCTTCTTTCCGTCCGTGTTCCCTTATATAGCCGGGCACAGGAAGTACAGTATGAACCACCCTTGGATATGGTGGAATACGCAAACAAGCTCTGTCCCCAGGCTACGGGCCCCTTACTGGCGCAACCCTCAGTGACGTCACCACAACCCCAGCCGACTCAGATGCCACAGATGCCTCACTCCCAGACTCCTTATGCGACACACTTAGCTTCGATCGCTCCTCCCCGCCTAACATATAAACAGAAAACATCGTTACGATGCTCACATTGTAATAAACGTGGCCACGTAATGGAAGATTGTTTTCAGCTCCGAGGTAATAGTGCAAATAAAGCCACACCCGGTGCAAAGCCATTCTCAAGGTCAAACAGAGAGGGAGCTAAAGCAGCACCTCCTCCTCCTACCCAGACAGCGCGCAAATGGTGCGCTCTTCACAAATCGACATCTCATAGTTCACATGAGTGCGATATATTAATAAAGGCTAGGGGAGTGGACCTAAGTGAAACGGAGGTGTCGTATAGGCGCAAGCAGAAACGTCCCCAGGACAAGTCATCGGGGGAAGACCAGCGCACACTACAGCAAGGAGAGGGATAGATAGGGTAATCCCCACCCCTCCTCACAGCACTTCTATAGCGGCCTCATTAATAGCGGCGCTTAGAAAAGTAGAAGTGTTGTCAGTGCCGGTGAGAGTGGATAATACCAGATTGGCTCTTGATATAGACACAGGTGCTTGCGCTAATGTATTGGCCTTGACATCATATCACGAGCTAGAAGGGGTTTCAATTATATTTCAGGCATCAAAGGAATGGTGACGTTACCTCTCAGATTCTCAAGACGTGGTACGCCCTTCTACACGGACTTTTATATAGTTCAGCAGTTCAATTTGCCAGCTGACGGGTTACTTGGTCTACCAACTCTTCGAAAGAACATGATAGATGTTCATCCACGTAATAATAGTGTTACGTTTAAAGGTGTTTCCTACACAGCAATGAGTCATTCTGAACCTTTGCTCACCGCTAGGACGAAAGTGTTGTCTACCAATCCTATTAAGAGGAAGGCGGATCATGCGTCAGAGATATCTCTCGACCTCCACCACACACCTTCCCAGCGTGATTACAGCAGCAAGAGTTGGACGATTGTACCAGCAGTGTTGAAGAGTACTCTCCATTACAAAAATGAGGAAATCACCAAAGCAACTGTCGGACTACCCAACGTGTACACGGGCACAGATGTAGTGTGTCTCCCGGAAACATGCAAGGTAAAAGGGCTGTCATGTGAATCTACCCTGAGCACAATACGCCCTGGTGGTTTGACCGACGTACTGATTCTAAATCGAACAGGCGTTCAACGAATCTTAAAGAAAGGATGTTATTTGCGTGATTTTCTAGTATATCACAACAATGTCGAAGTGCAACCAAATAAATTCCCAATTCGAGGTATAGTTGCGAATTGCCAACAGACTCGACTGGCCAGGATAGATCAAATAGTGCCACATGTTAAGGTGATCGATCATCCACAGGGCAAGACACGCCTTTTAGAGCTGCTTGCCGACTACAGAAATATAGTAGCCTTGCCAGGGGAAACGCTAGGTCAGACAGATTTAACATCCCATCATATAGCGTTAAAGGAAGGAACCAACCCTATTTACGTACCAGCTTATAGACTACCTCATAGCCAGCGCGCTGTAGAGCAAGATATGGTACAGGGTATGTTAGATGAGAATGTCATTAGACACTCAAAATCCCCCTTTAATAGCCCATTATTCCTCGTCCCGAAAAAGGATGGTGGATGGCGCCCTGTCATAGATTTCAAGCGCGTAAATGATCAAACAATCCCTGATAGGTACCCAATGCCTATCTTGAGCGACATATTGCAATCCTTAGGCAAGGATAATGCAGTATTTAGCAACTTAGATTTGCTTAGTGGGTATTGGCAAATACCACTCGATGAAAAATCACGAGAAATCACGGCATTTAGCACGCCTCTAGGCCACTTTGAGTTTCTACGAATGCCATTTGGTCTCAGAGATGCCCCACTAACATTTCAAAGAATGATCAACACCCTGTTTGCCGGACTAATTGGTAACACAGTCTGCGCTTATTTGGATGATCTAATAGTAGTCAGTAAGGACGTCGATTCCCATCTGATAAAACTGGGTGAAGTTTTGGCCAAACTTTCCACAGCAGGACTCAAAATAAAACTCTCAAAGTGCGAGTTTTTAAAATCCAGAATCCATTTCCTTGGTCATGTAGTCGACGGTGAGGGCATACACACAGTTAATGATAAAGTCAAAGCTGTATCTCAGTTCCTGCGTCCTACCTCAAATGATCATGTGCGTAGCTTTCTCGGATTATCTGGTTATTATCGTTCCTTTATCAAGGACTATGCTACATTAGCATCGCCCCTAACGAGGTTGCTCAAAAAAGATGCAGTGTTCATATGGGATGCTGAACACGAGGAAAGTTTTACGGCATTGAAGACAGCGCTAACCAATGCCCCGGTTCTAGCATTCCCAGACTACACTCAACCTTTCACTCTCTGTACTGACGCTCCCGGAATTGGAGTCGGAGCAGTGCTCATGCAAGAGGACACGCGTGGGAAGTTTAGAGTGATAGCATTTGCAAGTCACAAACTAATCGATGCTGAAACACGTTATTCGGCGACGCATTTAGAAACGTTAGCCGTTGTGTGGGCACTTAAGAAGTTCAAAGACATTATCTTTGGCTACAAGATAACTGTTTTTACTGATCATGCGGCAGTCACCGAACTGTTCCATGGCAGAAACTTATCAGGCAGATTAGCACGCTGTTATCTGACAATTCAAGAGTTTGACCCCGAATTTAGGTATTTACCTGGGAGGGCGAATGTTGTCGCCGACGCTCTGTCAAGAAATATAGCACCAGTAATGCCTGTATCAGCATTCACTCTTTCGCAACTGGAAGATGAGCAACGACGCGACCCATATTGGTCAGCTGTTATTTTTGCTCTCGAATCGGGCGAGGATGTTAAACTCCCCAAGTTATTTCTTCCCTTAAGTCAGTTTGAATTACGACATAACATACTCCATAGGACGAGAAAATCTCCTGAGGGTATTGTGTCTCAAATAGTCGTACCTGACACGTTGTGCAAAGCAGTAATGACATTGTTCCACGATGTCCCACAAGCAGGTCACCAAGGTCGTGATAAATGCCTAGCGGATTTACGAAAGAAGTATTTCTGGAACACGATGAAGAAAGACATAGAATTACACATAGCTAATTGTTTGGCATGTGCTCAACATAAAGGATCAACAGGATCACCTGCCCCGATTCTACAATATCCTACACCAGACCGTCCGTTTGACACAGTCGCTGTTGATGTGTTACAACTCCCAATGGGTCATCAGGGATCAGGATACGTCTTAGTGTGTGTGGATCATTTTTCCAGGTTCGTGGTCTTGGTCCCACTAAAAAGCAAAACGGCCGAAGCAGTAGCCTATGCTATAGTGATGAATCTCATATGTCCATATACTACGCCTAAAGTTCTACTCTCTGATAATGGAACAGAGTTCAAAAATGAGCTA
>NW_024738561.1:0-26567 GCF_018991925.1 Homarus americanus
TCAAGTATTGCTTCGTTCGGTTACGTATTGCTTGTCTTAGATGTGACCAAGTGTCAGGTGTACACCAGAATCAGGTACTTAGGTTATCAGGTGCCTGGGAGTGTCAGAGATTAACCAGAATATCAGAGGTGCTCACAGGAGTGTCAGAGGTGTGGCTGGGAGTGTCAGAGGTGTGGCAGTGTCAGGGTGTAACTGGAAGTATCGAGGTGTAACTGGGAGTGTCAGAGTGTAGCTGGAGTGTCTGAGGTGTGCCTGGGGAGTGTCAGAGGTGTGCCTGGGGTGTCAGAGGTGTGCCTGGGGTGCCAGGTGTGCCTGGGGAGTGTCAGTGGTGTGCCTGGGGAGTGTCAGAGGTGTGCCTGGGGTGTCAGGGGTGAACCTGGGGTGTCAGTGGAGTACCTGAGAGTGTCAGAGGTGTCTGGGAGTGTCTGGGGTGTCCTGGGGTGTCAGAGGTGTGCCTGGGAGTGTCAGAGGTGAACCTGGGGAGTGTCAGGGGTGAACCTGGAGTGTCAGAGGTGTGCCTGGGGAGTGTTGAAGGTGTACCTGGGAGTGTCTTAGATGTGCCTGGGTGTGGAAGGTGTGCCTGGGGTGTGGGGTGTGCCTGGGGTGTCAGAGGTGTGCCTGGGGTGGGGTGCTACCTGGGGAGTATCGGAGGTGTGACTGGGAGTGTCAGAGGTGTACCTGCCAGTGTCAGAGTATGCCTGGCAGTGTCAGGGGTGTGCCTGGGGTGTCAGAGGTGTGCCTGGGAGTGTCAGTGGTGTGCCTGGGAGTGTCAGAGGTGTGTCTGGGGAGTGTCTGGGAGGTGTACCTGGGAGTGTCAGAGGTGTGCCTGGGAGTGTCAGAGGTGTACCTGGGAGTGTCAGGGGTGAACCTGGGAGTGTCAGGGTGTGCCTGGGGTGTTGAAGGTGTACACCAGGGGTGTCTAGATGTACCTGGGGTGTCGAAGGTGTGCCTGGGAGTGTGAGGGGTGTGCCTGGGGTGTCAGAGGTGTGCCTGGTGGGGGTGCCTGGAGTGTCGGAGGTGTACTGCAGGAGTGTCAGAGGTGTGCAGTGTCAGAGGTGTGCCTGGGGTGTCAGAGGTGTGCCTGGAGTGTCTGGGGTGTGCCTGGCAGTGTCAGGGTGTGCCTGGGGAATGTCAGAGGTGTGCCTGGGAATGTCAGAGGTATGCCTGGGGAGTGTCTGGAGTGTGCCTGGGGTGTCTGTGGTGTGCCTGGGAGTGTCAGAGGGTGCCTGGGTGTCAGAGGTGTGTCTGGGAGTGTCTGGGGTGTGCCTGGGAGTGTCAGGGTGTGCCTGGCAGTGTCAGAGGTGTGCCTGGGGTGTCAGTGGGTGCCTGGGGTGTCAGAGGTACTTGCAAGTGTCAGAGTTAGCAGGGTGTCAGAGGTGTGCTTGCGAGGTGTCTGAGGTGTGCCTGGGGTGGTGGGTGTGCAGAGTGTCAGGTGTGCCAGGGGGTGTCAGAAGGTGCCTGGGGTGTCAGAGGTGTGCCGGGGTGTTAGAGGTGCCTGTGAGTGTCAGGTGCCTGGGAGTGTGGGGTGTTCACCAGGGTGTCAGAGGTGTGCTTGCGAGTGTCTGGGGTGTGCCTGGAGTGTATGAGGTGTGCCTGGGGTGTCAGGTGTGTGCCAGGGTGTCAGAAGGTATCTGGGAGTGCAGGGGTGTGCCTGGGTGTGTCAGTGTGCCTGGGGTGTCTGGGGTGTGCCTGGGGTGGGGTGTGCCTAAGAGTGTCAGGGTGTGCCTGGGGTGTCAGAAGGGTGTGCCAGGGGGTGTCAGTGGAGTGCCTGGCATTGTCAGCGGTGTGCCTGGGAGTGTCAGAGGTGTACCTAGGGTGTCAGGGTATGCCTGGGAGTGTCTAGAGTGTGCCTGGGAGTGTCTGGGGTGTCCTGGGGGTGTCAGAGCTGTGCCTGGGGTTTCAGAGTGAACCTGGGAGTGTCAGAGGGGTGGCCTGGGGTGTGGGTGTGCTGGGGAATGAAGGTGTGCCTGGGGAGTGTCTGAGGTGTGCCTGGTGGTGTCAGTGGTGTGCCTGAGTGTCAGAGGTGTGCCTGGGAGGTCAGTGCCTGGGTATCGAGGTGTGCCTGGGGTGTCAGAGGTGTTCCTGGGGTGTCAGAGGTGTGGCTGCAGGGGTGTCAGAGGTGTGGCTGGGGTGTCAGAGGGTGTGGCTGGGGAGTGTCATGGGTGTGACTGGGGTGTGTGCCTGGGGAGTGTGGGGGTGCACCTGGGGTGTCGGAGGTGTGCTGGGGAGTGTCTGAGGGTGTGCCTGGGAGTGTCCAGGGTGTGCCCAAGTGTCAGAGGTGTGCAGGAGTGTCAGAGGTGTGCCTGGGGAGTGTCTGAGGTGCCTGAGGTGTGTGGGGTGCCTGGGGTGTCAGGTGTGTACCTCAGGTGTCAGAGTGCCTGGGAGTGTCAGAGGTGTACTGGAGTGTCAGAGGTGTGCCTGGTAGTGTCAGGCTGTGCCTGGGGAGTGTCTGAGGTGTGCCTGGGGTGTCAGAGGTGTGCCTGGGGTGTCAGAGGTGTGCCTGGGAGTGTCTGAGGTGTGCCTGTGAGGTGTCAGAGGTGTACCTGGGGTGTCAGAGGTGTGCCTGGGAGAATCCAGGTACCTGGGGTATCAGTGTGCCTGGGAGTGTCTGAGGTGTGCCTGAGGTGTTAGGGTGTGCCTGGGGTGTCAGGTGTGTGCCAGGAGTGTCAGAAGTGTGCCTGGGGTATCAGAGGTGTGCCTGCAAGAAGTGATGGGGTGTGCCTGGTAGTGTCAGAGTGTGCCTGGGGTGTCTGAGGTGTGCCTGAGGTGTATGAGGTGTGCCTGGGGTGTCAGGTGTGTGCCATGGGGTGTTAGAAGGTGCCTGAGGTGTCAGGTGACCTGGGAGTATCAGGTGTACCTGGGAGTGTCAGAGGTGTGCCTGGGGAGTGTCAAGTGTACCTGGAAGTGTGTGTGTGCCTGTAGTGTCAGAGGTGTGCCTGGGGAGTGTCAGAGGTGTGCCTGGGGAGAATCGGAGGTACCTGCTGGGGTATCGGAGGTGTACAAGTGTCTGGGGGTGTGCCTGAGGTGTGGGGTGTGCCTGGGGTGTCGGTGTGTGCAGGTGTGCAGAAGAGTGCCTGGGGTATCAGAGGTGTGCCTGGGGAGTGTCAGAGGTGTACTGGTGGTGTCAGACGTGTGCCTGGAGTGTCTGAGGTGTGCCTGGGGAGTGTCAGGAGGTGTGCCTGGGGAGTGTCAGAGGTGTGCCTGGGGAGTGTCTGGGGTGTGCCTGTGAGTGTCAGAGGTGCCTGGGAGTGTCAGAGGTGTGCCTGGGAGAATCGGAGAGTGCCCGGGAGTATCGGAGGTGTGCCCAGGAGTGTCTGAGGGTGGCAGGGGTGTGAGGTGTGCCTGGGTGTCAGGTGTGTGCCAGGGGTGTTAGAAGAGTGCCAGGGTGTCAGGGGTTTGCCTGGGGAGTGTCAGGAGTGTGCCTGGTGTCAGAGGTGTGCCTGGGGTGTCTGGGGTGTGCCTGTGAGGTGTATGAGGTGTGCCTGGGGTGTCAGGGTGTGTGTGCCATGAGTGTTAGAAGGTGCCTGGGGTGTCAGGTTGCCTGGAGTGTCGGAGGTGTGCCTGGGGTGTCAGGGTGTGCCTGTGTCAGAGATGTGTGCCTGGAGTGTCAGGGTGCCTGGGGAGTGTCAGAGGTGTGCCTGGGAGTGTCAGAGGGTGCCTGGGGAGCTCAGAGGAGTGCCTCAGTGTCAGTGTGCCTGTGTGTCATTGGTGTGCCTGGGGTGTCGAGGTGTACCTAGGTGTCAGGGGGTGTGCCTGGAAGTGTTAGAGTGTGCCTGAGGTGTCAGGGTGTGCCTGGGGTGTCAGAGGTGTGCCTGGTGGTGTCGAGGTGTGCCTGGGGTGTCAGGGTGTGCACGTGTCAGGTGTGCCTGGAAGTGTCAGGAGGTGTGCCTGGGGTCAGAGGGTGCCTCAGGTGTCAGAGGTGTCCTGTGGTTCATGTCAAGTGTCAGGGTGTGCCTGGAAGTGTCAAGGTGTGCTTGGAGTGTCAGAGGTGTGCCTGGGAGTGTCAGAGGTGTGCCTGGAGTGTCATGGGTACCTGGGGTGTCAGAGGTGTGCAAGTGTCAGAGGTACCTGGGGAGTGTCAGAGGTGTGCCTGGGAGAATCGGAGGGTACTGGAGTATCGGAGGTGTGCCTGGGGAGTGTCTGGGTGTGCCTGAGAGTGTATGAGGTGTGCCTGGGGGTGTCAGGTGTGTACCAGAGTGTTAGAAGAGTGCCTGGGAGTATCAGAGGTTTACCTGGGAGTGTCAGAGGTGTGCCTGGTAGTGTCAGAGGTGTGCCTGGGAGTGTCTGGGGTGTGCCTGAGGTGTATGAGGTGTGCCTGGGGTGTCAGGTGTGTGCCATGGGTTAGAAGAGTACTGGAGTGTCAGAGTTGCCTGGGTATCAGGAGGTGTGCCTGGGGTGTCAGAGGTGTGCCTGGCAGTGTCAGATGTGTGCCTGGCAGTGTCAGAGGTGTGCCTGGGGTGCCAGAGGTGTGCCTGGGGTGTCAGAGGGTGCCTGGGCCTCAGAGGGCCTCAGGTGTCAGAGGTGTGCCTGGTAGTGTCATTGGTGTGCCTGGGGAGTGTCAGGTTGTGCCTGGAAGTGTCAGAGGTGTGCCTGGAAGTGTTAGAGGTGTGCCTGGGGTGTCAGAGGTGTGCCTGGGAGTGTCAGAGGTGTGCCTGGTAGGTGTCGTGGTGTGCCTGGGAGTGTCAGGGTGTGCCTGGAGGTGGTGTGCCTGGAAGTGTCAGAGGTGTGCCTGGGGCCTCAGAGTGCCTCAGGTGTCAGAGGTGTGCCTGGTAGTGTCGTGGTGTGCCTGGGGTGTCAGAGGTGTGCCTGGAGTGTCAAGGTGTGCTTGGAGTGTCAGATGTGTGCCTGGGGTGTCAGAGTGTGCCTGGTAGGTGTCATTGGAGTGCCTGGGGTTGTCAGGGTGTGCCTGCAGAGTGTCAGAGGTGTGCCTGGAAGTGTCAGAGGTGTGCCTGGGGTGTAAGAGGTGTGCCTGGGTGTCAGGGGTGTGCCTGGGGTGTCAGGGGTGTGCCTGGGGTGTCAGAGGTGTGCCTGGGGAGTGTCAGAGGTGTGCCTGCGACTGTCAGAGGTGTGTCTTGGTGTCTGGGGTGCCTGGGGTGTCATGGGTGCCAGGGGTGTCTGAGGTTTTCTGGGGTGCCAGAGGTATGCCTGGGGTGTCAGTGGGTGCCTGGGGTGCAGGGGTGTGCCTGGCAGTGTCAGAGTGTGCCTGGGGTGTCAGTGGTGTGCCCAGGGTGTCAGAGATGTGCCTGGGAGTGTCAGAGATGTGCCTGGGGTGTCAGGGGTGTGCACCAGGTGTCAGAGGTGTGCCTGGGGTGTCTGGGGTGTCCTGGGGAGTGTCTGGGGTGTGCAAGTGTCAGAGGTGTGCCTGGGGAGTGTCAGGGGTGTGCCAGAGTGTCAGTGGAGTGCCTGGGAGTGGGGAGAGGTGTGCCTGGGGTGTCAAGGGTGTGCATGGTGTCAGAGGTGTGCCTGGCAGTGTCAGCGGTGTGCCTGGGGTGTCAGAGGTGTGCCTGGGGTGTCAGAGGTATGCCTGGGGTGTCTGGAGTGTGCCTGGGGTGTCTGTGGTGTGGCTGGGGTGTCAGAGGGTGCCTGGAGTGTCAGGGGTGTGTTGGGAGTGTCTGTGGTGTCCCTCAGGTGTCAGAGGTGTGCCTGGGAGTGTCAGAGGTGAACCTGGGAGTGTCAGAGGTACCTGGGAGTGTCAGAGTATGTGGGAGGGTCTGGGGTGTCCTTGGGGAGTGTCAGAGGTGTGCCGGAGTGTCAGAGGTGAACCTGGGGTGTCGGAGGTGTGCCTGGGGTGTAAGGTGTGCCTGGGAGTGTCTTAGATGTGCCTGGGGTGTCAGGTGTGCACCAAGTGTGAGGGGTGTGCCTGGGGTGTCAGAGGTGCACCTGGGTATCAGAGGTGTGGCTGGGAGTGTCTGGGGTGTGCCTGGGTGTCAGAGGTGTGCCTGGGGTGTCTGGGGTGAACCTGTGGTGTCAGGGAGTGCCTGGGGTGTCAGGGGTGTGCCTGGGAGAATCGGAGGTGCCTGGGGTATCGGAGGTGCCTGGGAGTGTCAGAGGTGTGCCTGGGGTATGAGAGGTGTGGGGTGTGAGAGGTGTGGCTGGGGTGTCAGAGGTGTGGCTGGGGAGTGTCAGGGTGTGACTGGGAGTGTCGGAGGTGTGGCTGGGAGTGTCGGGTGTGACTGTGGTGTCTGGGGTGTGCCTGGGGTGTCAGAGGTGTGCCTGGGGTGCCAGAGGTGTGCCCGAGTGTCAGTGGTGTGCCTGGAGTGTCAGAGCCTGGGTGTTGGGGTGTGCCTTGGAGTGTCAGTGCACTGGTGTCTGAGGTGTGCCTGGGGTGTGTGGGGTGTGCCTGGGTGTCAGGTGTGTGCCAGGGGGTGTCAGAGGTGCCTGGGGTGTCAGGGTGTGCCTGGGGTGTTGGGGGTGTGCCTGGGGTGTTGAAGGTGTGCCTGGGGAGTGTCTTAGATGTGCCTGGGGTGTCGGGTGTGCCTGGGGTGTGGGGGTGTGCCTGGGGTGTCAGAGGTGTGCCTGGAGTATCAGAGGTGTGGCTGGGGTGTCAGAGGTGTGGCTGGGGGTGTCACAGGTGTGGCTGGGAGTGTCAGGGGTGTAACTGGGAGTGCAGAGGTGGGAGCTGGGGAGTGTCGGAGGTGTAACTGTGAGTGTCTGGGGTGTGCCTGGGGTGTCAGAGATGTTCTGCCAGTGTCAGAGGTGTACCTGGCAGTGTCAGGAGGTGTGCCTGGGGGTGTCTGGGGTGTGCCTGGGGTTTCTAAGGTGTGCCTGGGGAGTGTCAGGTGTGCCTGGGGTGTCTGGGGTGAACCTGTGGTGTCAGAGGTGCCTGGGGTGTCAGAGGTGTGCCTGGGAGAATCGGAGGTACCTGGGGTATGGGGGTGCACCTGGGGTGTCAGGGTGTGCCTGGGGTATGAAGGTGTGCCTGGGGTGTGGGAGGTGTGGCTGGGGAGTGTCAGGTGTGGCTGGGAGTGTCAGGGGTGTGGCGGGGGTGTCGGAGGTGTAACTGGGAGTGTCGGAGGTGTGGCTGTGAGTGTCTGGGGTGTGCCTGGGGTGTCAGTGCAATGTGTCAGAGGTGTGCCTGGGTGCCAGAGGTGTGCCTGGGAGTGTCAGTGGTGTGCCTGGGAGTGTCAGAGGGAGTGCCTGGGGAGTGTCAGGGTGTGCCTGGGGTGTCAGAGGTGTGCTTGCGAGTGTCTGGGGTGTGCCTGGGGTGTATGGGGTGTGCCTGGGGTGTCAGGTGTGTGCCAGGGTGTCAGAGGAGCAAGGTGTCAGGGGTGTGCACAGTTGGAGGGTGTGCCTGGGGTGTGAAGGTGTGCCTGGGTGTTTAGATGTGCAGGTGTCAGGAGGCCAGTGCCAGGGGTGTGCCTGGGGTGTCAGAGGTGTGCCTGGGGAGTATCAGAGGTGTGGCTGGGAGTGTCAGAGTGTGGCTGGGGGTATGCAGGTGTGGCTGGGGTGTCAGGGTGTAACTGGTGCCAGAGTTGAAACTGGGAGTGTCGGAGGTGTGAACTGGTGTCTGGGGTGTGCCTGGGGAGTGTCAGAGGTGTTCCTGCCAGTGTCAGAGGTGTGCTGGCAGTGTCAGAGGTGTGCCTGGGGTGTATGAGGGTGTGCCTGGGGTTTCTGGGGTGTGCCTGGGGTGTCAGGGGTGTACAGGGAGTGTCTGGGGTGAACCTGTGAGTGTCAGAGGAGTGCCTGGGAGTGTCAGGGTGTGCCTGGAATCAGGAAGTGCCTGGGAGTATGGGAGGTGCACCTGGGGTGTCAGAGGTGTGCCTGGGAGTATCAGAGGTGTGCCTGGGAGAGTCAGAGGTGTGGCTGAGTGTCAGAGGTGTGGCTGGGAGGTGTCAGGGTGTAGCTGGGAGTGTCAGGTGTGTGGAGAGTGTGGAGTGTAACTGTGGTGTCTGAGGTGTGCCTGGGATTGTCAGAGGTTGCAGGTGTCAGAGGTGAACCTGGGAGTGTCAGTGGAGTGCCTGGGGTGTCAGGTGTATCTGGGAGTGTCTGGGGTGTCCTGGGAGTGTGAGGTGTGCCTGGGAGTGTCAGAGGTGAACCTGGGTGTCAGGGGTGAACCTGGGAGTGTCGGAGGTGTGCCTGGGTGTTGAAGGTGTGCCTGGGTGTCTTAGATGTGCCTGGGAGTGTCGAAGGTGTGCCTGGGAGTGTGAAGGTGTACCGGAGTGTCAGAGTGTGCCTGGGGTGTTAGGGAGGTGCACTGGGATATCAGTGTAACAGTGTCAGAGGTGTGCCTGCCAGTGTCAGAGTGTGCCTGGCAGTGTCAGAGGTGTAACTGGGAGTGTCTGGGGTGTGCCTAGGTGTCAGAGGTGTACAGGGAGTGTCAGAGGTGTGCCTGGGGTGTCTGAGGTGTGCCAGGTGTCAGGGTTGTGCCAGGGGAGTGTCAGTGGGAGTGCCTGGGGTGTGGGGGGAGCCTGGGGTGTCGAGAGGTGTGCATGGAGTGTGGGGTGTGCCTGGTGTCAGCAGTGTGCCTGGGGTGTCAGAGGTGTGCCTGGGAATGTGAAGGTATGCAAGGTGTCTGGAGTGTACAGGGTGTCTGTGGCTGGAAGTGTCAGAGGTGCTGGGTCAGAGGTGTATCTGGAGTGTCTGGGGTGTGCCTGGGGTGTCAGAGGTGTACCTGGGGTGTCAGAGGTGAACCTGGGAGTGTCAGTGGAGTGCCTGGGGTGTCAGAGGGTGTGTCTGGGAGTGTCTGGGGTGTCCTGGGAGTGTCAGAGGTGTGCCTGGGAGTGTCAGGTGAACCTGGGAGTGTCAGGGGTGTGCCTGGGAGTGTCGGAGGTGTGCTGGAGTGTTGAAGGTGTGCCTGGGGAGTGTCTTAGATGTACCTGGGAGTGTCGGAGGTACCTGGGAGTGTGAGGTGTGCCTGGGAGTGTCAGAGGTGTGCCTGGGAGTATCAGAGGTGTGGCTGGGAGAGTCAGAGGTGTAGCTGGGAGGTCACAGGTGTGGCTGGGAGTGTCAGGTAACTGGAGTGTCAGAGGTGAAACTGGGAGTCGGGAGGTAACTGTGGAGTGTCCGAGGTACCTGAGCAAGCCAGTGAGAGGTGTACCTGGCAGTGTCAGAGGTGTGCTTGGGAGTGTCTGAGGTGTACCTGGGAGTGTCTGAGGTGTGCCTGGGAGTGTCAGAGGTGTGCCTGGGAGTGTCTGAGGTGAACCCTGGAGGTCAGAGGAGGTACCTGGGAGTGTCAGAGGTGTCCTGGGAGAATCGGAGGAGTACTGGCACGGAGGTGCACCTGGGAGAGTCAGAGGTGCCTGGGAGTATCAGAGGTGTACCTGGGAGTGTCAGAGGTGGAGCTGGGAGTGTCAGAGGTGTGGCTGGGAGGTCAGGGGTGTAACTGGGAGTGTCGGAGGTGTAACTGGGAGTGTCGGAGGTGTAACAGTGAGTGTCTGAGGTGTACCTTGGGAGTGTCAGAGGTGTACCTGGGAGTCAGAGGTGTGCCTGGGAGTGCCAGAGGTACCTGGGAGTGTCAGTGGTGTGCCTGGGAGTGTCAGAGGAGTACCTGGAGTGCAGAGGTGAACCTGGGAGTGTCAGTGGAGTACCTGGGAGTGTCTGAGGTGTATCTGGGAGTGACTGGGGTGTCTCCTGGAGTGTCAGAGGTACCGAGTGTCAGAGGAACCTGGAGTGTCAGGGGTGAACCGGGAGTGTCGGAGGTGTGCCTGGGAGTGTTGGAAGGTGCACTGGGAGTGTCTTAGATGTACCTGGGAGGTCGGAGGTGTACCTGGGAGTGTGAGGGGTGTGCCTGGGAGTGTCAGGAGGTACCTGGGAGTGTTAGAGGTGCACCTGGGAGTACCGGAGGTGTAACTGGGAGTGTCAGAGGTGTACCCCAGTGTCAGAGGTGTACCTGGCAGTGCAGAGGTGTACCTGGGAGTGTCTCAGGTGCCTGGGAGTGTCAGAGGTGTACCTTGGAGTGTCAGAGGTGTACCTGGGAGTATTCAGAAGGTGTAGCTGGGAGCCAGAGGTGTGCTGGGAGGTTGGCAGGTGAAGTGGGAGTGTCAGGGGTGTAACTGGGAGTGCCAGGAGGTGAAACTGGGAGTGTCGGAGGTGTAATCAGGAGTGTCTCGAGGTGCACCTGGGAGTGTCAGGAGGTGTTCCTGCCAGTGTCAGGAGGTGCACCTGGCAGTGTCAGGAGGTGTACCTGGGAGTGCTCCGAGGTGTACCTGGGAGTTTCTGAGGTGTACCTGGAGTGTCAGAGGTGCACCTGGGAGTGTCTGAGGTGAAACTCCCAGAGTGTCAGAGAGTACCTGGGAGTGTCAGAGGTGTACCTGGGAAGAATCGGAGGAGTACCTGGGAGTAGGAGGTGCACCTGGTAGTGTCAGAGGTGTACCTGGGAGGCAGAGGTGTACCTGGGAGAAAGCCAGAGGTGGAAGCTGGGGAGGCCAGAGGTGTAGCTGGGAGGTTGGGTGTAACTGGGAGGCCGGAGGTGCACTGGAGCAAGCCGGAGGTGTAACTGTGAGTGCCCGAGTGTGCACCTGGGAGGCCAGAGGTGTACCTGGGAGTGCCAGAGGTGTACCTGGGAGTGCCAGAGGTGTACCTGGGAGGCCAGTGGTGTACCTGGGATTGTCAGAGAAGCACCTGGGAGTGTCAGGAGAACCTGGGAGGTCAGTGGAGCACCTGGGAGGTCAGAGGTGTATCTGGGGAGTGTCTGGGGCGGCCCTGGGAGCGTTGTGAGGTGTACCTGGGGAGGTCAGGAGAACTTTGAGTGTCAGGGGTGAACTTGGGAGTGTCGGAGGTGCCTGGGAGTGTTGAAGGTGTACCTGGGAGGTTCAGATGTACCTGGGAGTGTCGAAGGTGTACCTGGGAGTGTGAAGGGTGTACCTGAGCAAGCTGGGGAGGTGTACCTGGGATGTTAGAGGTGCACCTGGGAGTATCGGGAGGTGTAACTGGGAGCAACAGTGTACCTGCCAGTGTCAGAGGTGTACCTGGCAGTGTCAGAGGTAACCTGGCAGTGTCAGAGGTGTACCTGGGAGCCTGAGGCACCAGGAGCATGTCAGAGGTGTACCAGGAGTGTCAGAGGTACCTGGGAGTGTCTGAGGTGTACCTGGGAGGCCAGGGTTGTACCAGGGAGGTCAGTGGAGTACCTGGGAGGAGAGGTGTACCTGGGAGTGTCGAAGGTGCATGGAGTGTCAGAGGTGTACCACAGTGTCAACAGGTACCTGGGAGGTCAGAGGTGTACCTGGGAGTGTCAGAGGCGGGAGTGTCTGGAGGTACCTGGGAGTGTCTGTGGGAGGCCTTGGGAGTGTCAGAGCACTTGGGAGCACAAGCCAGAGGTGGCCTGGGAGGCCTGGGGTGTCTCTGGAGTGCTTGGGAGGTGTACCTGGGAGCAAGCTGAGGTGAACCTGGGAGCAAGCTGGGGTGGGAGTACTCTGGGAGTGTCAGGAGGTATTCTGGGAGTGTCTGGGGTGTCCCTGGGAGGTCAGAGGTACCTGGGGAGTGCTCAGAGGTGAACCTGGGGAGGCCAGGGGTGCACCTGGGAGTGTCGGAGGTGTGCCTGGGAGCGATGAAGGTGCAATTGGAGGTCTTAGATGTACCTGGGAGCAAGCCGGAGGTGGCACCTGGGAGTGTGGGAGGGGTGCACTGGGAGGTCAGGAGGTGTACCTGGGAGTATCAGAGGTGAAGCTGGGAGTGTCAGAGGTGAAGCTGGGAATGTCACAGGTGTGGAAGGGGAGTGTCAGGGGTGCAACTGGAGCATGTCAGGAGGTGAAACTGGGAGTGTCGGAGGTAACTGTGAGTGCCTGGAGGTGGGCCTGGGAGTGTCAGGAGGTGTTCCTGCCAGTGTTGTAGAGGTGTACCTGCAGTGTTGGGAGGTGTACCTGGGAGTGCCTGAGGTGTACCTGGGAGTGTCTGAGGTGTACCTGGGAGCAAGCCAGAGGTGTACCTGGGAGTGTTCGAGGTGAACCCAGGAGGCCAGGAGGAGTACCTGGGAGTGTCAGAGGTGTGGCCTCTGGGAGAATGGAGGAGTACCTGGGAGTATCGGGAGGTGAAACTGGGAGTGTCAGAGGTGCACCTGGGAGCATCAGAGGTGCACCTGGGAGGCTCAGAGGTGTAGCTGGGAGGCTTCACAGGTGTAGCTGGGAGGTGTCAGGTAACTGGGAGTGCCGGAGGTGTAACTGGAGTGTCGGAGGTGTAACTGTGAGTGTCTGGAGGTGTACCTGGAGTGTCAGAGGTGTACCTGGGAGTGTCAGAGAGGTGTACCTGGGAGTGCCAGAGGTGTACCTGGGAGTGTCAGGTGGTGTACCTGGGAGTGTCAGAGGAGTACGGGAGGTCAGAGGTGAACCTGGGAGTGTCAGTGAGTACCTGGGAGTGTCAGAGGTGTATCTGGGAGTGTCTGGGTGTGTCCTGGGAGTGTTAGAGGCACCTGGGAGTACGGAGGTGTAACTGGAGTGAAGGAGGTGTACTGCCAGTGTCAGAGGTGTACCTGGCAGTGTCAGAGGTGTACCTGGGAGTGTCTGAGGTGTACCTGGGAGTGTCAGAGGTGTACCTGGGAGTGTCAGAGGTGTACCTGGGAGTGTCTGAGGTGTACCTGGGAGTGTCAGGGTTGTACCAGGGAGTGTCAGTGGAGTACCTGGGAGTGTGAGAGGTGTACCTGGGAGTGTCGAAGGTGTACATGGAGTGTCAGAGGTGTACCTGGCAGTGTCAACGGTGTACCTGGGAATGTCAGAGGTGTACCTGGGAATGTCAGAGGTATACCTGGGAGTGTCTGGAGTGTACCTGGGAGTGTCTGTGGTGTACCTGGGAGTGTCAGAGGAGTACCTGGGAGTGTCAGAGGTGTATCTGGGAGTGTCTGGGTGTGCCTGGGAGTGTCAGAGGTGTACCTGGCAGTGTCAGAGGTGTACCTGGAGAGTGGGTGGTGTACCTGGGAGTGCCAGAGGTACCTGGGAGGCAGGGGTGTACCTGGGAGGTCAGAGGAGTACCTGGGAGGTCAGAGTGTACCTGAGTGTCAGGAGGTGTACCTGGGAGTGCCAGAGGTGTACCTGGGAGGCTGAAGGAGGTACCTGGGAGTGTCAGAGGAGTACCTGGGAGTGTCAGAGGTGTACCTGGGAGTGTCAGAGGTGTACTTATGAGTGTCTGAGGTGTACCTAGGAGTGTATGAGGTGTACCTGGGAGGCCAGGTGTGTACCAGGGAGTGTCAGAGGAGTACCTGGGAGTGTCAGAGGTGTACCTGGGAGTGTTAGAGGTGTGCCTGGGAGTGTTGAAGGTGTACCTGGGAGTGTCTTAGATGTACCTGGGAGTGTCGGAGGTGTACCTGGGAGTGAGGGTGTACCTGGGAGTGTCAGAGGTGTACCTGGGAGTATCAGAGGTAGCTGGGAGGCTAGATGTACCTGGGAGTGTCGGAGGTGTACCTGGGAGTGTGAGGGGTGTACCTGGGAGTGTCAGAGGTGTACCTGGGAGTATCAGAGGTGTAGCTGGGAGTGTCAGAGGTGTAGCTAGGAGTGTCACAGGTGTAGCTGGGAGTGTCAGGGGTGTAACTGGGAGTGCCAGAGGTGAAACTGGGAGTGTCGGAGGTGTAACTGTGAGTGTCTGAGGTGTACCTGGGAGTGTCAGAGGTGTTCTTGCCAGTGTCAGAGGTGTACCTGGCAGTGTCAGAGGTGTACCTGGGAGTGTCTGAGGTGTACCTGGGAGTTTCTGAGGTGTACCTGGGAGTGTCAGAGGTACTTGGGAGGTCTGAGGTGAACCTGTAGAGTGTCGGGAGGAGTACCTGGGAGTGTCAGAGGTGCACCTGGGAGAACTGGAGGAGCACTGGAGTATAGGAGGTGCACCTGGGAGGCTGGGAGGTGTACCTGGGAGTGTCAGAAGTGTACCTAGGAGTGTCTGAGGTGTACCTAGGAGTGTCTGAGGTGTACCTGGGAGTGTCAGGGGAGAACCAGGGAGTGTCTGAGATGTGCCTGGGAGTGTGAGAACTGTACTAGGGAGTGTCAGAGGAATACCTAGGAGTGTCAGAGGTGTACCTGGGGTGTCAGGGTGTACCTGGGAGTGTCGGAGGTGTAACTGTGAGTGTCTGAGGTGTGCCTGGGATTGTCAGAGAAGTACCTGGGAGTGTCAGAGGTGAACCTGGGAGTGTCAGTGGAGTACCTGGGAGTGTCAGAGGTGTATCTGGGAGTGTCTGGAGTGTCCCTGGGAGTGTCAGAGGTGTACCTGGGAGTGTCAGAGGTGAACCTGGGAGTGTCAGGGGTGAACCTGGGAGTGTCGGAGGTGTGCCTGGGAGTGTCAGGGGTGAACCTGGGAGTGTCGGAGGTGTGCCTGGGAGTGTTGGAGGTGTACCTGGGAGTGTCAGAGGTGTGCCAGGGAGTGTGTCAGTGGAGTGCCTGGAGTGTCAGAGGTGTACCTAGGGTGTCAGAGGGTGCCTGGGAGTGTCAGAGGGTGTGCCTGGGGTGTCAGAGTGCCTGGGAGCGTCAGAGGAGTGCCTGGGAGTGTCAGGGTGTGCCTGGTAGCGAGGTGTCAGTGGTGTGCCTGGGGAGTGTGGGGTGTACCTGGGAGTGTCGTGTGGTGTGCCTGGGAGTGTCAGAGGTGTGCCTGGAAGTGTCAGAGGTGTACCTTGGAGTGTCAGAGGTGCATTTCGGAGTGTCAGAGGTGCACCTTGGAGTGTCTGAGGTGTGCCTGGGAGTGTCTGAGGTGTACCTGGCAGTGTCTGAGGTGTACCTGGGAGTGTGAGAAGTGTCCCTTCGAGTGTTTGGGGTGTACCTGGGAGTGTCTGGGGTATACCTGGGAGTGTCGGAGGTGTACCTGGGAGTGTCAGAGGTGTACCTGTGAGTCTCGGTGGTGTACCTGGGAGTGTAAGAAGTGTACCTGGGAGTGTCAGTGGAGTACCTGGGAGTGTCAGAGGTGTATCTGGGAGGCTCAGGGTGTCCCTGGGAGTGTCAGAGGTACCTGGGAGGCAGAGGTGAACCTGGGAGGCAGGGGTACCTGGGAGTGCTGGGAGGTGCCTGGGAGGATGAAGGTGTACCTGGGAGTGTCTTTTAGATATACCTGGGACTGTCGGAGGTACTCTGGGAGTGTGAAGGTGGCCTGGGAGTGTCAGAGGTACCTGGGAGCATCAGGAGGTGTAGCTGGGAGGTCAGAGGTGTGAAGCTGGGAATGCCAGGTGTGTAGCTGGGAGTGTCAGGGGTGTAACTGGGAGCGAGAAACTGGGAGTGTCGGAGGTGCAACTGTGAGTGTTCGAGGTGCAACGGGAGCTGTCAGAGGTGTTCCTGCCAGTGTCAGAGGTGCACCTGGCAGTGTCAGAGGTACCTGAGTGTCTGAGGTACCTGGGAGGTCTGAGGTGTACCTGGGAGGCCAGAGGTGTACCTGGGAGGCCTGAGGTGAACCTGTGAGTGTCAGGAGGAGTACCTGGGAGTGTCAGGAGGTACCTGGGAGAATCGGAGGAGTACTCTGGAGGCTGGAGGTGCACCTGGGAGGTTGGGGGAGGTGGCCTGGGAGTATCAGAGGTACCTGGGAGGCCAGAGGTGTAGCTGGGAGGTTGTGAGGTGTAGCTGGGAGTGCTTGGGTGTAACTGGGAGTAAGCGGGAGGTGGTAACTGGGAGCAAGCCGTGGAGGTAACTGTGAGTGTCTGGAGGTACCTGAAGGAGAGGTACCTGGGAGTGTCAGGAGAGGTGTACCTGGGAGGCTACAGAGGTGGGTACTCTGGGAAGCCAGTAACGGGATTGTCAGGAGAGCACCTGGGAGGTCAGAGGTGAACCTGGGAGCATGTCAGTGGAGCACCTGGGAGCAAGCCAGAGGTGTATCTGGGAGGTCTGGGGTGTCCTGGGAGTGCTCAGGGGAGGTGTACCTGGGAGTGCTCAGAGAACCTGGGAGTGTCAGGGGTGAACCTGGGAGTGTCGGAGGTGTGCCTGGGAGTGTTGAAGGTGTACCTGGGAGTGTCTTAGATGTACCTGGGAGTGTCGAAGGTGTACCTGGGAGTGTGAGGGGTGTACCTGGGAGTGTCAGAGGTGTACCTGGGAGTGTTAGAGGTGCACCTGGGAGTATCGGAGGTGTAACTGGGAGTGTCAGAGGTGAACCTGCCAGTGTCAGAGGCGTACCTGCCAGTGTCAGAGGCATACCTGGCAGTGTCAGAGGTGTACCTGGGAGTTTGAGGTGTACCTGGGGAGTGTCAGGAGGTGTACCTGGGAGGCCAGGAGGTGTACCTGGGAGTGTCTGAGGTGTACCTGGGAGGTCAGGGTTGTACCAGGAGGTCAAGGAGCAACGGGATGAGAGGTGCACCTGGGGAGGCTGAAGGTGGAAGATGGAGTCAGGAGGTGTACCTGGCAGTGTCAACGGTGTACTCAGAATGCCCAGAGGTGTACCTGGGGAATGTCAGGTGGACACCTGGGAGTGTCTGAGGTACCTGGGAGTGTCTGTGGTGTACCTGGGAGTGTCAGAGAGGAGCACCTGGGGAGTGTCAGAGGTGTATCTGGGAGTGTCTGGGGTGCCTGGGAGTGTCAGGAGGCCTGGCAGTGTCAGAGGTGTACCTGGGAGTGTCAGTGGTGTACCTGGGAGTGTCAGGAGGAGTACCTGGGAGTGTCAGAGGTGTACCTGGGAGTGTCAGAGGTGTACTTGGTGAGTGTCTGAGGTGTACCTAGGAGTGAATGAGGTGTACCTGGGAGGTCAGGTGTGTACCAGGGAGCGTCAGAAGAGTACCTGGGAGTGCCTGAGGTGGGCCTGGGAGTGTTAGGAGGTGCACCTGGGAGTATCGGAGGTGTACCTGGGAGTGTCGGAGGTGTTCCTGGGAGTGTCAGAGGTGTACTTATGAGTGTCTGAGGTGCACCTAGGAGCAGTATGAGGTGTACCTGGGAGTGTCAGGGTGTACCAGGAGTGTCAGAAGAGTATCTGGGAGAGCGTCAGGGGTGTACCTGGGTGTGTCAGAGGTACCTGGGAGTGTCTGAGGTACCTGGAGTGTCTGAGGTGTACCCAGCATGTCAGAGGTGTACCTGGAGTGTCAGGTACCAGGGAGTGTCAGTGAGCACCTGGCATTGTCACCCAGTACCTGGGAGTGTCAGAGGTGTACCTAGGAGTGTCAGGAGTGTATGCCTGGGAGTGTTCAGAGTGTACCTGGGAGTGCTCTGGGTGTCCCTGGGAGTGCTGGGGGAGCTGTACCTGGGAAAGCCCAGAGGTGAACTGGGAGTGTCAGGGGTGTACCTGGGAGTGCCGGGAGGTGCCTGGGAATGTTGAAGGTGGCCTGGGAGTGCCTGAGGTGTACCTGGTAGTGCTTGGTGGTGCACGGGAGTGTCAGGAGGTGTACCTGGGAGAATCGGAGGACACCTGGAAGCACGGGAGGTGTACCTGGGAGTGCTCAGGAGGGTGTTCCTGGGAGCACAGGAGGTGTAGCTGGGAGGTCATGAGGTGTAGCTAGGAGCATCAGAGGTGTAGCTGGGAGTGCCTGCGGTGTAATCTCGGGGAGTGTCACAGGAGGTGTACCTGGAGTGTTAGAGGTGCACCTGGGAGAGCCGGGAGGTGCAGTAAGGGAGTGTCTGGAGGTGTACCTGGAGTGTCAGAGGTGTACTCTGGGAGTGCTCAGAGGTGAACCTGGGAGTGTCAGGGGTGAACCTGGGAGTGTCGGAGGTGCCTGGGAGTGTTAGCCATGTACCTGGGAGTGTCTTGATGCACCTGGGAGTGTCGAAGGTACCTGGGAGGTGAGGGTGTACCTGGGAGTGTCAGAGGTACCTGAGTGAGGTGCACCTGGCACGGGAGGTGTAACTGGGAGTAAGTCAGAGGTGCACCTGCTAAAAACAGAGGTGTACCTGCCAGTGTCAGAGGTATACCTGGCAGTGTCAGAGGTGTACCTGGGAGGCTGAGGTGTACCTGGGAGTGTCTGAGGTGTACCCAGATGTCAGGGTTGGCACCAGGAGTGTCAGTGAGTACCTGGGAGTGTGAGAGGTGCACCTGGGAGTGTCGAAGGTGTACATGGAGTGTCAGAGGTGTACCTGCAGTGTCAATGGTGTGTACCTGGGAATGTCAGAGGTGTACCTGGGAATGTCAGAGGCATACCTGGGAGTGTCTGGAGGTACCTGGGAGTGTCTGTGGTGTGTACCTGGGGAGGTCAGGAGGAGTACCTGGGAGGCCAGGAGGTGTATCTGGGAGGCCTGGGGTGCCTGGGAGGCCAGAGGTGTACCTGGCAGGTTGGAGAGGTGTACCTGGGAGTGTCAGTGGTGTACCTGGGAGTGTCAGAGGAGTACTCTGGGAGTGTCAGAGGTGTACTCTGGGAGTGTCAGAGGTGCATTTGCGAGTGCCTGAGGTGTACTTAGGAGTGAATGAGGTGTACCTGGAGTGTCAGGTGTACCAGGGAGTGTCAGAAGAGTACCTGGGAGTGTCAGAGTGTACCTGGGAGTGTTAGAGGCACCTGGGAGCACGGGAGGTGTACCTGGGGAGTGGTTTTGGAGGTGTTCCTGGAAGTCAGGAGGTACTATGAGTGTCTGGAGGTGTACCTAGGGAGTGTATGAGGTGCACCTGGGAGTGTCAGGTGTGTACCAGGAGTGTCAGGAAGAGTATTCTGGAGGCCAGGGGTGTACCTGGGCAAAGTCAGAGGTAACGGGAGTGCCTGAGGCACCTGGGAGTGCTCTGGAGGTGTACCTAAGAGTGTCAGAGGTGTGCCTGGGAGTGTCAGGGGTGTACCCAGGAGTGTCAGGTGAGCACCTGGCATTGTCAACGGTAAAATGGGAGTGTCAGAGGTGTACCTAGGAGTGTCAGAGGTATACCTGGAGTGTTTAGGCAGGCCTGGGAGGCCTGGGGTGTCCCTGGGAGGTTGTGAGCTGTACCTGGAGTTTCAGAGGTGAACCTGGGAGTGTCAGGGGTGTACCTGGGAGCAATGGAGGTGTGCCTGGGAATGTTGAAGGTGTACCTGAGTGTCTGAGGTGTACCTGGTAGTGTCAGTGCACCTGAGCAAGTCAGAGGTGTACCTGGGAGAATCGGAGGAGTACCTGGAAGTATCGGGAGGTGTGGCACCTGGGAGTGTCAGAGGTGTTCCTGGGAGCATCAGAGGTGTAGCTGGGAGTGTCAGGAGGTGTAGCTGGCATCAGAGGTAGCTGGGAGTGTCATGGGCTAATCTGGGAGTGCTGGGAGGTACCTGGAGTGTTAGGAGGCACCTGGGAGTATCGGAGGTGTAACTGGAGCAAGTCTGGAGGTGTACCTGGGAGTGTCAGAGGTGTACCTGGGAGTGTCAGAGGTGTACCCAGGAGGTTAGAGGCATACCTGGGAGTATCGGGAGGTGTACCTGGGAGGTCTGAGGTGTACCTGAGAGTGCATGAGGTGTACCTGGGAGTGTCAGGTGTACCACGGAGTGTTAGAAGAGCACCTGGGAGCATCAGAGGTGTACCTGGGAGTGTCAGAGGTGTACCTGTAGTGCTCGGTGACGTGTACCTGGGAGTGTCTGAGGTGTGCACCTGGGAGGCCAGAGGTGTACCTGGGAGTGTCAGAGGTACCTGGGAGTGTCTGAGGGTGCACCCAGAGCGTCAGAGGAGGCACCTGGGAGTGTCAGAGGCACCTGGGAGAAACTGGAGGAGCACCTGGGAGCACGGAGGTGTACCTGGGAGTGTCTGAGGTACCCAAGAGAGTGTATGAGGTGTACCTGGGAGTGTCAGGTGTACTCAGGGAGTGTTAGAAGAGTACCTAGGGAGCATCAGGGGAGGTTCCAGGGAGATCAGAGGTTTACCTGGGAGTGTCAGAGGTGTACCTGGTGTGTCAGAGGTGTACCTGGGAGGTCTGAGGTGTACCTGAGAGTGTATGAGGTGTACCTGGGAGGTCAGGTGTGTACCAGGAGTGTTAGAAGAGTACCTGAGAGTGTGAGTTGCACCTGGGAGTATCGGGAGGTACCTGGGAGGTCAGAGGTGTACCTGGAGTGTCAGAGGCCTGGAAGTGTCTGAGGTGTACCTGTGAGTGTCAGAGGAGTACCTGGGAGTGTCAGAGGTGTACCTGGGAGAATCGGAGGAGTACCTGGGAGCATCGAGGTGTACCTGGGAGTGTCTGAGGTGTACCTGAGAGTGATGAGATGTACCTGAGTGTGGTGTGTACCACGGAGTGTTAGAAGAGTACCTGGGAGTATCAGAGGTGTACCTGGGAGTGTGAGGGTGTACCTGTAGTGTCAGACGTGTACCTGGGAGTGTTCAGGTGTACCTGGGAGTGCTCAGAGGTATGCCTGGGAGTGTCAGGAGGTGTACCTGGGAGTGTCTGAGGTGTACCTGGAGTGTCAGAGAGTACCTGGGAGGCCAGAGGTACCTGGGAGAATCGGAGGAGTACCTGGGAGTATCGGAGGTGTGGGAGGTGCCTGAGGTACAGTGTAGGAGGTGTACTGGGAGGTTGTACCAGGGAGGAAGAGTACCTGGGAGTATCAGAGGTTTACCTGGGAGTGTCAGAGGTGTACCTGGTAGTGCCAGAGGTGTACCTGGGAGGGTCTGAGGTGTACCTGAGAGTGTATGAGGTGACCTGGGAGTGTCAGGTGTACCATGGAGTGTTAGAAGAGTATCTGGAGAGTGTCAGATGCACCTGGGAGAGCCGGAGGTGTACCGGAGTGTCAGAGGTGTACCTGGCAGTGTCAGATGTGTACCTGGCAGTGTCAGAGGTGTACCTGGGAGTGCCAGGAGGTGTACCTGGGAGGTCAGAGGAGCCTGGGACCCCAGAGGAGCACCTCGGAGTGTCAGAGGTACCTGGTAGTGCTCATGGTGTACCTGGGAGGCAGAGTTGTACCTGGAAGTGTCAGAGGTGTACCTGGAAGGTTAGAGGTACCTGGGAGTGTCAGAGGTGCCTGGGAGGCAGAGGTGTACCTGAAGCCATTGGTGTACCTGGGAGTGTCAGAGGTGTACCTGTCAGAGGTGACCTGAAGTGTCAGAGGTGTAACCGGGAGCCTCAGAGGAGTACCTCGGAGTGTCAGAGGTGTACCTGGTAGTGTCATTGGTGTACCTGGGAGCATCAGAGGTGTACCTGGAAGGTCAGGTGTACTTGGCTGTCAGATGTGCACCTGGAGCAGAGGTGTACCTGGTAGTGTCATTGGAGCACCTGGAGTTGTCAGGAGGTACCTGGAAGTGTCAGAGGTGTACCTGGAAGTGTCAGAGAGGCACCTGGGAGTAAGAGGCACCTGAAGTGTCAGAGGTGTACCTGGAGGTCAGAGGTGTACCTGGGAGTGTCAGAGGTGTACCTGGGAGTGTCAGAGGTGTACCTGCGACTGTCAGAGGTGTATCTTGGAGTGTCTGGGGGTACCTGGGAGTGTCATAGGTGCACCAGGGAGTGTCTGAGGTTTCTGGGAGTGCCAGAGGCACGGGAGTGTCAGGTGAGTACCTGGGAGTGTCAGAGGTGTACCTGGCAGTGCCAGAGGTGTACCTGGGAGGCTGGGGTGGTGTACCTGGGAGGCCAGAGATGTACCTGGGAGGCTCAGAGATGTACCTGGGAGTGTCGGGGGTGTACCTGGGAGGCTGGGAGGTACCTGGGAGGCCTGAGGTGTCTCGAGAGTGTCTGAGGTGTACCTGGGAGGTCAGAGGTGTACCTGGGAGGCTAGGGGTGTACCAGAGTGTCAGTGAGACCTGGGAGGTGAGAGGTACCTGGGAGGTCAAAGGTGCACATGGAGTGTCAGAGGTGTACCTGGCAGTGTCAACGGTGTACCTGGGAGTGTCAGAGGTGTACCTGGGAGGCCAGAGGTATACCTGGGAGTGTCTGGAGGTACCTGGGAGTGTCTGTTGTAACTGGGAGGCTCAGAGGAGTACCTGGGAGCCAGAGGTATTTGGGAGTGTCTGTGGTGCTCGGAATGTCAGAGGTGTACTGGGAGGCCAGAGAACTGGGAGGCTAGGAGGAGGCCTGGGAGGCTGGGGAGGTGTAGGAGGGTTGGAGCCTTGGGAGGCCAGAGGTGTACCTGGGAGTGTCAGAGGTGAACCTGGGAGGCCGGAGGTGCTGGGAGTTAGAAGGTGTACCTGGGAGGTCGATTGTACCTGGGAGGTCGGAGGTACCTGGGAGTGTGAGGGGTGTACCTGGGAGGCAGAGGCTCACCTGGGCATCAGAGGTGTAGCTGGATGTCTGAGGTATACGGGAGGTCAGGAGGTGTACCTGGAGGTCTGAGGTGAACCCAGGAGGTCAGAGAGCACCTGGGAGGCCAGAGGTACCTGGGGAACTGAGGAGTACCTGGGAGTATCGGGAGGTGCACTGGGAGTGCTCAGAGGTGTACCTGGGAGAAGGAGAGGTGTACCTGGGAGTGTGAGAGTGTAGCTGGGAGGTCAGGAGGTGGATGGGAGGTCAGGTGTAACTGGGAGGTCGGAGGTAACTGGGAGTGTCGTGGGTGTAACTGTGAGTGCCTGAGGTGTACCTGGGAGGCCAGAGGTGTACCTGGGAGTGTCAGAGGTGTGCCTGGGAGTGCCAGAGGTGTACCTGGGAGGTCAGTGGTGTACTCGGAGGCTGGGAGGAGTACCTGAGAGCAGAGGTACCTGGGAGTGTCAGAGGTGTACTTGTGAGTGTCTGAGGTGTACCAGGAGCAATGAGGTGTACCGGGAGTGTCAGGTGTGTACCAGGGAGTGCAGAGGAGCACCCTGGGAGTGGCCAGGAGGTGTACCTGGGAGGCAGGAGGTGTGCCTGGGAGTGTTGAAGGCCGGGAGTGTCTTAGATGTACCTGGGAGTGTCGGAGGTACCTGGGAGTGTGAGGGTGTACCTGGGAGTGCCAGAGGTGTACCTGGGAGTATCAGAGGTGTAGCTGGGAGGTCAGGAGGTAGCTGGGAGCAGTCACAGGTGTAGCTGGGAGTGTCAGGGTGTAACTGAGTGCTAGGAGAAACTGGGAGGCCGGAGGTGTAACTGTGAGTGCCTGAGGTGTACCTGGGAGTAGCTGAGATGCCCTGCCAGTGTCTGAGTAAACCTGGCAGTGTCAGAGGCACTGGGAGTGTCTGAGGTGTACCTGGGAGCCGAGGTACCTGGGAGTGTCAGGGTACCTGGGAGGTCTGAGGAGAACCTGTGAGTGTCAGAGGAGTACCTGGGAGGTCAGAGGTGTACCTGGGAGAATCGGAGGTACCTGGGAGCATAGGAGGCACCTGGGAGGTCAGAGGTGTACCTGGGAGCATGGAGAGGTACCTGGGAGTGTGAGAGGTGTAGCTGGGAGGCTGGGAGGTGTAGCTGGGAGTGTCAGGGGTGTAACTGAGATGCCGGGAGGCACTGGGAGGCCGGAGGAACTGCAGTGTCTGAGGTGTACCTGGGAGGCAGCAGGTGTACCTGGAGTGCCAGAGGTACCTGGGAGGCCAGAGGTGTACCTGGGAGGTTGGGTGGTGTACCTGGGAGGCCAGAGGAGTACCTGGGAGTGTCAGGAGGTACCTGGGAGGTCAGAGGTACTTGTGAGTGTCTGAGGTGTACCTAGGAGGTATGAGGTGCACCTGGGAGTGGTTGGGTGTGTACCAGGAGGCCGAGGAGTACCTGGGAGTGTCAGAGGTGTACCTGGGAGGTTAGAGGGTGCCTGGGAGTGTTGAAGGTGTACCTGGAGTGTCTTAGATGTACCTGGGAGTGTCGGAGGTACCTGGGAGGTGAGGTGTACCTGGGAGGCCAGAGGTACCTGGGAGCATCAGAGGTAGCTGGGAGTGTCAGAGGTGTAGCTGGGAGTGTCACAGGTGTAGCTGGGAGGTTGAAACTTGGAGTGCAGAGCTGAAACTGGGAGTGCCGGAGGTAACTGTGAGTGTCTGAGGTGTACCTGGGAGTGTCAGAGGTGTTCCTGCCAGTGCTCAGAGGTGTACCTGGCAGTGTCAGAGGTACCTGGGAGGTCTGAGGTGTGACCTGGGAGCTGAGGTGCCTGGGAGTGGCAGGGTGTACAAGGGAGTGTCTGAGGTGAACCCTGAGTGTCAGAGGAGTACCTGGGAGGTGGGAGGTGTACCTGGGAGAATCGGAGGAGTACCTGGGAGACAGGAGGTGCACCTGGGAGTGTCAGAGGGTACCGAGTATCAGAGGTGCACTGGGAGACAGAGGTGTAGCTGGGAGGTCAGAGGTGTAGCTGGGAGTGTCAGGGTGTAACTGGGAGGCCGGAGGTGTAACTGGGAGGCCGGAGGTGTAATCTGAGTGCCTGAGGTGTACCTGGGAGGCCAGAGGTACCTGGGAGTTCAGAGGTGTACCTGGAGTGTCTGGAGGTGTGGGAGTGTCGGAGGTACCTGGAGTGTAGGGGTGAACCTGGGAGGCGGAGGTGTGCCTGGGAGGTTGAAGGGTGCACTGGGAGAGCCTTAGATGTACCTGAGTAGTCGAAGGTGTACCTGGGAGGTGAAGGGTGTACCTGGGAGGTCAGAGGTGTACCTGGGAGGCAGAGGTGCACCTGGGAGCACGGGAGGTGTAACTGGAAACAGAGGTGTACCTGCCAGTGTCAGAGGTGTACCTGGCAGTGCCAGAGGTACCTGGGAGTGTCTGAGGTGTACCCAGGAGGTCAGAGGTGTACCAGGGAGGTCAGAGGTGTACCTGGGAGTGCCAGGGTTGTACCAGGGAGGTCAGTGGAGTACCTGGGAGTGTGAGAGGTGTACCTGGGAGTGTCGAAGGTGTCATGGCGGAGGCAGAGGTGTACTGGAGCAGCGCCAGTTACCTGGGAATGTCAGAGGTGTACCTGGGAATGTCAGAGGCATACCTGGGAGTGTCTGGAGTGTACCTGGGAGGCCTGTGGTGTACCTGGGAGGCCAGAGGAGCACCTGGGTCAGAGGTGATCTGGGAGTGTCTGGGGTACCTGGGAGTGCAGGGGATGCACGGAGCAGCTAGGAGGAACCTGGGAGGTTGGGGAGGCACTGGGAGGCCAGAGGTGTATCTGGGAGTCGAGCCCCTGGGAGTGCTGGGAGGTACCTGGGAGGTCAGAGAAACCTGGGAGGCCAGGGTGTACCTGGGAGTGTCGGAGGTGTGCCTGGGAGTGTTGAAGGTGACCTGGGAGTGCCTTTAGATGTACCTGGGAGTGTCGGAGGTGACCTGGGAGTGTGAGGGTGTACCTGGGAGGCGTCAGAGGTGTACCTGGGAGCATCAGAGGTGTAGCTGGGAGAGCCAGAGGTGTAGCTGGGAGCCACAGGTGTAGCTGGGAGGTCAGGGTGTAACTGGGAGGCCAGAGGTGAAACTGGGAGTGGGAGGTGTAACTGTGAGTGCCTGAGGTGTACCTGGAGAGCCAGAGGCTGCCCCAGTGTCAGAGGTGTACCTGGCAGTGTCAGAGGTACTGGGAGTGTCTGAGGTGTACCTGGGAGTGTCTGAGGTGCACTGGGAGTGTCAGAGGTGTACCTGGGAGTGCCTGAGGTGAACCTGAGAGTGCCAGAGGAGACCTGGGAGGCCAGAGGTGTACCTGGGAGAATCGGAGGAGTACTTGGGAGCACGGAGGTGCACTGGGAGGCCAGAGGTGTACCTGGGAGCATCAGGAGGTGTACCTGGGAGCCAGAGGTGGAGCTGGGAGGCCAGGAGGTGTAGCTGGGAGTGTCGGGGTGTAACTGGGAGTGCCGGTAACTGGGAGTGCCGGAGGTGTAACAGTGAGTGCCTGAGGTGCACCTTTGGAGGTCAGAGGAAACTGGGAGGTCAGAGGTGCACCTGGGAGTGCCAGAGGTACCTGGGAGGTTGTGTGGTGTACCTGGGAGGCCAGAGGAGTACCTGGGAGGCTGGGAGGTGAACCTGGGAGTGCCAGTGCAGCCTGGTGCCAGAGGTATCTGGGAGTGACTGGGGTCCCTGGGAGGCCAGAGGTGTACCTGGGTGTGGAGAGGTGAACCTGGGAGGTGTAAGAACCTGGGAGTGTCGGAGGTGTGCCTGGGATTGTTGAAGGTGTACCTGGGAGTGTCTTAGATGTACCTGGGAGGTCGGAGGTGTACCTGGGAGTGGAGGGTGTACCTGGGAGTGTCAGAGGTGTACCTGGGAGGAGCAGAGGTGCACCTGGGAGCACGGGAGGCAACTGGGAGTGTCAGAGGTACCTGCCAGTGTCAGAGGTGTACCTGGCAGTGTCAGAGGTGTACCTGGGAGTGTCTGAGGTGTACCTGGGAGCAAGTCAGAGGTACCTTGGAGTGTCAGAGGTGTACCTGGGAGCACGAGGATGGGAGTGTCAGAGGTGTAGCTGGGAGAAGCCACAGGTGTAGCTGGGAGGTTAGGGTGTAACTGGGAGGCCAGAGAAACTGGGAGGCCGGAGGTGTAACTGTGAGTGTCTGAGGTGTACCTGGGAGAGCCAGAGGTGCCCTGCCAGTGTCAGAGGTGTACCTGGCAGTGTCAGAGGTGCACCTGGGAGTGCCAGAGGTGTACCAGAGAATCGGAGGAGCACCTGGGAGTACAGGAGGCACCTGGGAGTGCTCAGAGGTGTACCTGGGAGTATCAGAGGTGTACCTGGGAGAGTCAGAGGTGCAGCTGGGAGTGTCAGAGGTGAAGGGAGGTTGGGGTGTAACTGGGAGTGTCGGAGGTGTAACTGGGAGGCCGGGAGGTGTAACTGTGAGTGTCTGAGGTACCTGGGAGTGCTGGGAGGCACCTGGAGTGTCAGAGGTGTACCTGGGAGGCCAGAGGTGTACCTGGGAGGCCAGTGGTACCTGGGATTGTCAGAGAAGTACCTGGGAGTGTCAGAGGTGAACCTGGGAGGCTGGGTGAGTACCTGGGAGTGTCAGAGGTGACCTGGGAGTGTCTGGGGTGCCCTGGGAGTGTCAGAGGGTACCTGGGAGCAATACGTAACCGAACACACACTA
>NW_024738562.1:0-5007 GCF_018991925.1 Homarus americanus
TTTTAATATACTGTGGCTGTGGGTGTGATTTTTAATATACTGTGGCTGTGGGCGTGATTTTTAATATGCTGTGGCTGTGGGCGTGATTTTTAATATACTGTGGCTGTGAGCGTGATTTTTAATATAATGTGGCTGTGGGCGTGATTTTTAATATACTGTGGCTGTGGGCGTGATTTTTAATATACTGTGGCTGTGGGCGTGATTTTTAATATACTGTGGCTGTGGGCGTGATTTTTAATATACTGTGGCTGTGGGCGTGATTTTTATATACTGTGGCTGTGGGCGTGATTTTTAATATACTGTGGCTGTGGGCGTGATTTTTAATATACTGTGGCTGTGGGCGTGATTTTTAATATACTGTGGCTGTGGGCGTGATTTTAGTTATTATATTGTGGCTGTGGGCTTGACCTTAATTACATTGTGGCGGCGATCCTGATTTTAATTACCATAAGGTACCATTAATCCACCTACGATATAATCCCATTAAACCACCATCAATAACTCCTTCTAGCATTATCCAATCTAATTACCGTCTACAGTAAACAAAATAACAGCATAAATACAAATACAAAATACATAACACTACAGCCACAACAGGACTAAACCTTTTATGGGCGGCCTCTCTGAACTGCGCATTTCTGGTTACAGGAAGAGAGGGTAGGGAGAAGGAGCAAGGAGGAGGGGGGGAAGGAGAGGGTATGAAAGAAGGAAGGGGAGGGGGTGGGGAGAGGGGGGGGTAAGGGAGAGGGTAGGAAAGAAGGAAGGGGAGAGGGGTGGGGAGAGGGGGGTGTTTAAGGGTTAAGGGAAGTAGGTAATGAAGGGATCATGAGTCAATATGGATGTATGATCTGTCGTATAAAAATAAATTAAATAAACTAAATCAACTAAAAATCCTAAGCTGGCCACAACAAAAAGTACCCCATAAGCATTGTAGCTGTATGTAAGATAAAATAATAAAAAAACCCTCAATATTGGACACTAATTCAACCCCTTCCCTTTACTCCCCCTACACCACCCCCCTCTCCTCCCCCCTCCCTTCAACCCCCTTCAATTCTCCTTCCTCCTCCGTTCTCATGGTATTGACTATCCAGCGCACCTCCGGACGAATGCCGCGTAGGTCCAGAATATTTTTTTTCCTCTGCACTCTCCATAACGCAATACAGAGATGTGTGTGTGTGTGTAAGTAATAACCAGGTGTATTACTGTGATATCTAATGAATAAATAGAGTTTAGTATTGTTGTTGTTGTGTTGAGAAAGTTTGTTGATAATTTTATTTTTGTTAGTTTGTCTTTTGTTTTACTCTCTCTCTCTCTCTCTCTCTCTCTCTCTCTCTCTCTCTCTCTCTCTCTTCATTCATCATATTTTCCTTCTCCTGTCCACACTTTCTCTTATCTTTTTTCCTAGTTATTCTACACCCAAGATTATCACTCATTTACTTCACATGTTTCTTTCCTTATTATCAGTAAAAAAAAGATCATAAACGACAAAAAAACAAAACAAACATAGTAAGCATTAAAGACTCAATTTTATTCTCTTGATAAAAAATAACATTGTCAGTTAGTGTCATAAAACCATTGGCAAGACTTTCAAAGGGAATTTTATTGGTGTGTTTACGAGCAAGTAATTGACACACACTCAAAACACGCACGTACATAAACATACACACATAAAAACATACATAAAAACATTTAAAACACAAATGAAAACATACACGCAGATACACACACACACACACCTATAAATCGTCTTAGTATGTGTACACTCGGGGCAGGGCAGGTACAGCAAGGTGAGGAGGAGGCAGGTGTCCACCGACCAGGTATGCCGATAGTCTGGTGATAATGTGCATGGGTAGCTGGGTCAGTGTGTGTGTGTGTGTGTGTGTGTGTGTGTGTGTGTGTGTGTGTGTGTGTGTGTGTGTGTGTGTGTGTGTGTGTGTGTGTGTGTGTGTGTGTGTGTGTGTGTGTGTGTGTGTGTGTGTGTGTGTGTGTGTGTGTGTGTGTGTGTGTGTGTGTGTGTGTGTGTGTGTGTGTGTGTGTGTGTGTGTGTGTGTGTGTGTGTGTGTGTGTGTGTGTGTGTGTGTGTGTGTGTGTGTGTGTGTGTGTGTGTGTGTGTGTGTGTGTGTGTGTGTGTGTGTGTGTGTGTGTGTGTGTGTGTGTGTGTGTGTGTGTGTGTGTGTGTGTGTGTGTGTGTGTGTGTGTGTGTGTGTGTGTGTGTGTGTGTGTGTGTGTGTGTGTGTGTGTGTGTGTGTGTGTGTGTTTCTCGTGTTTAATTTTTTGTAGGGTATGTGTCACCTAATCCAGCCATTTTGTTTAAATTTTTCGGTCGCTCTAAAATACCATTAAAACAATATTGAGTATAAACGTTTGGCTCAACTGATGATCTCAAACATGTCCCAACATTTTTTGCCTCAACTCCACATTCTGTAACTCATTTAGGTAGATGTCCCTCACTACACATACACTGGACTATGTGTAATGTTGCAGCTAATGTGTTATCAAGATATTGCACATTATAAATTCATGTGTGGTCATTATTATATCAAACGGAGGAATTTTAAAGGCGTACACCACCTGTATCATTAGTTGTCGCCAGGTGAAGGAATGTTTAGGTAGATTATATTTTATTTACTGTAATTAAAGTTTCAATACCTAAGACGTTCCACTATAAGAGTCTTTCAACCTCAGGTAGGTCTTAAGACTTTCTACTCTAGGTCTTACACCCTGGAGTAGCTGTATCGTCCACTTAGGTAATTTACTCCACAAGGAACTACAAGTTACACCTTGATGTAACACTTCATTTACTGCCAAACTTTATAGGGAAATATTTTTTCACAAAGAATTTCAAGTTACAATTTCACATAATAAGTCACATTACAAACGTTCCTTCGGCTTACAGTTAAACTTTGCAATGTCAAGATATTTTTTTCACTGCAGAGGAAAGTATCCATCATCATCATCACCACACACACACACGCAAAGACAAAACTCCTGTATCCAGATTCTCAAAAGTTTATAAATTAAATTCTTCTCTAAAATTAAACAGACAATACATCTATTTATCATAGAGTATGTGAACAATATCGACGCCATATTGGTTACCATCTTTGAGTCATATATTTAGTTAGCTACATGATGTTAATTATTTAGTTAAATAGGAAAAACTAATCTACTAGCGTGTGTTGTGACCAAAATAAATCAACATTGTATTTACTTTCTCCTCCAGGGGGCACTAAGTCTAGAAAAATGACACAATTGACATCTACATAAAGTGACTGACCAAGGGTAGATATTGGCTACCTTTTGTGTTACTTTGAGGTCGTAAGAACACACAGAGCTGCTCTTAAGGATGTTTACCACAATACACCTTAACCAGTTTCTCATTCACTAAGGTCAAACAATAAATCTGGTTCACAAGATACACCGTAAATTTTATTAGAAATTTTATTAGAATACAATAATCAATTACTGTATTATTGTATTGAGGCGAATAGTCTTATGGTGTTAAGATGGGTTCTTAAGCCACGAAGGTAAACAAAAGGTATTCAATATCTGCCTTGGTTGACGATGATCTGTAGATGTTAGCAAGTCATCCTCCTCCTCCTGGTCTCGAGTAAGGTAAGGAAGGCCTCACCTGACCAAAATTGTTAATTAAGATTGATTACCTGAAGATTAACCCTCCCAGCTTATTTCAACTAATGATTAACCTAACGCTACCTGGGAAGTTAAGTTAGGTTAGATTATGTTAGGTTAGGTTAGGTTAGGGTAGGTCAGGTCAGGTCAGGCAGTGCCAGTGTAGTTAATCTTGAGGTTAAATAAACTAGAGGCTAATCTTCACATGAGCCACTAAGACACTTTGACGGAGGCGGTTACGTACAACAGGAAAGCTCTGATAACATATAATGTACAGTATATACCGTTTAAGTTGCGTCAGCAGCTCTATACACCACTTATTGACTTACTCATTCACTGCCGTAGAAATATTTACTTCTCTAACAGGTTTCTATATGGTTCCCAGTCATTATAATACTACCTTGTAAAATCAAATGATCTAAATTAAACTAAACTTATCCAAATTAAACTTATTAGCTAACAAATCCTTCTAAAACACGATATATGCAAATCAAAAGTTCTAAATTTAACTTAACTTATCGTAATATAACTATTATAACTAAACCATTTTAATTAAACCTAACCTAAACACCTCAAGTGCCACAAACAGAAGGAAAAAACACCTTCAATATTATCGTGAAAGAGGCCCCTGTAACCCACTAACTCCAGGTAATGCATCTATATCAATCTACCTGCGTCGGAAGCTCTATACGTGACTATGATCGTTACCCACTGCTGGAGAACATTTGTACTTCTATAATTACCCCTGGAGAAACAATGCACCAATTTACGATTTATTTATTTTATTTTTCATTTATTTTTTATTCTTGGTCCATACTGTAAACACCGCCCGCTTGTGAGTCCCGTCAACCATTTTGTTCTAACTTTCGGGGATTCTAAAATAAACTATAAATAAATAAATAAATAAAACAAGCATCTTTTGTTTTTCTAACCCATGAGCTGTGAGTCTTCACTATATACTTCAACATTACTGTAAACTAGTGGAGCCAAGACGAGAAGGTATTTCAAATCCCTAAAGGGTTTTACAAGTGGAGAGTCTTACAAGTGGAGGGTCTTACAGGTGGAGGGTCTTACAAGTGGAGGGTCTTACAGGTGGAGGGTCTTACAAGTGGAGGGTCTTACAGGTGGAGGGTCTTACAAGTGGAGGGTCTTACAGGTGGAGGGTCTTACAAGTGGAAGGTCTTACAGGTGGAGGATTTTAATAAGGATAAATACAGCAAGTCTTACAGTTGAATCAGCCAAGTCGAGGAAAACTCTTAAGAGTCATGTAACTTCTACCTGGTGTTACCTGTAATCAGGCTAAGGTATATGTAAGAAGAATATTATCTCGTTACTATCCATTCCTCTTCCACTATCCTGCGAGGTGGTGTATTAATA
>NW_024738563.1:0-13981 GCF_018991925.1 Homarus americanus
TGTAGTGATGATAGATGATGTTATATGTAGTGATGATGGATGGTGCTATATGTAGTGATGATGGATGATGTTATATGTAGTGATGATGGGTGGTGTTATATGTAGTGATGATGGATGATGTTATATGTAGTGATGATGGGTGGTGTTATATGTAGTGATGATCTATCTTCTATCGATATAAAACAAAGAAGTATGTCTGTTTGTGTGTGTGTGTATGTGTTTGCTTGTGTGTCCGCACGAGAATCTCGAAAACTACTCTACCGATCTGTAGTGATGATGGATGATGTTATATGTAGTGATGATAGATGGTGTTATATGTAGTGATGTTGGATGGTGTTATATGTAGTGATGATGGATGATGTTATATGTGTTATAAGTGTTTAAATAACATGGTAGATATTACTGAGCCTTCATCAGGGGTTGGTGCCTCCCTCCAGGTTCCCAGAGGTACAACTATTGGTGACATTTTCTTATTCGATGGCAGCAGTTGAGTTAGATTCATTGGTTGGGAGGTACAGACAGAGTGTAAGTAGCTGTGGAAGTTTCGCGCTCCCTGATGTCGCCCAAATTGTCATAATTGAAGGTAACTGACTTGGCAACGGTAGTGCGTAAGTTGGTCTTCTTAAGGATAGAGGCGGGTTGTTGGTCAGCAACATTGGATAGAACAATGAACTCAGCAGCTTGGCGGTCAAGGTTGTTCAAGGTACCATGGGCACTGTAGTAGTTAACTTCCAGCTTGTTAGTTGATTTTCGGCTGCGGCCAATGCTGTCACCATCCAATCGTCCAACAGCCTTATCACAGGAGGCTTCGTCAAAGTATCGGATGTATGCGAAGCCATAGTGTTCATTTTTGTTGTCTTTTGCGGGCATCACAAATAGGTCGATCTGTCCATATTCCTCAAACAATGGTCGAATCTGCTTAGGGGCCACACCAGGGTAGATGTTTGTTGCAACCACCACAAAGCTGGTGTCGAAGTCTACAACGAAATCCTTGCAAGCCTTCACCTCCACCTCAGACACCTTCGATACAGTGCGTCGGAACACCATTGTGATGTACTGACACTAACAGCTCTCTCACTGAGGTCAAATCAAAAATTGACCATACAGAAAGAATTACGGTTTAATAAGGTTGGAATTTAAAGAAATTGACAACAAAATGAAGCTCTGTTTATCACTATAGTGTTGAGGACTGGTGTTTGTAGAGATGATGGATGGTGTTATAATATGTAGTGATGATGGATGGTGTTATATGTGGTGATGAAGGATGGCGTTATATGTAGTAATGATGGATGGTGTTATATGTAGTGATGATAGGAGGGTAATATATGTAGTGATGATGGATGGTGTTATATATAGTGATGATGCATGATGATATATGTAGTGATAATGGTTGGTGTTATATGTATTGATGCTGGATGGTGTTATATGTAGTGATGATGGATAGAGTTATATGTAGTGATGATGGATGATGTTATATGTAGTGATGATGGGTGGTGTTATATGTAGTGATGTTGGATGGTGTTATATGTAGTGATGATGGATGATATTATATGTAGTGATGATAGGATGGTTCTATATGTAGTGATGGATGGTGTTATAAGTAGTGATGATGGATGATGTTATATGTAGTGATGATAGGATGGTTTTATATGTAGTGATGATGGATGGTGTTATATGTAGTGATGATGCATGATGTTATATGTATTGATGATGGTTGGTGTTATATGTAGTGATGCTGGATGGTGTTATATGTAGTGATGATGGATAGAGTTATATGTAGTGATGGATGATGTAATATGTAGTGATGATGGGTGGTGTTATATGTAGTGATGTTGGATGGTGTTATATGTAGTGATGATGGATGATACTATATGTAGTGATGATAGGTTGGTTTTATATGTAGTGTTGATGGATGGTGTTATATGTAGTGATGATGCATGATGTTATATGTAGTGATGATTGGTGGTGTTATATGTAGTGATGCTGGATGGTGTCATATGTAGTGATGATGGATGGAGTTATATGTAGTGATGATGGATGATATTATATGTAGTTATGATGGTTGGTGTTATATGTAGTGATGTTGGATGGTGTTATATGTCGTGATGGATGGTTCTATATGTAGTGATGGTGGATGGTGTTATATGTAGTGATGATGGATCGTGTTATATGTAGTGATGATGGATAGTATTATATGTAGTGATGATGATGGATGGTGTTATAAGTGGTGATGATGGATGTTATATGTAGAGATGAAGGATGGTGTTAGTGAAGATTGTGAAGTGAGATGTAGTGAAGATTGTGAAGTGAGATGTAGTGAAGATTGTGAAGTCAGATGTGGTGAAGATTGTGAAATGAGATGTAGTGAAGATTGTGAAGTGAGATGTAGTGAAGATTGTGAAGTGAGATGTAGTGAAGATTGTGAAGTGAGATGTAGTAAAGATTGTGAAGTGAGATATGGTGAAGATTGTGAGTGAGATGTAGTGAAAGATTGTGAAGTGAGATGTAGTGAAGATTGTGAAGTAAGATGTATTGAAGATTGTGAAGTGAGATGTAGTGAAGATTGTGAAGTGAGATGTAGTGAAGATTGTGAAGTGGGATGTAGTGAAGATTGTGAAGTGAGATGTAGTGAAGATTGTGAAGTGAGATGTGGTGAAGTTGTGAAGGCAGGATGTGTGAAGATTATTGAGTGGGATGTAATTGGAAAGTTGTGGAGTGGGATCTTAGTGAGAGATTGTGAGTGGGATGTAGTAGAGATTGTGAGTGGGATGTAGTGAAAGTTAGCCCAGAGTGAAAGGATGTAGTGAAGTTGTGAACTGAGATGTGAGTGTGAGATTATGAGTGGGGATGTCGTGAGAGATTGTGAGTGAGGATGTAGTGAAGTTGTAGAGTGGGATGTAGTGAAGATTGTGAGTGGGATGTAGTGAGAGATTGTGGAGTGGGGATGTGGTAAAGAAAGTTGTGGAGTGGGATGTGGTGGAGATTGGCGTGGGGGATGTAGTGAAGTTAGCCAAGAGTGAGGATGTGGTGAAGATTGTGAGAGTGAGGATATATAATTGAAGTTGGCAGGTAAGATGTAGTGAGGTTGGCAGAGTGGGGATGTAGTGAAGATTGTGAAGTGAGATGTAGTGAAGATTGTGAAGTGGGATGTACAGAAGATTGTGAAGTGAGATGTAGTGAAGATTGTGAAGTGAGATGTAGTGAAGATTGTGAAGTCAGATGTAGTGAAGATTGTGAAGTGGGATGTAGTGAAGATTGTGAAGTGAGATGTAGTGAAGATTGTGAAGTGAGATGTAGTGAAGATTGTAAAGTGAGATGTAGTGAAGATTGTGAAGTGAGATGTAGTGAAGATTGTGAAGTGAGATGTAGTGAAGATTGTGAGGTAAGATGTGGTAAAGATTGTGAAGTGAGATGTAGTGAAGATTGTGAAGTGAGATGTAGTGAAGATTGTGAAGTGAGATGTAGTGAAGATTGTGAAGTGAGATGTAGTGAAGATTGTGAAGTAAGAAGTGGTAAAGATTGTGAAGTAAGATGTGGTAAAGATTGTGAAGTGAGATGTAGTGAAGATTGTGAAGTGAGATGTAGTGAAGATTGTGAAGTGAGATGTAGTGAAGATTGTGAAGTGAGATGTAGTGAAGATTGTGAAGTAAGATGTAGTGAAGATTGTGGAGTGAGATGTAGTGAAGATTGTGAAGTGAGATGTAGTGAAGATTGTGAAGTAAGATTATAAAGTAAACTGTAGTAATTGAGGTTAAACGAACGCGGGTTATTCTGTAGTGTATCCGTGTCTTGTTAACGTGGAACCAACATGGCGGTGGTTCTCAATATACGTAGATACGTTATTTTGCCGGGAATTTCTGTCAAAACGAAATATGAATCGACCATATTTAGCCTAAATTAACCTAGCGGCTTTATTATATATTCTAAGATGTTTAAGTTGGATAGATCAGATCAGGTTAGGTAAAGTCAGGTTGGGTTAGGTTAGGTTAGTTTTGTAAATTTTGCCAGTTAGAGGCTAGTTTATTGTGCCCCCCATACTCATCCTGTGAGCGGTAGTGCAAAGAGATTACAAAGTGGTGTTAGATGAGGTAGGTGGTTAAGTTAAGTTTCAATAGGTTAGGTTAGATTACGTCAGGTTGGATTAAGTTAAGTTAGGTTAGGTAGGTAATAAGTAGATAGGTTATGGTCGGTAGGTGGGAAAGTTAGGTTTGATTAGGTTAGCTTATGTCAGACGGGGAGGTTAGGTTCGATTATGTCAGGTTAGGTTCGATTATGTCAGGTTAGGTTAGATTACGTCAGGTTAGGTTAGATTATATCAGGTTAGGTGAGATTATGTCAGGTTAGGTTAGATTATGTCAGGTTAGGTTAGATTATGTCAGGTTAGGTTAGATTATGTCAGGTTAGGTTAGATTACGTCAGGTTAGGTTAGATTACGTCTGGTTAGGTTAGATTATGTCAGGTTAGGTTAGATTATATCAGGTTAGGTTAGATAATGTCAGGTTAGGTTAGATTATGTCAGGTTTGGTTAGATTATGTCAGGTTAGGTAAGTAGGTGGAGGTGGGTAAAAAAGGTTAGGTTAGGTCGGCAGGTTTTGTGTAGGAGCTTAAGTAATCCCGTAAAAATTTCATGTTAATTTTTGACACCATACATCGTAATAATCCTTATAAACTATGTTAAGGAACTGTGGTGTAATTTTTTCTGAACAGTTTATTATAAGTTTTATGCCATTAAAGAAGTTTTATCAAAGAGTGGCGTAATGAACCACAGACGTATTACCATTAACTCCTAAGTAACTTAAAACATGACTAATAACCTATGAACATGTAGTATTATATCATTACAATTTAACGTAATATATTATGAATGCTGTTATAATATCTTAAATGTGTTACAAACATGGCTGCTCATATATACCATCCTGTCTCTGGCAAAGAAGAGATTGCAGTAAGTAAAATTAATTGCTAAAGACAAATACTGGAAATTAAACATATACTTATTACCATTATCTGAAAAGCTTAGAACCACCGTTTTATATTTATTAAAAGTTTGTCGTGTTATACATCATGTGTATACAAGTCACAAGTTATTATTTACGACATTGCTTCAGTCCTCGTCATCAGAGTCTTCTGTGTACAACAGATTCCTTCACCTTGTTTAGGCATTTCTCATCATCTGCTTGACAGTTACACATCTCGGTGCATGTCATGCTATTCTTTCTGATTCTTTCTGTATGAACATGACAATGATCCACATTTCCTGACGCCACATCCACATTTAAGAAGTTCTGTGATTGCTTCTGGAGCTGGTGGTTGGTCTGATATTACTAGTATGAAACAGTCATTAACAATCTTCCAGCCATGCTCTAATTGTGAAAGCTTTTCACTGTCTGCATCACAAGACCACAGAAGAGCTTGATACCTTCCTCTCAATATATGATACTTTAGAGTTGCTGCAGTCGCTGGTAGTTCTCCAGCTTCTGCCTGCGTTATCTTGAAGAGATGTCATCTAAGTTTTGACAGTTTAGTGAAAGTCATTCGTGGACAGTAGAGCTTAAATACAAATTCCTCTAGACCAATATACTGTACATGTCTGCTGGAGGGCATTTGGTCTACTCAGCATCTTGAATGTATCTAGGACTTTTGTGTTAGATTTCATCAAAGTGCTCCAACATGCTTCTTTCCTTTGCCAACAAATTTTCCAATACAGTCAGATCCTGTGAAGGCATGGAAACCTGTAAGGCTCTCTGCCCAATGTGTCGTCGCTCACCAGTTCCTGTTATCATACTTGTATTTTCTCAAGTTGAGGCTGCTTTAATATGCCAAACACATCAGTGTCTGGTGACTTGATATGTACAGTGCTGCCCTTCTGTGATTACATATGCATAGCATGTCTCTTAAGTTCTATAACTGTGATAACAATTTGATGGTTGAAGTCTTATTTGCTGCTTTTCACGACCAGTAGATTATCCTTGGACAGCTTTCCCAGATGCTCAATGGATTAAATAATAGATTCATGACAAAATTTTCATAATTTTTGTCTTCCTTCATATGCACATAGATTGTCATATTTGGCATTTTCTGGCATTACAGCTCCAGTTACCAAGTTTATAAGAGCATCATTTTCCTGGGATTACAGTCACCAATAACATTGTGTAGCTTCTGTACATCAGCATATTGACAGCTGACAATAGCTGTAGAGAGCTCATGGTGTTCTGTTCTTTTGTAATCTTTATGAGTTTGATATTTTATGTAATGAACTTAATTAGAAAACTCAAATGGTAGTATATGATCTTTTATCACCTTACACACTCTGTGCGTCATGCCTCTCAAGTGATTTTTTTCCTCTCTTACTTCTCTGGACAAATACGACCTTTATCCCATCAGAAAAAATATCACCATATATTTTCTTAATCTACAGGTGCCAAGGTTTAAAATGACGGATGGTGTTAAAAATGAACCTGAAATTTTTACGTGACCACATATTGTCTTGTTGGGTTTCTGAGAGAACTTCACGGCTAAATAGCGCCTCTGTATTGATAGCCGGTACATGTCGTAATATCCACCGCTCATAGTTAAATATTTATGTCCGTTTATTTTGTCCTAATTTAAGTATCAAGGAGTGTTTTCATTTTTAAGTATCTTAAGTATCTTTTTTCCCCACTCCTAAGTATCTAAGTATGATTTATTTTCATTTATAAGTAACTAACCATATTTTTGTTTTCATTATAAAATGTGATTGATATAGACAACAGAAGTAAATATCAGCTGGAGGTCGTAAACGAAGCTGATGTGAAGTATTTTGACTCGCTGTTCCCACGAACTAATTGCTTCACTGGTTTATACCGAAATAAAACCGTCAACGAACCATCCGATTCAAATGTGTCTTAGGCGATACAGGGTGTTTATGCGTCACTCTGATACCAAGAATGACTTTGTGTACTGTGGTGAAGCTGAGGGTAGGATAGGGTTGGGTTGGGTTGGGATGGGTTAGGATTACGCATGTGTAGGTATATTCTGTCACATTTTATAGGTATCTTGCGTCTTTCTCTTTATTCCTTCTTTATCATGAGTATCTGTGTCTATTAATACACCACCTCGCAGGATAGTGGAAGAGGAATGGATAGTAACGAGATAATATTCTTCTTACATATACCTTAGCTTGATTACAGGTAACATCAGGTAGAAGTTACATGACTCTTAAGAGTTTTCCTCGACTTGGCTGATTCAACTGTAAGACTTGCTGTATTTATCCTTATTAAAATCCTCCACCTGTAAGACCATCCACTTGTAAGACCCTCCACCTGTAAGACCCTCTACTTGTAAGACTCTCCACTTGTAAAACCCTTTAGGGATTTGAAATACCTTCTCGTCTGACTGATGTTGGGGATTACTGGCCTCTTCGCCATTAGGCTATTTCGGCCGAAGCTGATGTCTTCTTTCTTCTTCTAATCTTAGTCTTCTTTCTTGCTACAACTAATCTGATGTTCTTGTTTCTTCTTTTCTTGTTATTCTTGTGTTCTTCTTGTTCTTAGTATTTTGGTTACTTCGTTCTTCTTGTTGTTTTATTTGGGATGAATTATGGTATGCGTGAGTGATATGATGGTGAGTTACTGACAGACCAGATGAAATGGCTTGTCAGGTGACTAGTTTCTATGTGATTATTTATTTTTTTTTTTTTTGTCTTTTGTAGCCCGTGTCTTTTTGTTTGAATATGTGTTGGTGGGTGTCAGTTTAACTTGATAAAAGTACGTGTTGTATGTAATGAAAAGGTTTGTGATGTGTCTCTCATGTTGTATGTTTTAATTTTTGTTTTATTCGATTTTATTTGCTTTGGGGCATGGTTACATACATATTATAGATATAAAAAGAGTTCATGCGTGTGTCAATCATAACATGCCGATAAGATGGGTCTCCTTGAGGAAGATTATTACAGCGTCACTTATGGTGACATCATCTTGCAATAAATTGGGTACAGTCAGCACGAAGCCTTGCTCGGCAGCTAGGATCACCAGCTGCCGGCGCTCTGGTTCGTACTGGCTGCACTCAGTCAGAATATGTCGGATGGAGAGAATTTTGTTACAAGTGGCACAGATAGGTGGGAAGGAATTGTCAAGATAGGCCTCTAGGTGGGTCAGATAGGTACAGTTCAGCCTAAGTCTGGCGAGAACGACCTCTTCCCTCCTATTCTTTCTATATGCTGAAGGCCAGTTTCCTATGTTAGGCTTCCAGTTGTTGTGAAGATTTAACCTAGTCCATTCAAGTTGCCACTTTCCAATTGCATATGTCTTCCCCAAGGAGAGACACGACTGAGGCTCCCAGGGTACATTAGTTGTCTCCCCGAGACCCACAGTTGCTCTTGCTAATCTGTCTGCCCGTTCATTGCCCCAAATGTTGCAATGCCCAGGCACCCACACCAGCACAATATTCTTGGCACACTCATGTAATTTATTAATAATGTTGCCCTGTATCTCATTGCTGGTAGTATCACCACCTTGAATTGCTTTAAGAGCTGACATGGAATCTGAAATGACAGCAACATCATTGACATTGCTTGTTATTGCAATGTCAATGGCTCTACTTATTGCAAACATCTCTGCAGAGAATATGGTTGTATGCCGCGGCAGGCGGGAGCTCCACTCCCCGGGTCTAGGACAACTGGCCGCCGCCATCTGGCCGCAGCTGGCCGCAGCCCAATTGGCCGCGGGAAACTCGCCGCGGCCGACTGGCCGCCATATGGAACTTTTTGTTGACAACCTAACCTAACCTAACCTAACCTAACCTAACCTAACCAAACCTAACCAAACTGGTCTGCGGCCAGATGGCGGCGGCCAGTTGTCCCATTCCCCCACTCCCCGTCTCTGCTCCAGATACCGGCTCCAACGTTGTCGTCAGTCTTGGATCCGTCGGTGTACACGTGAGTATAGGCGCTGTATCCTTCCAGAAATTGATAGAAAAGTTGCCTCAGGAGCTCAGGATGAAAGTCATTCTTCGCTCCCGGAAGCCACGATGTTTCCACATGGAAGTTGGGGTTCTCCCACGGCGGACACAACGGTGGAACGTATCTATCAACGTCTTCGAAATGGATACCAGCACCCTGGCACAAGGTCTGCAGGCGGACAACCGAGGACGGGGACCTACGCAGCTGGAGGAAACGGAATTTAGCAACAGCACACCAACCTGGGTGGCCTGTGCCTCGCTTCCTAGCCGCACTCAACCCGTACCTTAGCGTCAACATGTCCCTCCTGATGTGAAGTGGAGGGACGTGGGCCTCAACCTCTAGTTTACCTACACGTGTACACCTGTAAGCACCCAGACATAGACGAAGGCATCGGTTCTGTATTCTGGTTAGCTTTGCGAGTGTGGTGTCGCATGCCGAAGCATACAACTGGCATCCATAATCAAGTTTTGATCTGATCAGGGTCTTATACACCATTAATAAAGATTTCCTATCGGCTCCCCATGTAGTACCTGATAAAACTTTCAGGATGTTTGTGACTTTAAGACATTTACTTTCAAGTTCGTTAATGTGGTTTTTCCACGTTAATTTCCGGTCAAAATGAACACCAAGAAATTTTACTGAAGTCTGAAATTTAATAGGAGTATCATTTAATTTTAATACTGGATTTCTATTGTTACGTTTCTTAGTGAAGACTACTCCTACTGTCTTCTCAACTGAAAACCTAAATCCCCATTGTATTGCCCACTGTTCCGCGGCTTTTAGGCCGGTTTGCACCCTTTGTGCAGATAGCCTCTCAAATCGAGAGGAGCGCCAGATTGCGCAATCGTCAGCAAACAAGGAGAATTTGAGGTCACTTAAGCTGGGGGCTGGTGATAGGAAATCATTAATCATTATAAGAAATAATATTGGGCCCAAAACGCTGCCTTGTGGAACTCCATTTTCTAAGACAAATGTGTCTGACTTTACGTTACCTTTTAATTTGACGGAAAAAGTCCTGTCTTGCAAAAAATTACTAATGAAAATTGGCAAATTACCTCTCAGACCCAAGGCGTGGAGCTTCATCATGAGGCCAGTCCGCCATGTCATGTCGAAAGCTTTTTCTATGTCTAAGAATACTGCAATTAATGTTTCTTTACTGCAAAGAGCTTTTGAGATATCAGTTTCAAGACTTATTAAATGATCTAGTGTGCTTCTACCTTGGCGGAAACCACACTGTCGATCATTCAATAAGTTGTTACTTTCCAAAAAATACATTAGTCTACGCTTTATCATACGTTCCATGACCTTACACAGACAGTTTGTGAGCGAAATCGGACGGAATGAGTTGGTGTTGTTCGGGCATTTGTCCCTCTTCGGGATCGGTACGACATGGGCAAAGTGCCATGAGTTTGGAAACGTTCTGGACGTCCAGATCTCATTGTACACTTCTAGCAATTTGTCCAGGTTTCCCTGGTCAAGATGCTTAATCATCTCGTATCGTATACCGTCAGGTCCAGGAGTAGAGCCCTTGCCCTTATTAATAGCAAAGGAAAGTTCCTCTGGGGAAAATGCTCGATTGTAGCCCTGTTCGTCCCCGTTCTCGAAGTCGAGATGCAAGAGCTCGGCACGATCACGGAACACGCCGAAGCGTGGATCGTGATTGGTGGAGCTACTGGCATCTGCAAACTTCTGGCCTAGGGTGTTGGCAATGGCCTGGGGTTCGTCGAGAATCCGCCCTCCACTACTCACCTGTGGGATAAAACTCCTTCCTCCTTTGGATCTGACCCGGTTTATAGCCGACCATACCTCAGAGGCAGGGGTATCCTTGTTAATAGTGGAGACGAACGCCCGCCAAGACTCTCTCTTACACTCCCTGAGAACCCTCCTAGCCTTGGCTCTAGCTTTTTTATATTCAATTAAGTTTACAAGTGATGGAATTCTATTGAATAAACGACATAGCCTATTTCGCTCACAGACCACTCGTCGGCAGTCTGGTGTCCACCATGGAACTCCAGGCCTGTGGGTTTTTGCAGAAGTCTTAGGAATTGTTAAATCTGCTGCGTGTATTATAGCTTGTTGTATTTGTGTAATTTTGGTGTTGATGTCTTGTCCAATGGTGTCTATACGAACGGCTCCTGAGTAGGCCCTCCAGTCTGCTTTCCTAAGGTTGTAGCGCACCTCGGGAGTAGCCGTTGGGGCGCCACACTCGTAAGAAATGCAGATCGGAAAATGGTCGCTACCCAGAGAGTCGTCGTATGTAGAAAATTTACAATCTAATAGCAAGGCAGCATCAACTATAGAAAGATCTATAGCTGACGCTGTGCCAAATCGTTCGTCCACTCGAGTCGCACTACCGTCATTCAGAAGAGACAAGTTGGAGTTGAGGATAGCTGCAGCCACCTGCTCTCCCCTCCCGTCACTCCGGACACTGCCCCACCGCAAATGGCGAGCGTTGAGGTCGCCAAGGATCATTTTCTTTCCTGGCAGTTGGTTAAATAGCTCCTCAAGCTCACCATCGTCAATGAGCCCGCCCGGAGGACAGTATAGTGAACAGATGGCAACATAGCCAGTCCGAATCCTAACTCTGCACGCCACAGCCTGCAGGTTCACGTTCAGATTGACTCTTTGCTGGGCAAATGAACTCCGAATGTATAGGGCTACCCCCCTTAGGTTGTCTCCCCTGTAGGACGTGTAGTTGTCGAATACAGGTGGGTCGTCGTGACCCGCAAGTAGCGTCTCTTGTAGGCAAAAAACGTCCGGCCGGAATAATGACATTAGTAAATGAAATTGAGCATTTTTATTCCTAGCACCTCTGCAATTCCACTGGATGATACTGAATTTTAAGTCTGAGAGTTGATATGGTCAGCGTTTTGGGCTTTATTTTTCTTTCCTCTTGTTTCGCGGGGGGAAAAGGGTACCGGGGAAGGATCCCCCGCATCAGATGAGCAGTCTTCCGGCTCCAAAGAGCCAGTACTCTGCTCGGCAGGGGCTCCCTGCCCCGGGGGTGTTGCAATAATGCGAAAGAATGGTTGTGGTGTTGAGTCTCTTGTCATGCTTTCTAGCGATTGTGATCTCCTCCTTACGTTGGGGTAGGTAAGGTTGCGAGTCTGTTTGGGTTTTGGGGTCAGGTATAACTTGTTGTTAGTTTCGGTCTCGTTATTAGTCGTAGTTGTATTTGTGTTCTCGTCTTTGGCGTCTGTGGTTGAATAACCGGTGATTGTGGAGTCAGTCTGTGTTGCGATGGTCTTGGTCTCAGTTTGCGTTCCAGTGGTGCACATTTTGGGAGGTGAGATATTTTTGGATACAGCGTATGCAAAGGACATTCCAGGTGTTGGTGTCTGCAAGGACAACTCCACCTGCCTCTTAGCCTCCCTGTATCCTACCAAGACATGAGTGGGCCTAACAAGTCCGTCAAAAGTGAGTACAGCTGTAGTCGATCGTTTTCGCTCACCGTCTGAGGTCTTCCTATTAAATACGAAAGCATCGACGACTCCTTGATCTTTCATGTGGTACTTAATTTCGTCATTACTCATCCCCTGAAATTCGTAGCTGTTAACTACAGCCTTACAGGTGTTGAGAAATGCTGGGATATACGGTTCCACAGTCGTTGAATGAAAAGTTTTAGATTCAAGGCGTCCCTCATTTGCTGTGCGTCTTTAACGGTAACTTGGAGTTCGCCTTTTCTTGTCTTTCGGACTTTCTCCACGTCCCCTATCTGATCCTTAATGGCCTTCTGTATGATGAACCCATTAATTTTGTCAAACGAGGTAGACGTGTCAATAGTCCGAAAGTGGATTACTCGGGCCTTCTCAGTTGATACTTCTATGTTGCGTCTTTGTTGTGAAGTTTGGTCGGTAGCCGTTACATTGTCTGGCTTTGTCATTGGTCGTGGCAGTCGTGGGTCATGATTGGTCTCCCGCCTCTGCCTGTCCCTGCCTGGACGAGCAGAGGGGGGCTTGGAGTTTCCCCTCCCAGAGGGCATGGTTGGGGTGGCTGGGAACCACCCCTTGGGTACAGCTTTGCTTGTTTAATTACATGTATGGTTTTGGTGCACTAAGGTTATGCAAGGCCCTTAGTGCAAAAAAAAAATCTTTTACTTAAGGACGACCCCCGAACAGTGGTGTGCCTGCACGATCACAGACGTCACTGCTGGATTGGCCCAGGTTTTCCCCCGACCCCCACTGGAGACACACAATCCCACTCCGTGAGGTGTGCACCACTGGGGGGGCTCTAGCACGAATACTGAATTATAAAAATTCAGCAGGTGCCTCGGCCAGGGTAAGTAATAGAAAAAATGTAGTAAGAGAGAAAGCCCTCCTACCACGTCAGGAAGGACAACAGTTAGCGCTTCCCTCGCAGTTGTGTGGGTAACTCACACTAACTGTGGGGAGGGAATGCTAAGGTTGTCAATCCTGAGAGCTCGTGAGGTGTCAAAAATGGTACAAGTGACAAAGCCACTTTTAAAATGAAATTAATGAATGAATGAGTTGCTGTGAAATGCTGTGATGTTGTTGAACAGCAAGAACAAGTGCAAGTGCACAAGATGCAGCGGGCTATGGCGAACAGAAACCGTTGCGCAGAGTACTGTTCCCGCAAGAACGTCAGTATCCTCCCGTGTCCAATCAGCCTCTCTGCCTTCTCGTCTTGGCTCCACTAGTACTGTACACACCCTCTCTAGCCTTAGTTTACAGTAATGTTGAAGTATATAATGAAGACTCACAGCTCATGGGTTAGAAAAACAAAAGATGCTTGTTTTATTTATTTATTTATTTATTTATTTATTTATAGTTTATTTTAGAATCCCCGAAAGTTAGAACAAAATGGCTGACGGGACTCACAAGCGGGCGCTGTTTACAGTATGGACCAGGAATAAAAAATAAATGAAAAATAAAATAAATAAATCGTAAATTGGTGCATTGTTTCTCCAGGGGTATTTATAGAAGTACAAATGTTCTCCAGCAGTGGGTAACGATCATAGTCACGTATAGAGCTTCCGACGCAGGTAGATTGATATAGATGCATTACCTTGAGTTAGTTGGTTAC
>NW_024738564.1:0-16932 GCF_018991925.1 Homarus americanus
TACAAGGCTGCTAACCAGCAAACCCTATCATAAACCAACAAAATTCAAACTTATTACAATACACTTTTAACTTAGGGAGCAGTATAGTATAGGTTTGTTGGTCTGCATATCGACAACAATTCAAGAAGGTGAAATAAGGCCTCAACTGACCTGAGTTTTGACAGAAAAAGAAATAATGCCCAAAAACAAATATAGGTTTTAAATTCCAGCTTGTTTTAGATGGCTATATGGAGAAGTCACTTCTAGACACATATTCGAATAGGTCTGATAAAGCACCAAGTTAGTTTCTCTGAGCAAATTTTAGGGAATTATTTGAAAGCAATGATTTAGTGTAATCATGCTATCCAATACCTGAACAATTACTGTAATAAGGCATCCAGATTGAAATTGAGCCACCTGTTTTTTTCCTAAATAACTCAGCTTAAACTATAAATATATAATAAATAAGCTTTCTCATTTAAAACCAGAAAAGAAAGAAGCTATTCAATCCTCCAATTTGTTAGTAATAACCTTCACCCAATATAAAACCATACAGAACTGACAAATAGAACTGACACAAGAAATTATAATAATGAAACTATAAATGAAAATGAAACATAAACAAATGAAATTATGAAATGTGGAAACTATAAAGGAATGTAAACTGATACGAAATGTGAAATTGAGAAGTGAACGAAACTGACAATGAATGTGGGAATTGACATGAATGGGAAACTATAAAGGAAATGTGAATTGATAAATAATGTGGAAACTGAAAAAGGAAATGTGAACTGATGGAAGGAATGTGGAATTATTAAAGGAAATGGAACTATAAATAACGTGGAACTGAACAAAATGTACGTAAGAAATTGTCAAAGCAATGAAACTGATAAGGAAATCGGTGAAACCCGACAAAGGAAATGTAAACTATAAAGCGAAATGACATGAACGGTGAAACCGATAAAGAACGGAATTATAAAGGAACGAAACTGACAACGACGTAAGAAACTGACAACAAAATGTGGAAACCGACAATGAACGGAAACCGATAATGAACGAAATCTGACAATAAATGTGAACTGACAATGAACGGTGAAACTGACAATGAACGGAACTGACAAACGACGGCGAAACTGACAGAAACTGACAAACAAATGAACTGACAAATGAACGTGTAACCGACAAGAAATGTAAACTGAGAAGAACGTGAAATTGACATGAAATGTGGAACCGCCAACAATGAAACTTATAAGAATGGGGAAACTGACATGAATGGGAATTGGTAAAGGAATGACAGAAACTATAATAAATGAATTGACAAGGAATGGAACTATAAGGAACAACCATAAATGAAATGAAATTGACAAGGAATGGAACTGACAATGAATGTAAATTGACAATGAAATTGAATTGACAATGATGCAGGAACTACGAAGAATGTGGAATTGACATGAATGTAAATTGATGAAGAATGAACTGACATGAATGAAACCGACAACGATGTAAGTGAAACTATTAAAGCGAATGTGAAATTGAGCAAAGAACGCGAAATTGACATGAAATGGTAAACTGACAATGAATGTGAACTGACAGCCGGAGTCAGGTAGTCTGGTTAAAGAATGTGGGAAATTGAAGAAATGGAAACTATATGAAATGTAGAATTGATGAAGGAATGAATTATTAAAGGAATGTGGAAACTATATGAAATGTAAGGAAATTGAGCAAAGGAATGCAGAAATTGATAGATGTGTTAACTGACAAAGCGAAAATGTAACTGACAATGGACAGAAATTGACAAAGGAAATCGTAAAACGACAAGAATGGAACTATTGCATGAATGTGAACTACAAGGAATGTGGAATTGATATGAATGGAAACTGATGTCAAATGGAAATTAATAATGAAATGTGAAATTGACAAAGGAAATGTGGAAACCAGACAAGAACGAAATTATATGAATGCGAACTGGTAGGAATGTAAATATAAAGAACGTTAATCCATAACATCAGTGAAATTAAGCCACAATTTGTTACCCTACCACAGTCAGAAAATGGCCTCTTAAAACACAACCAAGGATCCAGTCCTAGGAAGGCCACAACCACTATTCCCAGATCTACATCAACAACCATTCCCTCAGAGATCTGCTAGTCCCAGGGACATCATCACTATAAAGGGTCAGACCCATCAACAACCATTCCCAGATTCAGTCCTAGGATGAACAACTGTCTGCACAACCACACAGAGATCTACAGAACTGAGACACAACCATACTATTCTCACACACTTGGTACATGGAGAGACCCATAGGTCCCAGACATATCAGTCAACCATACACCATACAATATGATCTAGGATACAACTATACAAGGATGATCCATAGTCCCAGGGACATCAACAAACGACCCTGCACACCATACACAAAGATCTACATGGTCCTAGGGAGGCCATCAACAACTATTCCTCATACACTACAATACAAGGATTCAATAGTCCTGAGACAATATCAACAAATTATTCTCAGAGATTCATAGTCCAGATACATCATCAAATTCATTCTCACAATTAAATAATGAGATTCACAGTCCTAGATACAAGCCATCAACCATTATTTGATAGATCTGAGATGTCATCAACAAATTATTCTGGATGAGATTCAGAGGGATACAATGTTCATTCCCACATGAGATCTGCCAACAACCATTCCCCACACACAAGAGGATCCAAGAATCCTAGGGGACACATCAACAACTATCCCCTGCACAGATCCATAGGTCCATCAACCATTCACACCAGGCTGGGAGATTCATAGTCCTATTAGAACCAAGAAGGTTATCAACAACAACTATTCCGCACACCATGTACACGACAGATTCAAGAACTGAGATACATCAAATTCACCATGGTCTCTCAGCAACACCTGGTACAATGACAGATTCAAGAACTGAGATACATCAACAAACCATTCCCAAATTTGCGGTCAATGGAGATTCAAGAAGTCCTAGGACACATCATCAACTATTCCCACTATAACACGAGACTCATAAGAACTTGGAGACACACATCAATTACTAGTTCCTCACAATATTATATTATGACAGATCTACACATGTCCTGAGACACACATCAACAACTATTCTCACACACTATACACGATAGACTACACAGTCCCGGAGACACACATCAACAACTATTCTCACACACTATACACGTATGATCTACAGTCCTGGAGACATGTATCTAACTATTCTTTGAAGTTACATGATGATCACACAGTCCTGGGAGAGCACATCAACAACTATTCTCACACACTCATTTATAGATCTTGTCCTGAGACACACATCAACAACTATTCTCAGTTGGTGGTGTGGTTGGTGTTGTTTTTTCACACACTATATACAGACAGATCTACACAGTCCTGGAGACACATCGTAATTATTCTCACACACTATACACGACAGATCTACACAGTCCTAGACACACATCAACAACTATTCCTGCACACACTATACACGACAGATCTACACAGGTCCTGGGAGGCACATCAACAACTATTCCTCACACACTATACACGACAGATTTACACAGTTGGGGTTTTTTTGGTTTAAGTCCTGGGGACACACATCAACAACTATTCTCACACACTATACACGTATAGGTTCTACAGTCCTGGATAATTATATCAACAATTATTCTCACACACTATAATACGGCAGATCTACATAGTTCCTGAGACACATCAAAAAATAATTATACACACGGTACAGTATTAGTTCACACAGTCCTGAGGACAAATATCAACAATTATTCTCTCACACTATACACGATTGATCTATCAGTCCCGGTAGGGGACATATCAACAACTATTCCTCACACACTATAATATCGACAGATCTACACAGTCCCGGAGACAATATCAAATAACTGTTCCTCACATTATTATACACGACAGATCTAACAGTCCTGGAGACACACATCAACAACTATTCCTTGCTACACTATACACGACAGATCTACACAGTCCTGAGACACATCAACAACTATTCCTCACACACTACACGACAGATCTACACAGTCCTGAGACACACATCAACAACAACTATTCCTCACTAACTAATACACGACAGATCTACACAGTCCTGAGACACATCAACAACTATTCTCACACCATAATAATTAATGACAGATCTACACAGTCCTGAGACACACATCAACAACTATTCCTCACACATATAATACACGACAGATCTAATACAGTCCTGGAGACACACATCAACAACTATTCCTTTCACAATTATACACGACAGATTCACACAGTCCTGGAGACACACATCAACAACTATTCCCCACACACTACATACACGACAGATCTACACAGTCCTGGAGACACACATCAACAACTATTCCTCACACAATTAACGACAGATCTACATAACCTGAGACACACATCAACAACTATCTCTCACACTATACACGACAGATTCGTTGGATCCTGAGACACAATCAACAACTATTCCTCGCACATTATGTACACGATAGATCTACACAGTCCTGAGACACACATCAACAACTATTCCTCACACACTATACACGTATAGATCTGCTACAGATCCTGAGACACATCAACAACTATTCCTCACACACTATACACATGACAGATCTACACAGTCCCGAGACACACATCAACAACTATTCCCTCACACCATACACGATAGATCTACACAGTCCTGGAGACAACATCAACAACTATTCTCACACAACTAATTAACACGACAGATCTACACAGTCCCGAGACATAATCAACAACTATTCCTCACACACCACACGAGCATCTACACAGTCCTGAGACACACATCAACAACTATTCCCACACACTATACACGACAGATTCACACAGTCCTGGGACACACATCAACAACTATTCCTCACACACTATACACGACAGATCTACATAGTCCTGAGACACACATCAACAACTATTCCTCACACACTATACACGACAGATCTACACAGTCCTGAGACACACATCAACAACTATTCCTCACACACTATACACGATAGATCTACAGTCCCGGAGACACATATCAACAACTATTCTCACACACTATAATACGACAGATCTACACAGTCCTGGGAGACACACATCAACAACTATTCCTGCCAACAATTACACACGACAGATCTACAGTCCCGGAGAGACACATCAACAACTATTCTCACACACTATACACGTATTAGATCTACACAGTCCTGAGACACACATCAACAACTATTCCTCACACACTATAATGACGACAGATCTACACAGTCCTGGAGACACACATCAACAACTATCTCACACACTATACACGAAGATTCTACAGTCCTGCATCAACAACTATTCCTCACATCGACAGATCACACAGTCCTGAGACACACATCAACAATATTCTACACATACGACAGATCTAAGTCCTGGAGACACACATCAACAACTATTCCTCACAATAATTATACACGACAGATCTACACAGTCCTGAGCACATCAACAACTATTCTCACACACTATACACGACAGATCCACACAGTCCTGAGACACACATCAACAACTATTCTCACACACTATACACGACAGATCTACAAGTCCTGGAGACACACATCAACAACTATTCCTCACACACCATACACGACAGATCTACACAGTCCTGAGACACATCAACAACTATTCCTCACACACTATACACGACAGATCTACAGTCCCGGAGACACACATCAACAACTATTCCTCACACACTATACACGACAGATCTACACAGTCCTGGGAGACACATCAACAACTATTCTCACACACTATACGATAGATCTACACAGTCCTGAGACACACATCAACAACTATTCCTCACACACTATACACGACAGATCTACACAGTCCTGGAGCACAATCAACAACTATTCCTCTCCACGTGTCTACAGTTTTTACACCACGTGAGCAGATCTACACAGTCCTGAGACACACATCAACAACTATTCTCACACACTATACACGACAGATCTACACAGTCCTGAGGACACACATCAACAACTATTCCTCACACACTATACACGACAGATCTACACAGTCCTGGTTTTGTTGTGGTTTTGTGTTGGAGACACACATCAACAACTATTCTCACACACTATACACGACAGATCACAGTCCTGAGACACACATCAACAACTATTCCTCACACCATACACGACAGATCTACACAGTCCGGAGACACACATCAACTACTATTCCTTTGTTCATCAATGATAAAATCTGTCCAGTTTAGAAGTTCCTGAAGTCTGTCTAGTTAAGATTCTGGTAAAATTATAAGTCAGGCTGCTTGACGTTCTTCTGCTAATTCACCACCATTGTAATGATGTGACGCGGACCTGACCAAGAGAAGTGAGTCCCAGAAGGCTGTAAAATTCTTGTAATTAATTTAAATTTATTACAGCGACCATGAGAGGCATCCTTCACCTTTGCCTCTACTTCCTCACCTAAAGAATAGTGCACTGTAGTTATCTTTAATATTCAACATAAAGACACACAAACTACAGTATTAAGTTAGGTTAGGTTGACAAGATGAGTCTCGCAAGCCTCCACGCTGAATTATTTACGAGTTAACCAGTGGAGTTAACCATACGAGCCTGGCGTCACACACACACACACACACACACACAGGTGGGGAGATAAGACACGTATATTTTCACCTAGATAGCTGTACACTAGCGAGTTGTTTATGACATATATATCATATTTATAAACCTAGTTTTTAATGTTGTTAGAATGTTGACGGCTCTGTAAATGGAGGAGAGACTGGGCTCCTCGCTATTTACTGCATTTTATTAATTAAACTTTTAATCTTAACTGTTGGGGAATTTTAGGATTCCACAATAAAGCGGAGGCGAGGTTGTTACTCCACCAGTCTGTGTTAAGATCCTTCATGGAGGTCCAGGAGGTAACATCTTCAGGCGCGAAATAGTTACCTTGGCCTAGGACAACTTGACGTGGAACAGCTCAGAGTACAGTACACTACATAACCAGTCACCTTCCTGGCCACCACACACTCGGCAGGTACTTGTGTCATTAACACTGAGCAGTTAACTATTGTTATTATTGAAAACTTAAAGAATTTCTAGGTCTCAACCAAAAATAAGCACCCCAACGGTAGACAAGACGACCAACACACTTCAGAGTGTGGACAGGCTGGTATTACGGTACGGGTGCGGTTGATATTTAGTCAGAATGTACGCAATGGAATTATGGGTACGATATTTTCCTTGAAGTACGGTACGGTACGATTTAGGTACGGAAAATGAGCAAAATTCCGTACAGTACCCCAGGATTAAAAACACGATCACGCAATTGTTACCCTTGAGGATTGTGACGCATTTTGACAGTTTATTTGGCTATCATTACACACTTTTTGCAGCTTAGGAAGGATTTATCGGAATAAACAGTATAGACTAGCTGAATTAGCCATCTGGCTATTGTTCTTCATATACCCTTCCTAAATTGAATAAAATCATCTAATAATAGTCAGAAAAGAGAAAAGAAATGTCATCGAACTTCAAAGGGTTAATGAGTTGGTGGCTTCAGTGAGTGCACTTGGGTGATCAGTACTGTCCGCCAGCTGGTAGTCTGGTACTGTCAGTACTGATCACGTTGCGTCACGCGAACTATTCACGTATAACTTGAGAGTTGAGAGTAGTCTCCAACTCTCCACAGGCACTCCTTCCATTGTCGGGAGCAGTCATCCGAGGCAGGCAGGCAGGCAGGGGCACTTTATCTAATATTGCACGTTATTGTAAATTAGGTAGACTAAGAAATAAAATTCCGTAATAAGGCAACAATATTAAGTGGGCACATTTACATCTATAGTCACTTCGTAACTGTTCCTTTCAAATCCACACATGTACTCTAATAATAATTGTTCACAAATAGAGAATTATTTTGATGTAAATATATTTTGTTGATGGTACGATAAAGGTTGATGATACACTCAACTGTTTCTGCATTATATAATTATATATATATATATATATATATATATATATATATATATATATATATATATATATATATATATATATATATATTTCAGACAGGAGGATTAATTAAAATTTTCATAACACAACTGTTTAACAATAATACATATACCGCACTTGCAAAAAATGTCACAAGGGCGGATCCGTATTTTATCGCCAAGCAGACACTGAGTATCCGGATTAGGCGTTCACAAACAGTAATTAGCCTTTGTCACATATACGAGTGTGTTTATCTCAGTTACACAGCTTGAAACTATTGCCAGAAAACCTGGTTAGATAATTTATCCCCCAGTCCGAGCACGGTCTGGACCGGCTGGACCAGGCGGCCCTAACACCAATGGCCTGAGTCACCACCATCTTGGCTCCAGTCTTTACACGCGTCTTAGAATAGCAATCTCTATTCATCAATATATTTATTCACTTAAGTGATTTTTTTTAAATATAACTGTCTAAAACTTGAAGTAACTCCACAATCTATTCACTTTATTAACATTCAGGTGTGGCAGCAGCAATTTCGCTACCATTTAAACGCGGTAATGTTTGGGGTTCTTCCCGCCAAAATGGATCCTTTATCTTATCGCGCTGGCAATATTGAAGACCTTGGAGAATATTAAATCAATTGATGGCCTCAGCTGAGCGTATTACACAGCAAGTTTAAATGATGCATACCAGGTGAGCCACCTGGCCACTCTGTTCAATATGAAGCAACATACTACGCAGGATCACTTCTACTACCTCTACGTGGCCCGCCATGTGCTGAGTGGTTTGAAAATGCGCGCCAAATATGGACACTTGGTCACGTATGGGTGGAGACGCTAACCTCAGTTACCAACTTTTTGTTTTTATGAAAAGGCGTTTTCTTTTATAGTTTTCTTTTATAGTTTTCTACATGTAGTAAGGAAAGAAAATGCTGAGAAGCATTTCAAGATTACCGTATTTCTTTCTATGGGAATGTTGATCATCATTACTGCACATTCAACAAGTTAGACATACATAGGTGGCAGATGTTTACACCAAACTAAGTTAGGTCACGCGGGAGGGAGATTATTCACAGAGGATCGTTCTTCTTCTTCAGCCCAACTGTTCACCATATTACCAAATATGCAATAATAACGAGAAACAATAATTAAATGTTCAATTACGTGACGTCCGCTGATTTTAAATATACAAGTCAATATAATAATACAACAATGCTAAATATTCGAATAGCACTAACATGCAAACCCCCAAAGAACAAAGTGAGACTATATTATATACAGCATTAAACTATTACTTGCTTTAAAACATATTATAAGCGATGCTAAAATAAGGAGAGTTGGAAGTTTTAAAGGTCGCCAGGTTCATTGCACTGACAAAGTACAACCCAATTGTCTGAGCAAAAGAAAAAATGTATCGATTTTCGTGGTGCTGGCCAGTCTAGCGCTTGTCTTCAGGCAGCAACTGAACTATAATTATATTTAATATTAGTGGATCTATCTTTTTATAACTCGCTCAACATACCGTCATTAAGTCTACCAAATTACGCCGAATTCAGAACAGATTGGAAATTAATTTTAAGCGGGCTAACGTGAGCAGTCAAGGTCGGACACAGTGAAGGTCGCGGACGCCATCATAGCACCCAGCAGTGTCGCCTGGTTTAAATAGTCTGGAAAGGTACCCGCAAAATATACAATAACGTAATGTCAACTTAAGAAATGAAACTTTCACTAAAAGACAAAATTTACACTAAAACAATGTACTTTCGATGTCTATTGATATCCTCTTTTGTTGTCACCCGTTGGCTTTTAAACACAGTTTTGATTTTTAAATCTCACAAATAGTGAAATTTTATTTCAGAAATTGGTGGGATATACAGTACTACACAAATTCCAGGTATAAAAGCATATGCTAATATCACCTTCTTCTTACTTTATTCATGCAGTAACTAATTCACGGACTGTCTCAACGTACTAGATCAATAAAGGACACCCAGGACCGTACACCTGCCAGGGCACCACCCAGGCCAGAGCCATCCCAGTAACAGGTCTACGGGATACACACGCCAGTTTTCAGTACGAGTTTCAGTAATGTGTTATTGGATTTTAGTGGTGATTTCAGCGACAGTGGTTATATTACCAGCATTTTAAATGACATACTGTATACTATTAGAGAACTAGTAACTAACAATAACATTACTATTACCATTACTATACAAATAATAACCTACTACTACTACTTTGTTTTAATAAATGTGACCTCAGCTTTCTCTCCAATAGACACACCTCTTAATAATAATAATAATAATAAATCTAGTAAACAAAGAAAAAAATATGAAGAATAAGAAGATGGTGACCTCGTAAACAATGAATCACACACAGTTGACAACACATCACCTTATCATCATACACTAATCGTCCCTGTCAACCCAAGAGAACACACCCAGTTGCAGTCGAGTGTCAATTCTATTAAGGCGTCAGTTTTTGTACAACTCTGTCCGTAAATACGTTCTCACATCCAACAGCTAGTCAAGTAGACGTCAGTATATAAATTTGTCAGCCACCATAATGACTCTTCAAATTCATGGTCTACAACACTGACATTTTGGTGGTGCTCAACGACCGCCAGTGTCATGAGAAGAAGAGAAGGAAGTATTAGGATAGAACTGTTGAAGTTTTGACAGCTCTTACACTGGCATAATTACAGACGGTATATACATTAGGGTGTATTTATACCTGCACTAAATATGTAATCACGAGCTACATTTTATACGTGCCAAAATCAGTCACTCCCACACACACACCTCCGCACTCACTCACCTCACGTTCACACACTACACGCACTCATTCCTTCACGTACACATCACGCACTCACTCCTCACGTTCACACACTACACGCACTCATTCCTTCACGTACACACACATCACGCACTCACTCCTTCACGTACACATACTACACGCACCACTCCTTCACGCACACACATCACGCACTCACCTTCACGTACACACACTACAGCACTCACCCCTCATAAACACTCACTCCCTCGCACACACTACACGCACTCACTCCTTATATACACACTACACGCACTCACTCCTTTATACACTCTACACGCACTCACTCCTTATACACACTACACGACTCACTCCCTAACACACACACACACACACACACACACACACACTGACAACGGGGCGCCTGGCAGTAGTTATCACGTAGCGGTGTTCATTAACATACCCATTACGAACGAAAACACGACTGTACTGCACTGTATATATAACCAATACGTCACCTGTATCCCAGCCTATCCTTACCTGTACTCACCTGACAGTGGCATAGTGAAGCAGTAAAACAGTATAAGCAGATCAAAGGAATTTATAGAGCAGTGTAAGGCTGTTTAGTGGAGCAGTGTGAGGTGTGTTAGTGGAGCAGTGTGGAGGTGTGTTAGTGAGTGTAAGGGTGTGTTAGTGATAGTGTAAGGTGTGTAGGAGCAGTGTAAGGTGTGTTTGGAGCAGTGTAAGGTGTGTTTGTGGAGCAGTGTAAGGGTGTGTTTGGAGGCAAGGGTGGTTTGTGGAGCAGTGTAAGGGGTGTGTTTGTGAGTGTAAGGTGTGTTAGTGGGACAGTGTAAGGGGTGTGTTAGTGGAGCAGTGTAAGGGTGTGTTTGTGGAGCAGTGTAAGGGTGTGTTAGTGGAGCAGTGTAAGGGTGTGTTTGGGAGCAGTAAGGGTGTATCAGTGGAGCAGTGTGAGGGTGTGTTAGTGGAGCAGTGTAAGGTGTGTTAGTGGAGCACTGTAAGAGTGTGTTAGTGGAGCAGTGTAGGGTGTGTTTGGAGCAGTGTGAGGGTGCGTTAGTGGAGCAGTGTAAGGTGTGTTAGTGGAGCAGTGAGGGTGTTAGTGGAGCAGTAAGAGTGTGTTAGTGGAGCAGTGTGAGGGTGTGTTAGGTGACAGTGTAAGAGTGTGTTAGTGGAGCAGTGTGAGGTGTGTTAGTGGAGCAGTGTAAGGGTGTGTTAGTGGAGCAGTGTAAGGTGTGTTTGTGAGCAGTGTAAGAGTGTGTTAGTGGAGCAGTGTGAGGTGTGTAGTGAGCAGTGTCAGTGTATCAGTGAGCAGTGTAAGGGTGTGTTTGGAGCAGTGTGAGGTGTGTTAGTGGAGCAGTGTAAGAGTGTGTTAGTGGAGCAGTGTGAGGTGTGTTAGTGGAGTAGTGTAAGGGTGTATCAGTGAGCAGTGTGAGGTGTGTTAGTGGAGCAGTGTAAGGTGTATCAGTGAGCAGTGTGAGGTGTGTTAGTGAGCAGTGTAAGGGTGTATCAGTGGAGCAGTGTGAGGTGTGTTAGTGGAGCAGTGTAAGGGGTGTATCAGTGGAGCAGTAAGAGTGTATCAATGGAGCAGTGTCAGGTGTATCAGTGGAGCAGTGTGAGGTGTGTTAGTGGAGCAGTGTAAGGTGTATCAGTGAGCAGTGTGGAGGTGTTAGTGGAGCAGTGTAAGGGTGTATCAGTGAGCAGTGTAAGAGTGTATCAGTGGAGCAGTGTCAGGGTGTATCAGTGGAGCAGTGTAAGAGTGCATCAGTGGAGCAGTGTAAGAGTGTGTTAGTGGAGCAGTGTCAGGGTGTATCAGTGAAGCAGTGTAAGAGTGTGTTAGTGAGCAGTGTAAGGTGTATCAGTAGAGCAGTGTAAGAGTGTGTTAGTGGAGCAGTGTAAGGGTGTATCAGTGGAGCAGTGTAAGGGTGTATCAGTGAAGGTAAGGGTGTATCAGTAGAGCAGTGTAAGAGTGTATCAGTGGAGCAGTAAGAGTGTGTTAGTGGACAGTGTAGGGGTGTATCAGTGGAGCAGTGTAAGGGTGTAACAGTGGAGCAGTGTAAGGGTGTATCAGTGGAGCAGTGTAAGGGTGTATCAGTGAGCAGTGTAAGAGTGTGTTAGTGGAGCAGTGTAAGGGTGAATCAGTGGAGTGTAAGGGTGTAACAGTGGAGCAGTGTAAGGGTGTATCAGTGGAGCAGTGTGTGTATCAGTGGAGCAGTGTAAGGGTATGTTTGGGAGCAGTGTAAGAGTGTGTAGGAGCAGTGTAAGAGTGTGTTAGTGGAGCAGTGTAAGGGTGTATCAGTGGAGCAGTGTAAGGGTGTAACAGTGGACAGTGAAGGGTGTATCAGTGGGAGCAGGTGGAGGTGTAGAGCAGTGGCAAGGGTGTCAGTGGACCAGTGTCAGGGTATCAGTGGGCAGTGTGAGGGTGTATCAGTGGACCGAGGTGGGTGTATCAGTGGACCAGTGTAGAGGGTGTATCAGTGGGCAGTGTCAAATTTGTATCAGTGGACCAGTGTAAGGGTGTATCAGTGGACCAGTGTCAGGGTGTATCCAGTGGAGCAGTGTCAGGGTGGCCTCCAGTGGAGCAGTGTAGGGTGTATCAGTGGACCAGTGTAAGGGTGTATCAGTGGACCCAGTGTCAGGGTGTATCAGTGGACCAGTGTCAGGGTGTATCAGTGGGCAGTGTCAGGGGTGTATCAGTGGGCAGTGTCAGGGTGTATCGAGGTGGAGCAGTGTAGGTGTATCAGTAGAGCAGTGTAGAGTGTGTTGGTGGGCAGTGTAGGGGTGTATCAGTGGGCAGTGTAGGGTGTATCAGTGGGCAGTGTAGGGTGTATCCAGTGAACCAGTGTCAGGGGTGTCAGTGGGCAGTGTAAAGAGTGTGTTAGTGGAGCAGTAGGGGTGTATCAGTGGGCAGTGGGGTGTATCAGTGGGCAGTGTAGGGTATCAGTGGAGCAGTGTGAGATTGTATCAGTGGGCAGTGTAAGGGGTGTATCAGTAGAGCAATGTAAGAGTGTGTTGGTGGGCCAGTGTAAGGGTGTATCAGTGGAGCAGTGTAAGGGTGTATCAGTGGGCAGTGTAAGGGTGTATCAGTAGAGCAGTGTAAGAGTGTGTTGGTGGAGCAGTGAGGTGTATCAGTGAAGCAGTGTGAGATTGTATCAGTAGAGCAGTGTAAGAGTGTGTTGGTGGAGCAGTGTAAGGAGGGTGTCAATTGGAGCAGTGTAAAGAGGTGTATCAGTAGAGGCAGTGTAAGAGTGTGTTAGTGGGCAGTGTAGGGTGTATCAGTGGGCAGTGTAAGGGTGTCAGTGGAGCAGTGGGGGTGTATCAGTGGACCAGTGTCAGGGGTGTATCAGTGGAGCAGTGTAAGGGTGTATCAGTAGAGGCAGTGTAAGGGTGTAAGTGGACCAGCGTCAGGGTGTATCAGTGGAGCAGTGTAAGGGGTGTCAGTGGAGCAGTGTAGGGTGTATCAGTAGAGCGAGGTATGGGGGTATCAGTGGGCAGTGTAAGGGTGTATCAGTGAAGCAGTGGGGAAATTGTGTTAGTGGAGAAGTGTAAGGGGTATCAGTGGAGCAGTGTAGGGGTGTATCCAGTGGAGCAGGTGGCAAGTGTATCAGTGGAGCAGTGTAAGGGTGTATCAGTGGACCAGTGTCAGGGGTGTATCAGTGGGCAGTGTAAGGGGTGTATCAGTGGACCAGTGTAGGGTGTATCAGTGGACCAGTGTAAGGGTGTATCAGTGGGCAGTGTCAGGGTGTATCAGTGGACCAGTGTAGGGGTGTATCAGTGGACCAGTGTCGGGTGTATCAGGGCAGTGTCAGGTGTATCAGTGGGCAGTGTGGGGGTGTATCGGTGGACCGGGGTGGCGGGGTGTCGGTGGACCTGATGTCAAGGAGGTATCAGTAGACCAATGTCAGGGGTATCAGTGGAGCAGTGTCAGGGTGTATCAGTGGAGCAGTGTCAGGGTATCAGTGGAGCAGTGTAAGAGGTGTATCAGTAAGAGCAGTGTAAGAGTGTATTGAGTGAACAGTGTAAGGGTGTATCAGTGGAGCAGTGTAAGTGTATCAGTGGACAGTGTAAGGGGTGTATCAGTGAACCAGTGTCAGGGTGTATCAGTGGAGCAGTGTAAGGTGTGTTAGTGGAGCAGTATAAAGGGTGTATCAATTGGAGCAGTGTGAGGTGTATCAGTGGAGCAGTGTAAGGGTGTATCAGTGGAGCAGTGCAGTGTAAGGGTGTATCAGTGAGCAGTGTAAGGTGTATCAGTAGAGCAGTGTAGGGGTGTATCAGTAGAGGCAGTGTAAGAGTGTGTTAGTGGAGCAGTGTAAGGGTGTATCAGTGGAGCAGTGTAAGGGTATCAGTGGAGCAGTGTAAGGGTGTATCAGTAGAGCAGTGTAAGAGTGTGTTAGTGGAGCAGTGTAAGGGTGTATCAGTGGAGCAGTGTAAGGGTGTATCAGTAGAGCAGTGTAAGAGTGTGTTGGTGGAGCAGTGTCAGGGTGTATCAGTGAAGCAGTGTAAGTGTGTTAGTGAAGCAGTGTAAAGTGGGTTAGTGGAGCAGTGTCAGGGTGTATCAGTGGAGCAGTGTAGGGTATCAGTGGAGCAGTGTAAGGGTGTATCAGTGGGCAGTGTAAGGGCATGTGTTTGTGGAGCAGTGTAAGGTGTATCAGTGGAGCAGTGTAAGGGTGTATCAGTAGAGGCAGTGTAAGAGTGTGTTAGTGGAGCAGTGTTAGGGTGTATCAGTGAAGCAGTGTAGAGTGTCTTAGTGAAACAGTGTAAGAGTGTGTTAGTGGAGCAGTGTCGTGTGTCAGTGGGCAGTGTAAGGGGTGTATCAGTGGAGCAGTGTAAGGGTGTATCAGTAGAGCAGTGTAAGAGTGTGTTAGTGGAGCAGTGTAGGGTGTATCAGTGGAGCAGTGTAGAGTGTGTGGTGGAGCAGTGTCAGGGAGTATCAGTGAGCAGTGTAGAGTGTGTTAGTGGAGCAGTGTAGGGTGTATCAGTGGAGCAGTGTAAGAGTGTGTTAGTGGAGCAGTGTAAGAGTGTGTTAGTGGGCAGTGTAAGAGTGTGTTGAGTGGGCAGTGTAAGGGTGTATCAGTGAAGCAGTGTAAGGGTGTATCAGTAGAGCAGTGTAGGAGTGTGTTAGTGGAGCAGTGGAAGGGTGTATCAGTGGGCAGTGTAGGGTGTATCAGTAGAGCATTGTAAGGGGTGTGTTGGTGGTGCAGTGTAAGTTTGTATCAGTGGAGCAGTGTAAGGGTGTATCAGTGGAGCAGTGTAAGGGTGTATCAGTAGAGCAGTGTAAGAGTGTGTTAGTGGGCAGTGTCAGGGTGTATCAGTGGAAGCAGTGTAAGAGTGTGTTAGTGAAGCAGTGTAAAGGGTGTGGAGGTGGAGCAGTGTCAGGGTGTATCAGTGGAGCAGTGTAAGGGTGTATCAGTGGGCAGTGTCAGGGTGTATCAGTGAGAGCAGTGTAGAGGGTATGTTTGTGAAGCAGTGTAGGGTGTATCAGTGGGCAGTGTAAGGGTATCAGTGGGCAGTGTAAGGGTGTATCAGTGAGCAGTGTCAGGGTGTATCAGTGGAGCAGTGTAAGGCATGTTTGTGGAGCAGTGTAAGGGTGTATCAGTGGAGCAGTGTAAGGGTGTATCAGTGGAGCAGTGTAAGGTGTATCAGTGGAGCAGTGTCAGGGTGGAGCAGTGTAAGGGTGTATCAGTGGAGCAGTGTCAGGGTGTATCAGTGGAGCAGTGTAGGGGTATGTTTGTGGGCAGTGTAAGGGTGTATCAGTGGAGCAGTGTAGGGTGTATCAGTGGAGCAGTGTAAGAGTGTGTTAGTGAAGCAGTGTAAAAGTGTGTTAGTGGAGCAGTGTCAGGGTGTATCAGTGGAGCAGTGTAAGGGTGTATCAGTGGAGCAGTGTCAGGGTGTATCAGTGGGCAGTGTAAGGGTGTATCAGTGGAGCAGTGTAAGGGTGTATCAGTGGAGCAGTGTAGAAGTGTGTTAGTGGAGCAGTGTCAGGGTGTATCAGTGGAGCAGTGTAGAGTGTGTTAGTGGGCAGTGTCAGGGGTGTATCAGTGGGCAGTGTAGGGGTGTATCAGTGGAGCAGTGTAGGGGTGTGTTAGTGGAGCAGTGTCAGGGTGTATCAGTGGGCAGTGTAGGGTGTATCAGTGGG
>NW_024738565.1:0-10666 GCF_018991925.1 Homarus americanus
GGGGACTTTGTTATACTCGATCAGGGGACTTTGTTATACTCGATTAGTGGCCTTTGTTATGATCGATGAGGGGGCTTTGTTATACTCGACCAGGGGACTTGCTATAATCGACCAGGGGACTTTTGTATACTCGATCAGGGGACTTTGTTACACTGGACGAGGGGACATTTTTATACTTGATTAGGGGACTTTGTTTTACTCGACCATGGGAGTTTTGTTATACTTGATCAGGGGACTTTTGTTACACTCGATCAAGGGACTTTGTTATACTCGACCAGGGGCCTTTTCATACTCGACCAGAGGACTTTGTTATACTCGATCAGAGGATATGTTATACTCGATCAGGGGGCTTTGTTATACTCGATGAGGGGACTTTGCTATACTCGACCAGGGGACTTTGTTATACTCGATCAGGGGACTTTGTTATACTCGACCAGGGGACTTTTTTATACTTGATCAGGGGACTTTGTCATACTCGACCAGAGGACTTTGTTATACTCGATCAGAGGATATGTTATACTCGATCAGGGGGCTTTCTTATACTCGATCAGGGGAATTTGCTATACTCGACCAGGGGACTTTGTTATACTCGATCAGGGGACTTTGTTATACTCGACCAGGGGACTTTTTATACTTGATTCAGGGGACTTTGTCATACTAGATCTGTGGACTTTCCTATATTTGACCAATGGACTTTGCTATACTCGAAGAGCGGCCTTTGTTATACTCGATCAGGGGACTTTGTTATACTTGATTAGGGGACTTTGTTATACTCGATCAGGGGACTTTGTTACAATGGACCAGGGGACATTTTTATACTCGATTAGGGGACTTTGTTATTCTTGATCAGGGGACTTTTGTTACACTCGATCAGGGAACTTTGTTATACTCGACCAGGGACCTTTGTTATACTCGATTAGGGGACTTTGTTATACTCGATATGGGGACTTTGTTATACTCGAAAAGGGAAATTTGTTATATTCGATAAGGGTTTTTGTTAGACTCGAACAGGGGACTTTGTTATACTCGACCAGGGGCCTTTGTTATACTCGATCAGGGGACTTTGTTACACTCGACCAGGGATCTCTTTTATACTTGACCAATGGACTTTGTTATCCTCGATGAGGGGCCTTTGTTATACTCGATGAGGGGACTTTGTTATACTCAACCAGGGGACTTTTTTATACTCGATCAGGGGACTTTTTTATACTCGACCAAAGGACTTTGTTATACTCAATCAGGGGATATGTTATACTCGATCAGGGGACTTTCTTATACTCAACCAGGGGACTTTGTTATACTCGATCAGGGGACTTTGTTATACGCGATCAGGAGACTTTGTTATACTCGATTAGGGGCCTTTGTTATACTCGATGAGGGTGCTTTATTATGCTCGACCAGGGGACTTTGTTATACTCGATTAGGGGACTTTGAAATATTCGACCAGGGGACTTTTTTATACTTGATTAGGGGACTTTGTCTTACTCGACCAGAGGCCTTTGTTATACTCGATCGGGGAACTTTGTTATACTCGATGAGTGGACTTTACTATATTTGACCAATGGGCTTTGCTATACTCGATGTGGGGCCTTTGTTATACTCGATCAGGGGACATTGTTATACTCGACCAGGTGACATTGTTATACTCGATCAGGGGACTTTGTTATACTCGACCAGAGGACTTTGTTATACTCGATCAGGTGATATGTTATACTCGATCAGGGGAATTTGTTATACTCGATCAGAGGACTTTGTTATACTCGACGATGGGGTTTTTTATACTCGATTAGAAAACTTTGTTATACTCGACCAGGAGACTTTGTGATACTCGATCAGGGGACTTTGTTATACTCCACCAGGGACTTTGTTATATTCGATCAGGGGATATGTAATACTCGATTAGGGGACTTTGTTATACTCGATCAGGGGACTTTGTCATACTCGACCAGAGGACTTTGTTATACTCGATCAGGGGATATGTTATACTCGATCAAGGACTTTATTTATACTCAACCAGGGGAGTTGTTATACTCGATCAGGGGACTTTGTTATACGCGTCAGGAGTCTTTGTTATACTCGATTAGGGGGGTTTGTTATACTCGATGAGGGTGCTTTATTATGCTCGACCAGGGGACTTTGTTATATTCGATTAGGGGACTTTGAAATATTCGACCAGGAGACTTTTTTATACTTGATCAGGGGACATTGTCTTACTCGACCAGAGGCCTTTGTTATACTCGATCGGGGAACTTTGTTATACTCGATGAGTGGACTTTACTATATTTGACCAATGGGCTTTGCTATACTCGATGTGGGGCCTTTGTTATACTCGATCAGGGGACATTGTTATACTCGACCAGGTGACATTGTTATACTCGATCAGGGGACTTTGTTATACTCGACCAGAGGACTTTGTTATACTCGATCAGGTGATATGTTATACTCGATCAGGGGACTTTGTTATACTCGATCAGAGGATTGTGTTATACTCGACGAGGGGCTTTTTTATACTCGATTAGAATACTTTGTTATACTCGACCAGGAGACTTTGTGATACTCGATCAGGGGACTTTGTTATACTCCACCAGGGACTTTGTTATATTCGATCAGGGATATGTAATACTCGATTAGGGGACTTTGTTGTACTCGATCAGGGGACTTTGTCATACTCGACCAGAGGAATTTGTTATACTCGATCAGGGGATATGTTATACTCGATCAGGGGTCTTTGTTATACTTGATCAGGGGACTTTGTTATACTTGATTAGGGGACTTTGTTATACTAGATCAGGGTACTTTGTTATACTTGATCAGAGGACTTTGTTTTACTCGACCAAGGGCTTTTGTTATGCTCGATTAGAAAACTTTGTTATACTCGACCAGGGAACTTTGTTATACTCCACTCAGGGGACTTTGTAATACTCGATCAGGGACTTTGTAATACTCGATCAGGGACTTTGTCATACTCGACCAGAGGACTTTGTTATACTCGTCCAAGTGGCTTTTTTATACTAGGATCAGGGGACTTTGTTATACTCGATGAGGGGACTTAGTCTTACTCGATCAGGGCCCTTTGTCATACTCGACTAGGGGACTTTGTTATAATCGATTAGGGGACTTTGTTATCCTCGATCTGGGGACTTTGTTAAACTAGGCCCGGAGACTTTTTATACTCGATCAGTGGATATGTTATACTCGATCAGGGGACTTTGTTATACTGGACCAGGGGACTTTGTTATACTCGGTCAGGAGACTTTGTTATACTCGATCAGGGAACTGTTATACTCATCCAGGGGGCTTTGTCATACTCGACCAGGGGAATTTGTTATACTCGATCAGGGGACTTTGTTATACTCGATCAGGGAACTTTGTTATACTCATCCAGGGGTCTTTGTCATACTCGATCAGTTGACTTTCTTATACTCGATCAGGGTGATTTTGTCTTACACGATCAGGGCCCTTTGCTATACTCGACCGGGGGATTTTGTTATAATCGATCAGGGGACTTTGGTATGCTCGATCTAGGGACTTTGTTATACCGGGCCAGGGGACATTTTTATACTCGATGAGGGGACTTTGTTTCACTGGACCAGGGGACATTTTTATACACGATTAGGGGACTTTGTTATACTCGATCAGGGGACTTCGTCTTACTCGATCAGGGCCCTTTGCTATACTCGACCGGGGGACTTTGTTATAATCGATTAGGGGGCTTTGGTATGCTCGACCTAGGGACTTTGTTATACTCGATCAGGGACTTTGTTATACTCGACCAGGGCCTTTGTTATACTCGATTAGGGGACTTTGTTATACTCGATAACGGGACTTTGTTATACTCGATAAGGGGAATTTGTTATACTCGATAAGGGAACTTTGTTATACTCGATCAGGGGACTTTCTTATACTCGATTAGAGGCCTTTTTTGGACTCGATCAGGGGACTTTGTTATACTCGAGCAGGGGGCTTTGTTATACTCGATCAGGGGACTTTGTTATACTCGATCAGGAGGCTTTCTTATACTCGGTCATGGACTTTGCTATACTCGACCAGGGGACTTTGTTATACTCAATCAGGGGATATGTTATACTCGATCAGGGGACTTTGTTATACTCATCCAGGGGACTTTGTTATACTCGATCAGGGGACTTTGTTATACGCGATCAGGAGACTTTGTTATCCTCGATTAGGAAGTTTGTTATACTCGTCCACGGGGGCTTGGTTATACTAGGATCAGGGGACTTTGTTATACTCGATGAGGGGACTTAGTCTTACTCGATCAGCGCCCTTTGTTATACTCGACCAGGGGACTTTGTTATAATCGATTAGGGAACTTTGTTATACTTGGTCAGAGGACTTTGTTATACTCGACCAGGGGCCTTTGTTATACTAGATAAGAAAACTTTGTTATACTCGACCAGGGGACTTTGTCATACTCGACCAGAGGATTTTGTTATACTCGATCAGGGAACTTTGTTATACTCATCCAGGGGGCTTTGTCATACTCGATTAGCGGACTTTCTTATACTCAATCAGGGGATTTTGTCTTACACGATCAGGCCCTTTGCTATACTCGACCTGGGGACTTTGTTATAATCGATTAGGGGACTTTGGTATGCTCGATCTAGGGACTTTGTTATACTGGGCCAGGGGACTTATTTATACTCGATGAAGGGACTTTGTTACACTGGACCAGGGGACATTTTTATTCTCGATTAGGGGACTTTGTTATCATCGATCAGGGGACTTTGTTATACTGGACCAGGAGACTTTGTTATACTCGATCAGGGAACGTTGCTATACTCGATGAGGGAACTTTGTTATTCTCATCCAAGGGGCTTTGTTATTTTCCATCAGGGGATTTTGTTATACTCGATCAGGGGACTTTGGTATGCTCCATCTAGGGACTTTGTTATACTCGATCAGGGACTTTGTTATACTCGATAAGGGGACTTTGTTAGACTCGATAAAGGGACTTTGTTAGACTCGAACAGGGGACTTTGTTATACTTGACCAGGGGACTTTGTTATACTCGATTAAACGGCTTTGTTATACTCGATCAGGGGACTTTCTTATACTCGATTAGAGGCCTTTTTTAGACTCGATCAGGGGACTTTGTTATACTCGTGCAGGGATCTTTGTTATACTCGATCAAGGCACTTTATTATACTCGATCAGGAGGCTTTGTTATACTCGATTAGGGGACTTTGCTATACTCGACCAGGGGACTTTGTTATACTCGAGCAGGGGGGTCTGTTATACTCGATTAGGGGACTTTGTCTTACTCGCTCAGGGCCCTTTGCTATACTGGACCGGGGACTTTGTTATAATCGATCAGGGGACTTTGGTATGCTTGATCTAGGGAATTTGTTATACTCGATCAGGGGACTTTGTTATACTCGATCAGGGGACTTTGTTATACTCGACCAGGGGACTTTTTTATACTTGATCAGGGGACTTTGTCATACTCGACCAGAGGACTTTGTTATACTCGATCAGAGGATATGTTATACTCGATCAGAGGGCTTTGTTATACTCGATCAGGGGACTTTGCTATACTCGACCAGGTGACTTTGTTATACTCGATCAGGGGACTTTGTTATACTCGACCAGTGGACCTTTTTATACTTGATTCAGGGGACTTTGTCATACTAGATCTGTGGACTTTCCTATATTTGATCAATGGACTTTGCTATACTCGATGAGCGGCCTTTGTTATACTCGATCAGGGGACTTTGTTATACTTGATTAGGGGACTTTGTTATACTCGATCAGGGGACTTTGTTACAATGGACCAGGGGACATTTTTATACTCGATTAGGGGACTTTGTTAATCTCGATCAGGGGACTTTTGTTACACTCGATCAGGGAACTTTGTTATACTCGACCAGGGACCTTTGTTATACTCGATTAGGAGACTTTGTTATACTCGATCTGGTGACTTTGTTATACTCGAAAAGGGGAACTTGTTATATTCGATAAGGGTTTTTCTTAGACTCCTACAGGGGACTTTGTTATACTCGACCAGGGGCCTTTGTTATACTCGACCAGGGGCCTTTGTTATACTCGATTAGGGGACTTTGTTATACTCGATAACGGGACTTTGTTATACTCGATAAGGGGAATTTGTTATACTCGATAAGGGGAATTTGTTATACTCGATAAGGGGACTTTGTTATACTCGATCAGGTTACTTTCTTATACTCGATTAGAGGCCTTTTTTGGACTCGATCAGGGGACTTTGTTATACTCGAGCAGGGGGCTTTGTTATACTCGATCAGGGGACTTTGTTATACTCGATCAGGAGGCTTTCTTATACTCGATCAGGGACTTTGCTATACTCGACCAGGGGACTTTGTTATACTCAATCAGGGGATATGTTTTACTCGATCAGGGGACTTTGTTATACTCATCCAGGGGACTTTGTTATACTCGATCAGGGGACTTTGTTATACGCGATCAGGGGACTTTGTTATACTCATCCAGGGGACTTTGTTATACTCGAACAGGGGACTTTGTTATACTTGACCAAGGGACTTTGTTATACTCGATTAAACGGCTTTGTTATACTCGATCAGGGAACTTTCTTATACTCGATTAGAGGCCTTTTTTAGACTCGATCAGGGGACTTTGTTATACTCGATTAGGGGACTTTGCTATACTCGACCAGGGGACTTTGTTATACTCGAGCAGGGGGCTCTGTTATACTCGATTAGGGGACTTTGTCTTACTCGCTCAGGGCCCTTTGCTATACTGGACCGGGGACTTTGTTATAATCGATCAGGGGACTTTGGTATGCTTCTTGATCTATAAATTTGTTATACTGATCAGGGGACTTTGTTATACCTGATTAGGGGACTTTTGTTATATCTTTAGACCAGGGGACTTTTTATACTTGATCAGGGACTTTGGTCATACTCGACCAGAGGATTCTTGTTATACTCGATCAGAGGATGGTGTTGCATCGATCAGGGGCTTTATATACCTCGATCAGGGACTTTGCTATACTCGACCAGGTGACTTTGCTACTCGATCAGGGACTTTGTTATACTCGACCAGTGGATTCTTTATACTTATCTGGAGGACTACCGTATTAGATCTGGTGGACTTTCCTAGTATTTTACCAAATGGACTTTGCTATACTCGATGAGCGGCCTTTGTTATACTCGATCAGGGGACGTTGTTATACTTGATTAGGGGACTTTGTTATACTCGATGAGGGGACTTTGTTACAATGGACCAGGGGACATTCTTATACTCGATTAGGGGACTTTGTTATTCTCGATCAGGGGACTTTTGTTACCCTCGATCAGGGAACTTTGTTATACTCGACCAGGGACCTTTGTTATACTCGATTAGGAGACTTTGTTATACTCGATCTGGGGACTTTGTTATACTCGAAAAGGGGAATTTGTTATATTCGATAAGGGTTTTTGTTAGACTCGAACAGGAGACTTTGTTATACTCGACCAGGGGCCTTTGTTATACTCGATCAGGGGACTTTGTTATACGCGATCAGGAGACTTTGTTATACTCGATTAGGGGCCTTTGTTTTACTCGATGAGGGTGCTTTATTATGCTCGACCAGGGGACTTTGTTATTCTCGATTAGGGGACTTTGAAATATTCGACCAGGGGACTTTTTTATACTTGATCAGGGGACTTTGTCTTACTCGACCAGAGGCCTTTGTTATACTCGATCGGGGAACTTTGTTATACTCGATGAGTGGACTTTACTATATTTGACCAATGGACTTTGCTATACTTGATGTGGGGCCTTTGTTATACTCGATCAGGGGACATTGTCATACTCGACCAGGTGACATTGTTATACTCGATCAGGAGACTTTGTTATACTCGACCAGAGGACTTTGTTATACTCGATCAGGTGATATGTTATACTCGATCAGGGGAATTTGTTATACTCGATCAGAGGACTTTGTTATACTCGACGATGGGCTTTTTTATACTCGATTAGAAAACTTTGTTATACTCGACCAGGAGACTTTGTGATACTCGATCAGGGGACTTTGTTATACTCCACCAGGGACTTTGTTATATTCGATCAGGGGATATATAATACTCGATCAGGGGACTTTGTTATACTCGATCAGGGGACTTTGTCATACTCGACCAGAGGACTTTGTTATACTCGATCAGGGGATATGTTATACCCGATCAGGGGTCTTTGTTATACTTGAATCAGGGGACTTTGTTATACTTGATTAGGGGACTTTTTATACTAGATCAGGGTACTTTGTTATACTTGATCAGAGGACTTTGTTTTGCTCGACCAAGGGCCTTTGTTATGCTCGATTAGAAAACTTTGTTATACTCGACCAGGGAACTTTGTTATACTCCACCAGGGACTTTGTGATACTCGATCAGTGGATATGTTATACTCGATCAGGGGACTTTGTTATACTCGGTTCAGGGGACTTTGTTATACTCGTCCAAGGGGCTTTTTTATACTAGGATCAGGGGACTTTGTTATACTCGATGAGGGGACTTAGTCTTACTCGATCAGGGCCCTTTGTCATACTCGACCAGGGGACTTTGTTATAATCGATTAGGGGACTTTGTTATCCTCGATCTGGGGACTTTGTTAAACTAGGCCAGGAGACGTTGTTATACTCGATCAGTGGATATGTTATACTCGATCAGGGGACTTTGTTATACTGGACCAGGGGACTTTGTTATACTCGATCAGGAGACTTTGTTATACTCGATCAGGGAACTTTGTTATACTCATCCAGGGTGCTTTGTCATACTCGATCAGTTGACTTTCTTATACTCGATCAGGGTGATTTTGTCTTACACGATCAGGGCCCTTTGCTATACTCGACCGGGGGATTTTGTTATAATCGATCAGGGGACTTTGTTATACTCGGTTCAGGGGACTTTGTTATACTCGTCCAAGTGGCTTTTTTTATACTTGGATCTGGGGACTTCGTTATACTCGATGAGGGGACTTAGTCTTACTCGATCAGGGCCCTTTGTCATACTCGACTAGGGGACTTTGTTATAATCGATTAGGGGACTTTGTTATCCTCGATCTGGGGACTTTGTTAAACTAGGCCAGGAGACGTTGTTATACTCGATCAGTGGATATGTTATACTCGATCAGGGGACTTTGTTATACTGGACCAGGGGACGTTGTTATACTCGATCAGGAGACTTTGTTATACTCGATCAGGGAACTGTTATACTCATCCAGGGGGCTTTGTCATACTCGACCAGGGGAATTTGTTATACTCGATCAGGGAACTTTGTTATACTCGATCAGGGAACTTTGTTATACTCATCCAGGGGGCTTTGTCATACTCGATCAGTTGACTTTCTTATACTCGATCAGGGTGATTTTGTCTTACACGATCAGGGCCCTTTGCTATACTCGACCGGGGGATTTTGTTATAATCGATCAGGGACTTTGGTATGCTCGATCTAGGGACTTTGTTATACCGGGCCAGGGGACTTTTTTATACTCGATGAGGGGACTTTCTTTCACTGGACCAGGGGACATTTTTATACACGATTAGGGGACTTTGTTATACTCGATCAGGGGACTTTGTCTTACTCGATCAGGGCCCTTTGCTATACTAGACCGGGGGACTTTGTTATAATCGATTAGGGAGCTTTGGTATGCTCGACCTAGGGACTTTGTTATACTCGATCAGGGAATTTGTTATACTCGACCAGTGGCCTTTGTTAAACTCGATTAGGGGAGTTTGTTATACTCGATAACGGGACTTTGTTATACTCGATAAGGGGAATTTGTTATACTCGATAAGGGTTCTTTGTTATACTCGATCAGGGGACTTTCTTATACTCGATTAGAGGCCAAAATCAGGGGACTTTGTTATACTCGAGCAGGGAGCTTTGTTATACTCGATTAGGGGACTTTGTTATACTCGATCAGGAGGCTTTCTTATACTCGATCAGGGACTTTGCTATACTCATCCAGGGGACTTTGTTATACTCGATCAGGGGACTTTGTTATACGCGATCAGGAGACTTTGTTATACTCGATTAGGAACGTTTGTTATACTCGTCCACGGGGGCTTTGTTATACTAGGATCAGGGGACTTTGTTATACTCGATGAGGGGACTTAGTCTTACTCGATCAGCGCCCTTTGTTATACTCGACCAGGGGACTTTGTTATAATCGATTTGGGAACTTTGTTATACTTGGTCAGAGGACTTTGTTATACTCGACCAGGGGCCTTTGTTATACTAGATAAGAAAACTTTGTTATACTCGACAAGGGGACTTTGTCATACTCGACGAGAGGACTTTGTTATACTCGATCAGGGAACTTTGTTATACTCATCCAGGGGGCTTTGTCATACTCGATTAGCGGACTTTCTTATACTAAATCAGGGGATTTTGTCTTACACGATCAGGGCCCTTTGCTATACTCGACCTGGGGACTTTGTTATAATCGATTAGGGGACTTTGGTATGCTCGATCTAGGGACTTAGTTATACTGGGCCAGGAGACTTTTTTATACTCAATGAAGGGACTTTGTTACACTGGACCAGGGAACATTTTTATTCTCGATTAGGGGACTTTGTTATCATCGATCAGGGGACTTTGTTATACTGGACCAGGAGACTTTGTTATACTCGATCAGGGAACGTTGCTATACTCGATGAGGGAACTTTGTTATA
>NW_024738566.1:0-18455 GCF_018991925.1 Homarus americanus
AAAAAAAAAAAAAAAAAAAAAAAAAATAACCATTCTACCGTTAACTAACCACACCCTATCACTCCTCCCAAAATAAAAACCTAACTACCCAGCCGTTACTAGCAATCCCACACAAAATAATAAATAACCATTCTACCATTAACTAACCACACCCTATCACTCCTCCCAAAACAAATACCTAACTTACCCATCCCATACTAACTCGGATGACATGTACGTTTCCCTTAGCCAATAAGGTCGGGGAGAGTTCCACAGTGCCTGTACGCAAGCCCTCTCCCTCAAGAATGTTACCTACACTGTTTTATGGGCACCTCCCTTAGCCAATAAGGTCGGAGAGGTGTGGCTAATAAAAACGGTACCAAATTGCAGACGACATTGAACGCCTCCTTTAGCCAATAAGGTCGGGGAGGGGTGCAATGTACCTGTACACAAACCCTCTCCCTCAAGAATGGGGCCAGAACTCACAATACCTGCAAGAAAGAGAGAATGCAATAATTAACCCAACTCTGCCAACCACTAACAAAACCTACAATCCTCCCAAAAGAAAAACTTAACCCACCCAACCTTACTCACAACCCCTCTTAGAAATCGATACCTACAATCCTCCCAAAATAAAAACTTAATATACCCGACCTTTCTAACAAGCCCCTTTGACCCTCCTAATAAAAATAAATAAATAAATAAATAAAATAAATAAATAAATAAATAAAAACATATGACGCAATACAACTATTCATTAGCAACACAAAACATATCATTCCTAAGAAATCCTACCATACCATAAATTAACCCAAGAACCTCCAAAGCCCCCCTTTCCCCCTTTCGCCTCCCTTCTCCTCTCCTCTCCTCCCCCCTCCTCCCGACAACCGAACCATACCTGACCTTATAACATTATCCTAACCCTCCCTCTCTCCCCTTACATTTACATGCAAACACATACACACTCACACAACAACCCCCCTTAAGCAATTTTAATTCACCTTAAATTAACATACAACCGCCACCCCCATCAATCCCCAAACACAAACTCCCCCCCTCCCTCAACCAATCTCCAAACACAACATCCCCCCCCCGCCAGACAAAGCCACCTTACCAAAATCGACCTAACTCAAGACTGAAACCTAACAACCTATATCTCACTCTCATCTCCGTTCACAATTTGACATAGCTCAAATCTGCCTCCTGCCATTACTAAACAACTCTCCTACGATACACTCATCCTTCCTCACTACGAATACTTTGACATTTCAAACTCAAAGATTCTAAACTCTTCCTCCAACTCTCTCCATTTCTCTCTGACATAGCTAAAAGACCCACAACTCTCAGAACCTAATCAAACATACCCAACGTCTGTGACATCCAATTCTCAATAAAATCGACCTAACTCTAGACTGAAACCACTCAACCTATATCTCATTCTCGTCTCCGTTCATAATTTGACAAAAAAGCTCAAATCTGTCTGCTGCTATTACTAAAAACTCTCCTACGATACGCTCACCCTTCCTTACTATGAATACTTTGACATTTCAAGCTCAAAGATTCAAAACCCTTCCTCCAACTCGCTCTGTTCCTCTTTGACATAGCTCAAAGACTTTACCTTCTTCTTTCTCCAAACAACCCTACGACTAGCAAAATTTCCATGTTTTCACCTTCTCTGTTAATTTGTTCGTGTGTGGCCTGTGCGTCCGTCCACCTGCGCTTCTCGGCTTGCGCCGCCGCCGTGGCGGGGCGGTTCTTCCTCCGCTTTGCCAACACTGCCTAAGCTAGACGACAACCAGAGCACCCGCGTTGGCCCTTTGCTTGCCCGGACCTGCTCCCGCCCTCCCTCTGCCTCATCCTGATTGTGATTGTTGCATCCTCAGGGCATTTTGCCTACCCCCTCACGCAAGCGGTGTTTAGCCACTGCACCTGTTCTCTCCTTCTAAAATTCACTTCCATCCTCCCTTTATTCTTCCTCTGAACCTCCTTCCCCCCTGTCACTAGCATTTTTCTAGTTTCTTCTAGTGGTGTGTGGTCAGTACCGCGTCAACAGTCAGAGGTGGCTGTTCCTCATGATGAAACGCCCAATATTATGTGTTAGCCTGAAGGATGGGGAGGGGGGGGTATCGTTTGCCTGTAGGAGTAGCAGGAGGAGGATATATTATGTAGATTTTTTATTTGTTTTTCCTTGTTTTTTATTTTTGTTTTTACACATTAGTTAGTAATTGATCGTCATATTTTTGTATAGTGTGTGTGTGTGTGTGTGTGTTAGACGTTTTTATTTGTTAATATGGTTTTATGCCCAATAGTATTACTTGTTCTGATGTTAATGTGTTTTTGACCATTGTACAGAGGCCCAAAGTTCACTAAAAACAAAAACAAAACTAAAACATTAATTACGTCTTTTGTTGGGTTTTTATTCAACTGTTTTTTTCTGGACCTGAGATGAAGATGAGCCTCAGTTTGACTCATAATATTCCTGACGGGTAATTTTTAATTATTTTTACCTTTTATTTATGTCTTTTATTGGGTGGTTTTCGTTGTTTTCGTTAATTAATAGTTTTCGCTGTTTTCGTTAATAGTTTTCGTTGTTTTCGTTAATACTTTCAGAACACTAAAATTTTCGTTGCTTTCGTTAATACTTTCAAGACAATAAAGTTTGCATTAATCAATCCTTTCAAGACAGTAAAGTTTTCGTTGTTTTCGTTAATTAATACTTTCAAGACAATAAAGTTTTCGTTGTTTTCGTTAATTCATACTTTTCGTTGTTTTCGTTAATTAATACTTTCAAGACAATAAAGTTTTCGTTGTTTTCGTTAGTTCATACTTTTCGTTGTTTTCGTTAATTAATACTTTCAAGACAATAAAGTTTTCGTTGTTTTCGTTAATTTACACTTTTCGTCGTTTTCGTTAATTCATACTTTTCGTTGTTTTCGTTAATTAATTCTTTCAAGACAATAAAGTTTTCGTTGTTTTCGTTAATTCATAATTTTCGTTGTTTTCGTTAGTTCATACTTTTCGTTGTTTTCGTTAATTAATACTTTCAAGACAATCAAGTTTTCGTTGTTTTCGTTAATTTACACTTTTCGTTGTTTTCGTTAATTCATACTTTTCGTTGTTTTCGTTAATTAATTCTTTCAAGACAATAAAGTTTTCGTTGTTTTCGTTAATTTACACTTTTCGTTGTTTTCGTTAATTCATACTTTTCGTTGTTTTCGTTAATTAATTCTTTCAAGACAATCAAGTTTTCGTTGTTTTCGGTCTTCTTATCTTGATCGTTTACATCTGCATGGTTTATTATTATTATTATTCTGTAGGCATAAATGAAATAAATAACACACATACTGGGGCTTTTGGCTGTGGCGGGGAAGTTGTTCTTTCAGTGTTGGGGAAGTACACGGGGAAGTACCAAGCAGGGAAGTACCCACTCTCAGGCTGTTTTTTTTTTCCTGAAGGATGACGCGAGCAAACACACACACACACACACACACACACACACACACACACACACACACACACACACACACATTTTCAGGTATCATTTATTTGAGGGTAATGAATACGAATGATGGAATGACATTATCCATCATTGTATCCATCTATCCATATATATATACCATCAACCTCACTACTCATTAAATACTATACTCTCAATATACCAACACAACCTAGGTACTACATTGTCATTAACCAAAGCCATTTAACCATATAGTTCTGGTCAATGTTTCTTCCATTTGGTAACCTAAAACACGCTTTCTTGGTCACCATTTCGTATTGAGAGTGAGAGAGAGAGAGAAAGAGAGAAAATATTGTAAAGAGAAATAGAGAGAGAGAGTGAGTGAGTAAGAGAGAGAGAGAGAGTCTTATCCCTGAGCTAAAACACACAGCTCAGCCTGGCCTTGACTCCCTCTCTTACTTCCTAGACTCGCTTGGCACAGTTATTGGCACTGTGGCATAGGTGTTGACGAGCGTTTCTCTACTGCTACTCTCTCTCTCTCTCTCTCTCTCTCTCTCTCTCTCTCTCTCTGGCAAAAGAAGCAAGAATATATTTGTGTTTAGGAACCACACGAGTAGGTCAAGAGGTCGTGTGTGAGGTACTAAGAGGTCGTGTTTGAGGTACCAAGAGGTCGTGTGTGAGGTACCAAGAGGTCGTGTGTGAGGTACCAAGAGGTCGTGTGTGAGGTACCAAGAGGTCGTGTGTGAGGTAGTAAGAGGTCGTGTGTGAGGTACCAAGAGGTCGTGTGTGAGGTACTAAGAGGTCGTGTGTGAGGTACCAAGAGGTCGTGTTTGAGGTACCAAGAGGTCGTGTGTGAGGTACCAAAGAGGTCGTGTGTGAGAGTGCTAGAGGTCGTGTGTGAGGTACCAAGAGGTCGTGTGGTACCAGAGGTCGTGTGTGGGGTACTAGAGGTCGTGTGTGGGGGTACCAGAGGTCGTGTGTGAGGGTACTAGAGGTCGTGTGTGAGGTACTAGAGGTCGTGTGTGCAGGGGTACCAGAGGTCGTGTGTGAGTACAGAGGTCGTGTGTGAGTACTAGAGGTCGTGTGTGAGGTACTAGAGGTCGTGTGTGAGGTACTAAGAAGGTCTTGTGTGGTACTAAGAGGTCTCATTGTGTGAGGTATAAGTCATTGACAGGTACCAAGAGGTCGTGTGTGAGGTACCAAGAGGTCGTGTGTGAGGTATTAAGAGGTCGTGTGTGAAGTACTAAGAGGTCGTGTGTGAGGTAGTAAAAGGTCGTGTGTGAGGTAGTAAGAGGTACCTCCAGGCGACCTCCAGGCGACCTTCATCAGTAACTTTCTCCGACATTCCTGGAAAGTTTTTGCCGCAGTAAAAGTTGGTCCGGCGGCGGCTGTTGTCCCGTTAGTGCCGCGTGCGGCCTGTCCTGCCCCGCTACCTGGCCTTCTGCGGCAGGTGGGGGTAGTATGGAGGGGAGAGGGGGGGGAGGTTACGGTAAGCCTTGAGGGGTAGGGGACAGGAGAGTAAATGAAAGTATAACCCCCTCCCTCCCTCTCCTCCTCTCCTTCTCTCCCTCCCTCTCCCTCCCTCCCTCCCTCCCTCCCTCTCCTCTCCCTCCCTCCTTCTCCTCCCTCTCCCTCCCTCCCTCATTTACTCCTCTTCCCCGAGCAATACGACCTCTCTCTCTCTCTCTCTCTCTCTCTCTCTCTCTCTCTCTCTCTCCCTCTCTCTCTCTCTCAACGAATTGTGTTAGTCGCTATTGTTGCCAAGTGTATAATTGTGTCCCAGGGTGTTCACAAGGCCAATGGTTAACACTATTGCCCTCCATCCCTGCCTTCATCATTCCTTCCCTCCCTCCATCAATCCTTCCTCCCTCCATCATTCCCTCCCTCTTTCCATCATTCCTTCCCTCCTCCATCATTCCTTCCTCCCTCCATCATTCCTTCCTCCCTCCATCATTCCCTCCCTCCCTCCATCATTCCTCCCTCCCTCCATCATTCCCTCCTCCTCCATCATTCCTCCCTCCACTGCCTTTCCTCCATCCCTCTCCTTCCTCCCCCCAAAAACCCTCCTCATTTCTCCTTCCCATTCCCCATCTCCTATCACTCTTCCTGTTCCCCTACCCTTTGCCCTTCCTTCTCCCCCATCCCCCCTCCCATCCTCCCCCCTCCCATCCCCTCACCCCCTCCCCTACCACATGTCACATCAAGATCCTCAAATATTCCTTTCATTATTTTTTTTCTTCCCTCAAACTTAACATAAAAAAAACACCTCCATTAAACGCCTCTCTCAACACACCACACCTATAAAAGATGGCGTCAACACTGTACTGAGACTGTAACCCAACGGCGGCCATTTACCTAAACACCATAATTATTACATAGAGAAGTGAACAAAAAAATACATAACTGAGGATAGGAAGTGAGGTCCACAGGTGTTGGACTACATCACCTGTTGTTAACGTTTAGGGTCCAGTCTTACCTGATGAAAGGGTTAAGTTTGACTTACGGGGAGGAGTGTTGGAGGGGGGAGGTAGTTGGGGGATAGTGTTGGTGAGGGGTAGTGTTGGAGGGGGGAGGTAGTTGTGTAAAAGGAGAGGGGTAGTGTTGGAGGGGAGGTGGTTGGGGGTAGTGCTGGTGGGGAGGTAGTGTTGGTGGAGAGGTAGTGTTCGTGGAGTAGTGTGTTGGTGGGGAGGTAGTGTTGGTGGAGAAAAGCTAGGGGAGTAAGGCAGGGGGAGGTAGTGTTGGTGGGGGAGGTAGGCAGGGGGAGGTAGGGGCAGGGGAGGCAGGGCAGGGGAGGTAGTACAGGAGAGGTAGTGTTGGTGGGAGGTAGTGTTGGTGGGGAGGTAGGGCAGGGGAGGCAGGCAGGAGTAGTGTTGGTGGGGAGGTAGTGTTGGTGGGGAGGTAGTGTTGGTGGGGAGGTAGTGTTGGTGGGGAGGTAGTGTTGGTGGAGTAGTGTTGTTGGGTGTAGTGTTGGAGGTAATGTGTCGCCCTGTTGTCTTGTTCCTTTGACACAACATTATAATTTTAATGATTGTTATTGTTGTGAGTGATACAGTGTGTGTGTGTGTGTGTGTGTGTGTGTTTGTGTGTGTGTGTGTGTGTGTAACTCCTGCACCATTACCTATAATTATTAAGACCTATGTATAGGTTATTGTAGTAGAGTTACATAGATAGATAGATAGGATAGATAAAGAAATGGATGGATATGCAGGTATTTGATCAAGAGAGAGAGAGACAGAGAGACAGAGAGAGAGAGAGAGAGAGAGAGAGAGAGAGAGAGAGAGAGAGAGAGAGAGAGAGAGAGAGAGAGACAGAGAGAGAGAGAGAGGGAGAGAGAGAGAGGACTGTGGCAGCAAGGGCAAGAAGAGGCTGGAGAAAGGGAAGAAGAGGGTGGGGGGGTGAGGGGGAGATAAGGACCTGACTGGGTGTCTTGGAGAACAGATGGAGATGACGTGGCAAGGGAGAAAGGCTCTGGGGAAGGATAGAAGAGATGGGGGGGTAGAGGACCGGTAGGAATGAGAAAAGCTGCTTTTAAATTAAGATAGATAGAGAGGAAACAAATGATTAACAGGAGGAAGAAGGGGGTAGGAGGTGGAGTGAGGATTGACAGTTCAACACCGTTATCTGACCTCCTCTCCACCACCACCATCACCATCACCACCACCCACCACCACCACCTCCACCACCACCACCACCACCACCACCACCACCTCCACCTCCTTCACCACCACCACCACCACCACATCACCACCACCACCACCACCACCACACCTCCACCACCACCACCACCACCACCTCCACCTCACCACCACCACCTCACCTCACCACCACCACCACCACCTCCCACCATCACCACCCACCTCCTCCACCACCTCCACCTCCACCACCACCACCACCACCACCACCACACTACTCACCACCACACCTCCCACTCCACCACCACTCACCACCACCACCACCACCACCACCACCGCTTGGTGGTACGGGGAAAGGTTCATCTTTTTCTTTGTTTTTAATGGACTGTTATTTTATCGGGTCTGTCCAATAATAAGGTTACTGGAGGCTAGACTTGATCAATTTCACTTCACCACCGTGTCTAACTCACTCACTCACACCCTCACTTAACCCTTCCCTCACTAGAGACCATAGAGGTGTGCGGGAGGGAGGAATTTAAGAGCTACTGATGGCATCTTCTACGTGTAGTTCTCTGGCCGGCTGTAAGACCTCGTTCAACAGGTTCTTGAGGGTAGCCTTATAAAACCTGTGTGTGTGTGTGTGTGTGTGTGTGTGTGTGGTGTGAGGGATGTAGAGTGACCAGGTACTACGTGTGTCTTGCTGTAGGATCTGTGTGGTATTGGCGCCCTTGTGACAGATGTTGTGGTTAATATCCTGTGCTGTGATGCTGTCAGTGTGCTGTAGCGATGCCTCTTATCTCTCTAATACTGTGTTGTCCCGTGGCTGTGTTGCATAGCTCTTGTGGCTGCTGGACTTAATTTTTCTTCGTTTCGTTGACATATTCTTGTCGTGGCGGGAAGCTGTCGCGCTGTTCAGGGTTAATGTGTTTGATATGCCGCTGCCAGAGGTAAAGCCGCGGTGACGTCATATGTAAACAAAACACAAATCAGCTGTTCTTCGTAATACGTACAACGATATTTACTCACAGTTTCTACGTTGTTGTCATAGTAAATATTTAAACCAAGACGCAAGAAAAGACAAAAAGAACGAATACTTAGATTTGATTAAGAAACTAAAGGAAATAATACAATAAAGTAATGAAGGAAAAGATTTGATTTAAAATGTTAGACATGATTTAACTTTCGTGTGTGGAAGAAAGGTCTTGTTTTTTTTTGCAGTTTACGTCGATGTTTGTGAGATAATGATTAGTTTTCAGTTTTTCTTGAAGGTAATTAAGGCCAGGTGCGTCGGCCACTAAGGAGAGAAAAAATATGCTCACCTGAGATTAATTTTGTGGAAGGTGTTGTTGTTGTTATTATTAGTCTTATTATTATTATTAGTAGTAGTAGTAGTAGTAGTAGTAGTAGTAGTAGTAGTAGTAGTAGTAATTATTTTTTCCATTTAATTTTTTTTCTTATAAAATTTAGGACTTATTTTTTTTACCCTTTTTGGAGACTTTTTCATTAATATTTTTTCGGATTTTTTTCTTATTTTTAAGACTTGTAAATGATCTTGACACTCACTATGTTATTATCTTGGCCCAGTAACGCAGATTAGGATTGGATGAAGAAAGGATTAGATGACGCATATTTTGTCACTTTCAGTATGATTCACACAGCGTCAGTATCATTCACTCACTGCCGTTAGTACTGTAATTCACCGTTATCATCACTCACTCACTTTCACTCACTCACTCTAAGTCACTTCCACTCTCACTTCCACTCATTCCTCACTCACTCACCCTCACTCATTCTCACTTCCACTCACTCTCATTCCTCACTCCCTCACTCACTTTCATTCCTCACTCACTCTCACTCCCTCTCACCGTCATTCCTCACTCACTCTCACTCCCTCTCACCGTCATTCGTCACTCTCCCTCGCCCACTCTCACTTCCTCAGGACTAGAATGACTGTCGGATATAAGTACAAAATTTATCACCCAATAATGATGTTTATTAAGTACAAGTGTTGCAGCAGCCTGGGGAGGGGGTGGGGGTGAGCAGAGGAGGGGGAGTGGAAGAGAAAGGGGAGGGGGTAGTAGGGAGAGGAGGGGGGTGAGCAGAGGAGGGGGAGTGGAAGAGAAAGAGGAGGGGGTAGTAGGGAGAGGAGGGGGGGTGAGATACAGGTGAGAGTTGAGAGATATTTCAAGGACTCGTTAGCTGTATCTTACCTGAGTTTCATGAGTTAGAGTGCGGGGTTACAGACAGACAGCCATAGACAGACAGCCATAGACAGACAGACAGACATCCCTACCTACTAACCTAATGGCCCCTTAACCAGTTTATAAAAGTTGTCAAAATGTACTGAGGTTGTGTGTGTGTGTGTGTGTGTGTGTGTTCTGTACCCCAGAGGTCATTGACTCTTGGTGGCCATGGCGAGAACTACAAGGTGATGGCGGATGTCATTTTGTGAACATTACGCAGCTCGGCTTAGGTTAGGTTAGGTTAAGTTAAGTTTAGTTTAGGTTAGGTTAGGTATTAGTGGATCAGTGCACAAAATTGAATGTTTTTAGACAAAATTATACCATAGAGGAACCATAATTACTATCTACTCATTTACTACTACCACCTGCTAGCTGTCTTTACTCAACCACGCCCGTAAACCACGCCCGTAAACCACATCCGTAAGCCACGTCCCTTAAACCACGCCCGTAAACCACGCCCGTAAACCACGCCCGTAAACCACGCCCGTAAACCACATCCGTAAACCACGTCCCTTAAACCACGCCCGTAAACCACGTCCCTTAAACCACGGCCCGTAAACCACGTCCCTTAAACCACGTCCCTTAAACCACGTTCTTCGTGTGGTTGGGGTGTGTGTTTACTTACTGTCAATAACAACAATACATTATATTCGTTGTTCACTAATGTCTTTTATTTACATTCATAAATTAGTAACATATTGTCATAGTGGAGGTGGTGAAGGCTGGCTAGAATCAATATTAATCCCCTTGAGTACATATCTTCCCCTTGAGTACGTATCTATCTTCCCCTTGAGTACGTATCTTCCCCTTGAGTACGCATCTTCCCCTTGAGTACGTATCTTCCCCCTGAGTACTATAAATCCCCCAATAGAGTAAGATATTTTTACCCATGAGTACAACGACTTAACTAACCCCTCAAGTACAATATTTTATCCCCTAAAATACGATGGTTAATTGGTTAATTCCCTTGAGTACAATAACACTGTACTCTGGCTTGTTACAGTACTCAAGGGGTTAAGCGTTTCAAAAGTGGGGGGGGGGGATATTGACAGGGACGAACTGACGCGTGTGTTGTGATGTGTGGGTCGTGTATATAAACCGTGATCCTCATTGCGCCACTGTAACAGCACGAGGATGGTGTGACCCGTTGACATTGCTTCTCCAAACACGGGGAAAACCTAAGCAAGTCCTTTTTTTTTTTTACTTAATACGGTGTAGGATACTAGGATACATAATAGGAAATATCATTAGGATCTTTAATAAGCCAAGCATAAGCTCACCATGGATAAGAAGTTTAACTGGTGTTCTTTAGAGTGGTGGAAATAACGATAACTTTCAACTCTCGTACGACATTCGGATTTGTATACGTTCGGTCGTTGATAGTAAACAGCATTGACCAGGTACACTCGCCTACACTTATACCTGGCACAGTGGTTGGTGTGTTTTGTGAAATGTGGCACCTCTGTGTTTGTTTACATGGTATTAAAACTCCCGGAATGGCTCTAAGGGACCTCGTAATAGCGTTCAGACTAAGGATGCTAGACATAAACGAACACAGAGTTGCCACATCTCACAAAACACACCAGTAACTGTACTAGGTATAAGTGCAGGCGACTGGGCATATAAGGTTCATTACATTTGTTAATTAATGTCCGGGGCAGGTGTTGGTAGGTGTAGAGGTACTGTGTATGAGGGTTTGGTTAGTGGTTTTTATACACAGGGTCGTCCAAAAAGCATTTCCAGATTTAAATAATATAACCATTTAAAATCTGGGTCATTCGCTTATGTTTACGGTGTATATGTGGAGATAACATTACGTGTGGAAGTTTTTATTCAGAATTGTTAAATAAAAGACAATTGAAATAAATAAATAAATGTCTCTCACTTAACGCAGACGAGTTTAGAGGATTGTGAAATAGATATAAATGTAAAGTTAGGTCTTGTTTGTGGCATCTTGCGGCGAGTTTGTGCTGGTGACTTAAGCCATGTTTTACCATCACAACAAAGACTAGTAACATTCCAAGCGAGATAAGACTGTGTCACCTGGTCGAGGCACTCAAGGCAACATCCTGTCCTATACCATGTTGCAGATAAAAACTCGTCATGTCCACCAGATAAACGTGTCCTGAGGTAAACCTGACACTTATTAAGCTTAAATTACACGAACGTTTTAATCAACTAGGCGATTGATTGTGATAAAAACTGACTTTTAACACGTATGATGGATTAACTTTCCATTCTCAGTTGCTTGATTGACGGTCGCTTTGGTAACGGTGTCGTGACTGGTTCTCTCTCACGGGAAAAAAAATTGAGGTATCGTCAGTAGGAAAGACTCATAATGCGGGAAACAGAAGTAAAGTGGAAGTGGAGCTTTTACCTTGACTTGTCATGATTAATGGCGGCTGAGATAATAGAAGCAGGGGAAAATAGACTTGGTTGAAAATCTATCTTGGACGGCGACGCAAACTTCTTGAAGGTCGGTGCAAGGTGAGTTGTTTACACTGTCCGAGGCGCGCCAAGGCTGCTGGTGGCCTGACCCTTCTTCATGTTACCCCACACATACCACAGAGTGTTCTCTACATGTATGTATGACCCTGGATAAAATACCTCCTTCTTATGCTAATGAGTCATCAACTTCCTAGGATCGATTTTACTATACCTGTGTGTGTGTGTGAGGTGGTGTCGTCACTCACTCCCGGTCACACTACAGAGTGTTCGCCTCCCCTCCCCCCACCGTGAGTATTGATGAGCACAACCAAGAAAAATACTGAAAATGACGAAGACACATTTTTTACCTGAGTTGGACAATGCACCACCACCACCACCTCACACGTCGCCCCCTCCAGCTCACTGTTAATCCTCCAGTGTACGTGTAAGGCTCCCTCAGCTGGCCTTGTCTTCTGTGCCCAGTTAGGTTTCATTCTTACACAGTTTATCACAATAAAATATCTTGGTGTACGTATCCCGAGAGAGAGACAAGAAGCGACTGACAACCCTACGAGGAGCTACCGGTATCATGCCTCAAGGTACAACTCGAGAAAGATGCTTATTTTTGTTTTATTAACTTGATCATAGTAAGCTAGAAATTCCTCAGAAAAGACCAGGTGTGTTGTTTGGTATAGAGTGTACTGTAGGTAAAGCCTAGACTGGTAAAATAACTTAGTCAGTACATCACCTGTGGGGGGGGGGGGCACACGGGGTACTCATAAGGTTGGAAATTTCTCTCTATAGATTGCTTCTTTCGGCCTTATCGTTATTTTGGGATGATACCGTAACTCTAGTGAAGTGTATACACGCATGTTGTGTATGTATGTATGTATTTGTTTGTGTGTATGTATATGTATGTATGTATGTATGTACGTATTTGTGTATGTATATATGTATATGCTGATAACCACAAGGAAAAAGAAAACACGAAGTAACCAAGCGCTTTCGTGTAATGTATGTATGTATGCTTGTATTTGTATGTATGTATGTACAGTATGTATGTATGTATGCATGCATGTATTTGTGTGTATGTATGTATGTATATGTGGAACTAATCAACAAGAAAATACTTTACCTGTGTATGGTCTTCTAAATAAGTTGCTTGAAATTCCTTGAAAATCTTGAAAATCAGGTGCATTGTGGTCTTGAATCTTGAGAGTCAGGTGCTTGAGGTGGTCCTTGAAGATGATGTCTGACTGAAGGACGATCTATTTACATGTGTGACGTCATGGGTTATTACGTCATTAATATGCAAAAGCCACAGCGGGAGAGGATGTTTGTGACGTCATGGCGGGTTATTACGTCACTAACATAATACAAACCACAACAGGAGGGAAGGTTTGTTTACATGTGTGACGTCATGGCGGGTGTTGTGTATAAATGAAATCTACAGAAGGTGCTACTGTTATAAGTGAGGAAATCCTGAAGGAGGAGGAGGAGGAGAGGGGAGGGGGGTGTGACCACTGTCTAGACTGCGTGACCGTTGGTGTCTGGTGGCTTACAGCGGCGTTATACCAACACGCAGTTCTACCTCTTTTTCCGCCTTTACACTGGTCGTTCATTTACTGTAAAGCGATAATTTCCTTTATTTCTTATTTCTTATTCTTGATTTTGTTTTTATTTCCACTTTATGTTACGTTTTCCTTTCCTTGCTTTTCTTATTCTTTTTTTTTTAAAGGTAGCAGCGACAGTGTCACCATTATATTTATCAACGGCTCCATCATCCACCACCACCATCACTATCGCCACTACCACCACCACCACGACCAACAACAACTGACAACCTACTGACAACACATAAACACAACCTCCGCCACCCACCACAACTGACAACACACACACACACACAACAGCAACCGCCTCCGCCTTCCACCACTATATATATACCCTGGGGGGGGGGGGATGATAAGCACGACAAAAGAGAAACGACTCAGCTCTCTCTCTCTCTCTCTCTCTCTCTCTCTCTCTCTCTCTCTCTCTCTCTCTCTCTCCAATAATGCCCCCAAGTCGATAAAACATAAAGGACTTTTTTTCCCAGCTGACCGCTTCCCCCTTATTCCCTGATAAAGAGACGAAGAATTGTGCCGGTAAACTCCTCCTTGTGTGCCGATAACCGCGTATTGTCGTGTTGTGAGGACGCGAGAGAGACCCGATCACTGACCCTTCCTACGTGAGGGACAAGGGCCACGAATGGATCTATTATTGGTCATGATAGAGGAGAAATTCAGCTTTCCATTCTAAGATGTTGACAACTCAGTCGGGCGCAGTTATCGGTTATTTGGTTACGAAACTATTGGAATTGAAATCGGGAGAGTATTCAGAATCGGGAAGGACAGGACACGATATTATATTACGTTGGAGGTTTTTCCCTCGTTCTTGTTTTCTCGACTTAATTCTTCACAGCAGCAACAGGGAAGGAATGGGTTTGTATACACTGACACCTTATAGATATTCCTGGAAACAACAGGTAGTGTAGGTGGTCTGTGGTGACTATAGCACACTGTTAAACCCTTTGACATATTTCTGATCAAATTGTCCGTAAAAAATAAGAAAACTTAAATCCATATACCATTTAGAATTATTAATAAAGCTGGTATTAGTGTCAGTACAGTTGAGAAGTATTTTAGAGTGAGAGGCCAACACACGCTGGGAAGATTATGACAGGCTGTTTCATCATAGAACGTATTATATAAATGGGTCAATACATCTGATATTATATTCAGATTCACCACCCTGTAACTTTCCACTGTCTATGAGTAAGACATGAGATTGACACGTGAGCGGGCAACTTACCCAAGAGGGCGAGACCCACAGCTCAGCATATCTGTAAGCACGCACTGCGATGCCCCTTAGCTTCAGTAGCTCACCTCAACTCATATCGAAAGGACGTGACCAAACGTTTATCATACATAAACGCCGTCCCTTTCTCATTCACTCCTAGACAGTGAGACTTACGGTTGATATACACTCAGGAATTATATATACAACCTTTTATAATAAAAGAAACGAACTACCGTTTGGGTTTCGTTACTTAAAACCCAAATATAAATATGTGTGAACAGACTGGTTAATTGGACAGCAGCCGATTCATATAGGTGGCAAGCGGTGTGTACGGATTCTTCAAACTGGTAGTCGTATCATCCGTCTGTGTCTTGTGAAAAACAAGAAACCACACAGCAGTGACGCGTTACATAATCCTAGTGTTTAAAATTATATCCCGTATTGAGACGATATGTAGTGAGCGCTCCTTATCTCTGTCACATACAAATACGTGCAGAATTCGTAATATACAAATATTACAGCCTGTTGGTATATATCCAGATTGAGCCGGTTGAGATAGACTCCACTCAGCATTCCCTAGACATTACAGTGTTGCAGTGTTGAACAACAGTTTCGTAACCTGGAATTCAATTGGTATTTCACTAGCAGCTGAGCAGTATTGTTGTGTCGTCAGCGCGAATTACGAATTCCGGTGTCATCATACAGATCTCCATATATACGTGGACTGTGAAAGAATTGGCACACGGCAGTTTTCGCCAGCGAACCACCAGTGTGATAACCAATCATCAGTTTTCTGATCACCGGAGGAGGAACTCACCTAAATCAAGTGGACTCGTCTCTCACCAAAGCAGAAGCGTCATCTCGTTGCCAAGGAAACCAGCAGCAGCGCACGCATCCTAGGAAGAGGCAACACCCACCACTCCACTCAGAACTCTTGAAGGATCACATTTTCTATACAGACGTACTCTGTATAAATAGGTATTTAAATTACATAGTTTTACACACATGAACACGTTCGAGAGATATCTTCACACCGATAGGTTCGTCGGATAGGATTATTTCAATGATAAAGTGTCGAATGTAAGATTAATGTATTGAAATCCTATAATTTACAGTAGTTGTAAGTGTCTGTCTTCTTATTGATAGTTTAAAAATTAACTACAATTAATATTCATTTGTCTTGTAAATGAGAGGCAAGTGATCTACTTACTGTTAAGTATTCATTGACCCAAGGGGGCTAATAGATAATTCCTAAGTTTCCCATGTCTAATGTAGATGAAATCGAACGCCTAGCGCAACTATTTGCTGATAACCAACTCATCAATGATCAAGCCCAGACTGACATAGATTTTGAGTATGGAACACAGTTAAATGAGTCGGTAGGAAGTAGTGAGAAAGTTATAGACGAATCATTTGACGACTTAAACCGTCGTGCCCTACGGTCTGGTAATCACTATAGTACCTCACCTAAGTATACTAAAGCAGTTACCCCTGTTACAGGTGATAGTGTGTCTGTTGCTAAATCGGTAACAACCTTATTAACCCAGCCTTCTGTTAAGAGTAAGAATACTAATTTGCTTAATACTAACACTAAAATGGCTTCGTCTAACCCTCACACCCTCACTAACACACCTACAGCTGATACTGTCATTAATATCATGCAGCGCGGCGATTATGTTCGAAATTTCACGGGACAAGACGATTATAGGGTCGCACATTTTGTTCGTGCATGTGAAGATAGCATGCGCATTAGTCACATAACGACTGACGAAGATAAGAAAGCATATGTACGTTCCCATATAACGCAGGGTTCCTATGCAGGCAGTCGTTTAAATGCGTTTGGTTTACAAAGCCCTGACTATGAAAAGTTCAAGCGAACGCTAATTGGGATTTTTGGGGGTAGGTCACAGCTGGGCCAGCCGTCACAGATGCCACAGATGCCTCACTCTCAGACTCCTTACGCGACACACTTAGCTCCGATCGCTCCTCCCCGCCTAACATATAAACAGAAAACATCGTTACGATGCGCACATTGTAATAAACGTGGCCACGTAATGGAAGATTGTTTTCAGCTCCGAGGTAATAGTGCAAATGAAGCCACACCCGGTGCAAAGCCATTCTCAAGGTCAAACAGAGAGGTAGCTAAAGCAGCACCTCCTCCTCCTACCCAGACAGCGCGCAAATGGTGCGCTCTTCACACATCGACATCTCATAGTTCACATGAGTGCGATATTCTAATAAAAGCTAGGGGAGTGGACCTAAGTGAAACGGAGGTGTCGTATAGGCGCAAGCAGAAACGTCCCCAGGACAAGTCATCGGGGGAAGACCAGCGCACACTACACCAAGGAGAGGGATAGATAGGGAAATTCCCGCCCCTCCTTACAACACTTCTATAGCGGCGCTTAGAAAAGTGGAAGTGTTGTCAGTACAGGTGAGAGTGGATAATACCAGATTGGCTCTTGATATAGACACAGGTGCTTGCGCTAATGTATTGGCCTTGACATCATATCACGAGTTACAACGTAAATTCCCTCACCGCAAATTCAAATGGAGGCCTAGTAACGCTGAGCTCGAAGGAGTTTCAGGTACTCAGCTGAGCATCAAAGGAATGGTGACGTTACCACTCAGATTCTCAAGACGTGGTACGCCCTTCTACGCGGACTTTTATATAGTTCAGCAGTTCAATTTGCCAGCTGACGGGTTGCTTGGTCTACCAACTCTTCGAAAGAACATGATAGATGTTCATCCACGTAATAATAGTGTTACGTTTAAAGGTGTTTCCTACACAGCAATGAGTCATTCTGAACCTATGCTCACCGCTAGGACGAAAGTGTTGTCTACCAATCCTATTAAGAGGAAGGCGGATCATGCGTCAGAGATATATCTCGACCTCAACCACACACCTTCCCAGCGTGATTACAGCAGCAAGAGTTGGAAGATAGTACCTGCAATGTTGAAGAGTACTCTCCATTACCAGAATGAGGAATTCACCAACGCAAAAATCCTGTGAGCTAAAGTGAACATTAGTTTCTGCAAATGATTCGTTCACTGCCCAGGGTGTGACAGGACGTGACTGCAGTTGTTGTGACTGCTCATCAATCAACATCCTGTCAACAAAATTCTTTCGTATGGCGTGAACAACCCCCAGTTACCAGCACCCAGCACCCACCCTAGTGATGATGACACATCCGGTCTGAGAGATGGTCTCAGCATTCCGAGGTATGGTGTTGTGGATGACGTTGTGTAACAATTAGCGGCGGTTTGCTGTACTCAGGATTTTTGTGAGCATTGACCCAATCACCGGACCTTGGAATCAGCTGTGTCTGCTGTGAGACACACACACACACACAAGTCTACGGGATTGCGGGAGCAATTTCACATTATCAAGAAATTAAAGAAAGGATGTTATGTGTGTGATTTTATAGATATCACAACAAGGTCGAAGTGCAACCAAATAAATTCCTAATTCGAGGTATTGTTGCGAATTGCCAACAGACTCGACTGGCCAGGATAGATCAAATAGCACCACATGTTAAGGTGATCGATCATCCTCAGGGCAAGACACGCCTGTTAGAGCTGCTTGCCGACTACAGAAATATAGTAGCCTTGCCAGGGGAAACGCTAGGTCAGACAGATTTAACATCCCATCATATAGCGTTAAAGGAAGGAACCAACCCTATTTACGTACCAGCTTATAGACTACCTCATAGCCAGCGCGCTGTGGTGCAAGATATGGTACAGGGTATGTTAGATGAGAATATCATTAGACACTCAAAATCCCCCTTTAATAGCCCATTATTCCTCGTCCCGAAAAAGGATGGTGGATGGCGCCCTGTCATAGATTTCAGGCGCGTAAATAATCAAACAATCCCTGAT
>NW_024738567.1:0-12523 GCF_018991925.1 Homarus americanus
CATATATATTTCATTTGACCATTAAATCACGCGGACTTCTACATATAATTAACACCTCACCCCACCAGGATTTGAACCCCCGATTTTATAATTGTGACCGGGGAACGCTACCTCTGGGCCACCAGGACAATAAAAGTAGTCCTAGACTCTGGTATATTTCACACAAAGCCTGTTCAACGAGCTTATGGCGCCGTGAACCTCTAATGGGGACCACCCGTGCCGCTTAGGTGATCAGAGCAACGTTTTGCCAAATGCTGCTTCGAAATACGAGGATTCAAATATATTTCATTAGCCCAATAAAGCAAGCAGACTTCTACATATAATCAACACCTCACCCCACCAGGATTTGAAACCCCGATCTTATAATTGTGACCGGGGAATGCTACCTCTGGGCCACCAGGACAATAAAAGTAGTCCTAGACTCTGTTATATTTCACACAAAGCGTGTTCAACGAGCTAATGGCGCCGTCAACCACTATAGGGGACCAACCGTGCCGCTTAGGTGATCAGAGCAACGTTTTACCAAATGCGGCTTCGAAATACGAGGATTCAAATATATTTCATTAGCCCAATAAAGCACTCGGACTTCTACATATAATCAACACCTCACCCCACCAGGATTCAAACCCACGGTCTTATAATTGTGACCGGGGTATGCTACCTCTTGGCCACCAGGACAATAAAAGCAGTCCTAGACTCTGCTAAATTTCACACAAAGCCTGTTCAACGAGTTTGTGGCGCCGAGAACCTCTAATGGGGACCACCCGAGCCGCTTAGGTGATCAGGCGAACATTTTACCAAATGCGGCTTCGAAACAAGAAGGATCCATATATATTTCATTAGACCATTAAAGCACGCGGACTTCTACATATAATCAACACCTCACCCCACCAGGATTTGAACCCACAATCTTGTAATTGTGACCGGGGGACGCTACCTCTGGGCCACCAGGACAATAAAAGCAGTCCTAGACTCTGCTATATTTCACACAAAGCCTGTTCAACGAGCTTGTGGCGCAGTGAACCTCTAATGGGGACCACCCATGCCGCTTAGGTGATCAGAGCAACGGTTTACCAAATGCGGCTTCGAAACACGAGGATCCCTATATATTTCATTAGCCCAATAAAGCACGCGGACTTCTTCATATAATCAATACCTCACCCCACCAGGATTCGAACCAACGATCTTCTAATTGTGACCGGGGAACGCTACCTCTGGCCCACCAGGACACTAAAAGCATTCCTAGACTTTGCTATATTTCACACAAAGCCTGTTCAACGAGCTTATGACGCCGTGAACCTCTAATGGGGACCACCCGTGCCGCTTAGGTGATCAGAGCAACGTTTTACCAAATGTGGCCGAGCCGGGGATCCATATATATTTCATTAGACCATTAAAGCCGCGCGGACTTCAACATATAATCAACACCTCACCCACCGGGATTTGGACCACGATCTTATAATTGTGACCGGGGAGCCGCTACCTCTGGGCCACCAGGACAATAAAAAGCAGTCCCTAGACTCTGCCATATATTTCACACAAAGCCTGTTCAGGCTTATGGCACCGTGAACCTCTAATGGGGACCACCCGTGCCGCTTAGGTGATCAGAGCAACGTTTTACCAAATGCGGCTTCGAAACAAGGAGGATTCAAAAATATTTCATTAGCCCAATAAAGCAAGCAGACTTTTACATATAATCAACACCTCACCCCACCAGGATTTGAACCCACGATCTTATAATTGTGACCGGGGAATGCTACCTCTGGGCCACCAGGACAATAAAAGCAGTCCTAGACTCTGGTATATTTCACACAGAGCCTGTTCAACGAGCTTATGGCGCCGTGAACCTCTAATGGGGACCCCCGTGCCGCTTAGGTGATCAGAGCAACGTTTTGCAAATAATGGCTTCAGAGGCAGGATCCATATATATTTCATTGAAGCCTGCATTAAAACCTGGCGGACTTCAACATATAATCAACACCTCGCCCCACCAGGATTTGAACCCACGATCTTATAATTGTGACGGGGAACGCTACTTATGGGCCACCAGGACACTATAAGCAGTCCTAGACTCTGTTATACTTCACACAAAACCTGTTCAGCGAGCTTATGGCGCCGTAAACCACTATAGGGGACCACCCGTGCCGCTTAGGTGATCAGAGCAAAGTTTTACCAAATCCGGCTTGGAAACTCGAGGATCCATATATATTTCATTAGCCCAATAAAGCACGCGGACTTCTACATATAATCAACACCTCACCCCACCAGGATTTGAACCCACGATCTTATAATTGTCACAGGGGAACGCTACCTCTGGGCCACCAGGACAATAAAAGCAGTCCTAGACTCTGCTATATTTCACACAAAGCCTGTTCAACGAGCTTATGGCGCCGTGAACCTCTAATGGGGAACACCCGTGCCACTTAGGTGATCAGAGCAACGTTTTACCAAATGCGGCTTCGAAACACGAGGATCCATATATATTTCATTAGCCCAATAAAGCACGCGGACTTCTACATATAATCAACACCTCACCCCACCAGGAGTTGAACCCACGATCTTATAATTGTGACCGGGGAATGCTACCTCTGGGCCACCAGGACACTAAAAACATTCCTAGACTTTGCTATATTTCACACAAAGCCTGTTCAACGAGCTTATGGCGCCGTGAACCTCTAATGGGGACCACTTGTGCCGCTTAGGTGATCAGAGCAACGTTTTACCAAATGTGGCTAGTACAGGATCATATATATTTCATTAGATGGTAAAACCGCGGACTTCAACATATAATCAACACCTCACCCACCAGGTTGAACACGATCTTATAATTATGACCGGGGAACGCTACCTCTGGGCCACCAGGACAATAAAAGCAGTCCTAGACTCTGCTATATTTCACACAAAGCCTGTTCAACGAGCTTATGGCACCGTGAACCTCTAATGGGGACCACCCGTGCAGCTTAGGTGATCAGAGGAACGTTTTACCAAATGCGGCTTCGAAACAAGGAGGATCCATAAATATTTCATTAGCCCAATAAAGCAAGCAGACTTTTATATATAATCAACACCTCACCCCACCAGGATTTGAACCCACGATCTTATAATTGTGACCGGGGAATGCTACCTCTGGGCCACCAGGATAATAACAGCAGTCCTAGACTCTGGTATATTTCACACAAAGCCTGTTCAACGAGCTTATGGCGCCGTGAACCTCTAATGGCGACCCCCCGTGCCGCTTAGGTGATCAGAGCAACGTTTTACCAAATGTGGCTTCGAAACCCGAGGATCCATATATATTTCATTAGACCATTAAAGCACGCGGACTTCAACATATAATCAACACCTCACCCCACCAGGATTTGAACCCACGATCTTATAATTGTGACCGGGGAACGCTACCTCTGGGCCACCAGGACAATAAAAGCAGTCCTAGACTGCTATATTTCACACAAAGCCTGTTCAACGAGCTTATGGCGCCGTGAACCTCTAATGGGGACCCCCCGTGCCGCTTGGGTGATCAGAGCAACGTTTTACCAAATGTGGCTTCGAAACCCGATGATCCATATATATTTCATTAGACCATTAAAGCACGCGGACTTCAACATATAATCAACACCTCACCCCACCAGGATTTGAACCCACGATCTTATAATTGTGACCGGGGCACCACCTCTGGGCCTGGGACCCGCTAAAAGCATTCCTAGACTTTTGCTATATTTTACACAAAGCCCTGCTTCTGTGGAAGCTTACATAGCGCCGTGAACACTCTAATAGGACCCCCCGTGCCGCTTAGAGTGATCAGAGCAACGTTTTGCAAATGTGACTTCTGAAACCGAGGATCCATATATATTTCATTAGACCATTAAAAGCCGCGGACTTCAACATATAATCAACACCTCACCCCACCAGGATTTGAACCCACGATCTTATAATTGTGACCGGGAGCGCTACCTCTGGGCCACCAGAGACACTAAAAGCATTCCTAGACTTTGCTATATTTCCACACAAAAGCCTGTTCCATGAGCTTGTAACTTGTGGGCCTCTAATGGGGACCCCCGTTAAACCCAGGTGATCAGAGCAACGTTTACCAAATGTGGCTTCGAAACCGAGGATCATATGTATTTGCATTAGACCATTAAAAAGCCGCGGACTTCAACATATAATCAACACCTCACCCCACCAGGATTTGAACCCACGATCTTATAATTGTGACCGGGGAACGCTACCTCTGGGCCACCAGGACAATAAAAGCAGTCCTAGACTCTGCTATATTTCACACAAAGCCTGTTCAACGAGCTTATGGCACCGTGAACCTCTAATGGGGACCACTTGTGCCGCTTAGGTGATCAGAGCAACGTTTTACCAAATGCGGCTTCGAAACAAGGAGGATCCAAAAATATTTCATTTGCCCAATAAAGCAAGCAGACTTTTACATATAATCAACACCTCACCCCACCAGGATTTGAACCCACGATCTTATAATTGTGACCGGGGAATGCTACCTCTGGGCCACCAGGACAATAAAAGCAGTCCTAGACTCTGGTATATTTCACACAAAGCCTGTTCAACGAGCTTATGGCACCGTGAACATCTAATGGGGACCACCCGTGCCGCTTAGGTGATCAGAGGAACGTTTTACCAAATGCGGCATCGAAACAAGGAGGATCCATAAATATTTCATTAGCCCAATAAAGCAAGCAGACTTTTACATATAATCAACACCTCACCCCACCAGGATTTGAACCCACGATCTTATAATTGTGACCGGGGAACGCTACCTCTGGGCCACCAGGACAATAAAAGTAGTCCTAGACTCTGCTATATTTCACACAAAGCCTGTTCAACGGGCTTATGGCACCGTGAATCTCTAATGGGGACCACCCGTGCCGCTTAGGTGATCAGAGGAATGTTTTACCAAATGAGGCTTCGAAACAAGGAGGATCCATAAATATTTCATTAGCCCAATAAAGCAAGCAGACTTTTACATATAATCAACACCTCACCCCACCAGGATTTGAACCCACGATCTTATAATTGTGACCGGGGAATGCTACCTCTGGGCCACCAGGACAATAAAAGCAGTCCTAGTCTCTGGTATATTTCACACAAAGCCTGTTCAATGAGCTTATGGCGCCGTGAACCTCTAATGGGGACCCCCGTGCCACTTAGGTGATCAGAGCAACGTTTTACCAAATGTGGCTTCGAAACCCGAGGATCCATATATATTTCATTAGACCATTAAAGCATGCGGACTTCAACATATAATCAACACCGCACCCAACCAGGATTTGAACCCACGATCTTATAATTGTGACCGGGGAACGCTACCTCTGGGCCACCAGGACAATAAAAGTAGTCCTAGACTCTGCTATATTTCACACAAAGCCTGTTCAACGGGTTTATGGCACCGTGAACCTCTAATGGGGACCACCCGTGCCGCTTAGGTGATCAGAGGAACGTTTTACCAAATGCGGCTTCGAAACAAGGAGGATCCATAAATATTTCATTAGCCCAATAAAGCAAGCAGACTTTTACATATAATCAACACCTCACCCCACCAGGATTTGAACCCACGATCTTATAATTGTGACCGGGGAACTCTACTTCTGGGCCACCAGGACAATAAAAGCAGTCCTAGACTCTGCTATATTTCACACAAAGCCTGTTCAACGAGCTTATGGCACCGTGAACTCTAATGGGGACTACCCAAAGGCTTAGGTGATCAGAGGAACGTTTTACCAAATGCGGCTTCGAAACAAGGAGGATCCATAAATATTTCATTAGCCCAATAAAGCAAGCAGACTTTTACATATAATCAACACCTCACCCCACCAGGATTTGAACCCACGATCTTATAATTGTGACCGGGGAATGCTACCTCTGGGCCACCAGGACAATAAAAGCAGTCCTAGTCTCTGGTATATTTCACACAAAGCCTGTTCAACGAGCTTATGGCGCCGTGAACCTCTAATGGGGACCCCCCGTGCCGCTTAGGTGATCAGAGCAACGTTTTACCAAATGTGGCTTCGAAACCCGATGATCCATATATATTTCATTAGACCATTAAAGCACGCTGACTTCAACATATAATCAACACCTCACCCCACCAGGATTTGAACCCACGATCTTATAATTGTCACCGGGGAACGCTACCTCTGGGCCACCAGGACAATAAAAACAGTCCTAGACTCTGCTATATTTCACACAAAGCCTGTTCAACGAGCTTATGGCGCCGTGAACCTCTAATGGGGAACACCCGTGCCACTTAAGTGATCAGAGCAACGTTTTACCAAATGCGGCTTCGAAACACGAGGATCCATATATATTTCATTAGCCCAATAAAGCACGCGGACTTCTACATATAATCAACACCTCACCCCACCAGGAGTTGAACCCACGATCTTATAATTGTGACCGGGGAATGCTACCTCTGGGCCACCAGGACACTAAAAGCATTCCTAGACTCTGCTATATTTCACACAAAGACTGTTCAACGAGCTAGCGCCGTGGAACTCTAATGGGGACCACCTGTGCCGCTAGGTGATTTCAGAGCAACGTTTTTACCAAAATGCGTTTCGAAACACGGATCCATATATTTATTAGCCCAATAAAGCAAGCAGATTCACATATAATCAACACCTCAATTCCCCCACTCAGGATTTGGAAACCCCGATCTTATAATTGTGACCGGGGAATGCTACCTCTAAAGGCCACCAGGACAATAAGCAGTCCTAGACTCTGTTATATTTCACACAGCGTTCCAACGAGCTTATGGCGCCGTGAACCACTATAGGGACCAACCGCGCCGCTTAGTGATCAGAGCAACGTTTTACCAAATGCGGCTTCGAAACACAAGGATTCAAATATATTTCATTAGCCCAATAAAGCACTCGGACTTCTAAATATAATCAACACCTCACCCCACCAGGATTCAAACCCACAGTCTTATAATTGTGACCGGGGTATGCTACCTCTCGGCCACCAGGAAAATAAAAGCAGTCCTAGTCTCTACTATATTTCACAAAAAGCCTGTTCAACGACCTTATGGCTCCATGAACCTCTAATGGGGACCACCCGTGCCGCTTAGGGTGATCGGTGATAACGTTTTACCAAATGCGGCTTCGAAACACGAGGATCCATATATATTTCATTAGCCCAATAAAGCACGCTCACTTCTTCATATAATCAACACCACACCCCACCAGGATTCGAACCCAAGATCTTCTAATTGTGACCGGGGAACGCTACCTCTGGGCCACCAGGACACTAAGAGCAGTCCTAGACTCTGCTATATTACACAAAAAGCCTGTTCAACGAGCTTATGGCGCCATGAACCTCTAATGGGGACCACCCGTGCCGCTTAGGTGATCAGGGCAAAGTTTTACCAAATCTGGCTTCGAAACACGAGGATCCATGTATATTTCATTAGCCCAATAAAGCACGCGGACTTCTACATATAATCAACACCTCACCCCAGCAGGATTTGAACCTACGATCTTATAATTGTGACCGGGGAATGCTACCTCTGGGCCACTAGGACAATAAAAGCAGTCCTAGACTCTGCTATATTTCTCACAAAGCCTGTTCAACGAGCTTATGGCGCTGTGAACCACTATATTAGACCACCCGTGCCGCTTAGGTGATCAGAGCAACGTTTTACCAAATGTGGCTTCGAAACACGAGGATCCATATATATTCTTCATTAGCCCAATAAAGCAAGCAGACTTTACATATAATCAACACCTCACCCCACCAGATTTGAACCCACGATCTTATAATTGTTACCGGTGAATGCTACCTCTGGGCCACTAGGACAATAAAAGCAGTCCGAGACTCTGCTATATTTCACACAAAGCCTGTTCAACGAGCATATGGCGCTGTGAACTTAATGGCGACCCCCGCAAGCCGCTAGGTGATCGTAGAGCAGTTTTAATTAAATGCTCTAAACCCGATGATCCATATATATTTCATTAGACCATTAAAGCACGCGGACTTCAACATATAATCAACACCTCACCCCACCAGGATTTGAACCCACGATCTTATAATTGTCACCGGGGAACGCTACCTCTGGGCCACCAGGACAATAAAAGCAGTCCTAGACTCTGCTATATTTCACACAAAGCCTGTTCAACGAGCTTATGGCGCCGTGAACCTCTAATGGGGACACCCCGTGCCGCTTAGGTGATCAGAGCAACGTTTTACCAAATGTGGCTTCGAAACCCGAGGATCCATATATATTTCATTAGACCATTAAAGCACGCGGACTTCTACATATAATCAACACCTCACCCCACCAGGATTTGAGCCCACAATCTTATAATTGTGACCGGGGAACGCTACCTCTGGGCCACCAGGACAATAAAAGCAGTACTAGACTCTGCTATATTTCACACAAAGCCTGTTCAACGAGTTTATGGCGCCGTGAACCTCTAATGGGGACCACCCGTGCCGCTTAGGTGATCAGACCAACATTTTACCAAATGCTGCTTCGAAACAAGAAGGATCCATATATATTTCATTAGACCAATAAAGCACGCGGACTTCTACATTTAATCAACACCTCACCCCACCAGGATTTGAACCCATGATCTTATAATTGTGACCGAACGCCACTTCTAACAATTAGACAATAAAAGCAGTCCTAGACTCTCAAGAGATTTCACACAAAGCCTGTTCAACGAGCTTGTGGCGCCCAGAACCTCTAATGGGGACCACCCGTGCCGCTTAGGTGATCAGAGCAACGTTTTACCAAATGCGGCTTCGAAACACGAGGATCCATATATATTTCATTAGCCCAATAAAGCACGCGGACTTCTACATATAATCAACACCTCACCCCACCAGGATTTGAACCACGATCGTATAATTGTGACCGGGGAATGCTACCTCTGGGCCACCAGGACACTAAAAGCAGTCCTAGACTCTGCTATATTTCACACAAAGACTGTTCAACGAGCTTTTGGCGCCGTGAATCTCTAATGGGGACCACCCGTGCCGCTTAGTTGATCAGAGCAACGTTTTACCAAATGCAGCTTCGAAACACGCGGATCCATATATATTTCATTAGCCCAATAAAGCACGCGGACTTCTACATTTAATCAACACCTCACCCCACCAGGATTTGAAACCACGATCTTATAATTGTAACCGAGGGACGCTACCTCTGGGCCACCAGGACAATAAAAGCAGTCCTAGACTCTGCTATATTTCACACAAAGCCTGTTCAACGAGCTTATGGCGCCGTGAACCTCAAATGGGGACCACGAGTGCCGCTTAGGTGATCAGACCAACATTTTACCAAATGCGGCTTCGAAACAAGAAGGATCCATATATATTTCATTAGCCCAATAAACCACGCGGAGTTCTACATTTAATCAACACCTCACCCCACCAGGATTTGAACACACGATCTTAAAATTGTGACCGGGGAACGCTACCTCTGGGCCACCAGGACAATAAAAGCAATCCTAGACTCTGCTATATTTCACACAAAGCCTGTTCAACGAGCTTATGGAGCCGTGAACCTCTAATGGGGACACCCCGTGCCGCTTAGGTGATCAGAGCAATGTTTTACCAAATGTGGCTTCGAAACCCGAGGATCCATATATATTTCATTAGACCATTAAAGCACGCGGACTTTTACATATAATCAACACCTCACCCCACCAGGATTTGAAACCCCGATCTTATAATTGTCACCGGGGAACGCTACCTCTGGGCCACCAGGACAATAAAAGCAGTCCTAGACTCTGCTATATTTCACACAAAGCCTGTTCAACGAGTTTATGGCGCCGTGAACCTCTAATGGGGACCACCCGTGCCGCTTAGGTGTTCAGACGAACATTTTACCAAATGCGGCTTCGAAACACGAAGGATCCATATATATTTCATTAGACCAATAAAGCACGCGGACTTCTACATTTAATCAACACCTCACCCCAATTGGTGATTTGTTCCACGATCTTATAATGACCGGGAACGCCACTTCTGGGGCCACCAGGACAATAAAAGCAGTCCTAGACTCTGCTATATTTCACACAAAGCCTGTTCAATGGGCTGAAAATCGTGAACCTCACGGGGACCACCAGGCCGCTTAGGGTGATCAGAGCACTGTTTACCAAATGCTGCTTCGAAATACAGGATTCAAATAGGTCATTAGCCCAATAAAGCAAGCAGAGACTTTCACATAATTCAACACCTCAATTCACCAGGATTTGGAAACCTCATCTTAATTCAGACCGGCCTCTGAGCCACCAGGACAATAAAAGCAGTCCTAGACTCTGTTATATTTCACACACAGCGTGTTCAACGAGCTTATGACGCCGTGAACCACTATAGGGGACCAACCGTGCCGCTTAGGTGATCAGAGCAACGTTTTACCAAATGCGGCTTCGAAATACGAGGATTCAAATATATTTCATTAGCCCAATAAAGCACTCGGACTTCTACATATAATCAACACCTCATCCCACCAGGATTCAAACCCACGGTCTTATAATTGTGACCGGGGTATGCTACCTCTGGGCCACCAGGACAATAAAAGCAGTACTAGACTCTGCTATATTTCACACAAAGCCTGTTCAACGAGTTTATGGCGCCGTGAACCTCTAATGGGGACCACCCGTGCCGCTTAGGTGATCAGACGAACATTTTATCAAATGCGGCTTCGAAACAAGAAGGATCCATATATATTTCATTAGACCATTAAAGCACGCGGACTTCTACATATAATCAACACCTCACCCCACCAGGATTTGAACCCACAATCTTATAATTGTGACCGGGGGACGCTACCTCTGGGCCACCAGGACAATAAAAGCAGTCCTAGACTCTGCTATATTTCACACAAAGCCTGTTCAACGAGTTTATGGCGCCGTGAACCTCTAATGGGGACCACCCGTGCCGCTTAGGTGATTAGACGAACATTTTACCAAATGCGGCTTCGAAACAAGAAGGATCCATATATATTTCATTTGACCAATAAAGCACGCGGACTTCTACATTTAATCAACACCTCACCCCACCAGGATTTGTACCCACGATCTTATAATTGTGACCGGGGAGCGCTACCTCTGGGCCACCAGGACAATAAAAGCAGTCCTAGACTCTGCTATATTTCACACAAAGCCTGTTCAACGAGCTTATGGCGCCGTTAACCTCTAATGGGGACCCCCCCGTGCCGCTTAGGTGATCAGAGCAACGTTTTACCAAATGTGGCTTCGAAACCCGAGGATCCATATATATTTCATTAGACCATTAAAGCACACGGACTTCAACATATAATCAACACCTCACCCCACCAGGATTTTGAACCCACGATCTTATAATGACCGGGGAACGCTACCCTGGGCCACCAGGGACACAAAAGCAGCCCTAGACTCTGCTATATTTCACACAAAGCCTGTTCAATCTAGCTTATGGCACCGTGAACCCCACGGGGACCACCCGTGCCGCTTAGGTGATCAGAGCAACGTTTTACCAAATGCGGCTTCGAAACAAGGAGGATCCATAAATATTTCATTAGCCCAATAAAGCAAGCAGACTTTTACATATAATCAACACCTCACCCCACCAGGATTTGAACCCACGATCTTATAAGTGTGACCGGGGAATGCTACCACTGGGCCACCAGGACAATAAAAGCAGTCCTAGACTCTGGTACATTTTACACAAAGCCTGTTCAACGAGCTTATGGCGCCGTGAACCTCTAATGGGGTCCCCCGTGCCGCTTAGGTGATCAGAGCAACGTTTTACCAAATGTGGCTTCGAAACCAGAGGATCCATATATATTTCATTAGACCATTAAAGCACGCGGACTTCAACATATAATCAACACCTCACCCAACCAGGATTTGAACCCACGATCTTATAATTGTGACCGGGGAACGCTACCTCTGGGCCACCAAGACAATAAAAGTAGTCCTAGACTCTGCTATATTTCACACAAAGCCTGTTCAACGGGCTTATGGCACCGTGAACCTCTAATGGGGACCACCCGTGCCGCTTAGGTGATCAGAGCAACGTTTTACCTAATGCGGCTTCGAAATACGAGGATTCAAATATATTTCATTCGCCCAATAAAGCAAGCAGACTTCTACATATAATCAACACCTCACCCCACCAGGATTTGAACCCCCGATCTTATAATTGTGACCGGGGAATGCTACCTCTGGGCCACCAGGACAATAATAGAAGTCCTAGACTCTGTTATATTTCACACAAAGCGTGTTCAACGAGCTTATGGCGCCGTGAACCACTATAGGGGACCAACCGTGCCGCTTAGGTGATCAGAGCAACGTTTTACCAAATGAGGATTCGAAATACGAGGATTCAAATATATTTCATTAGCCCAATAAAGCACTCGGACTTCTACATATAATCAACACCTCACCCCACCAGGATTCAAACCCACGGTCTTATAATTGTGACCGGGGTATGCTACCTCTGGGCCACCAGGACAAGAAATGCAGTCCTAGACTCTGGTATATTTCACACAAAGCCTGTTCAACGAGCTTATGGC
>NW_024738568.1:0-40000 GCF_018991925.1 Homarus americanus
CAATAAATATCCATCTGAAATATGTTAGTAGTTGTGCTGATTGTTGGTTTGCTCTTCATACAATTTGGGTATTTTTATCTTCATCACAAAGTTAAGTAAGGATTGCTGGACGAAGCAATTTTACAACATCACGATTGCCCTGGGAACGCTTTCACTTCTGGACAGCCCCTCATGGCTTCGTTACCTTGGGGGACAGTCTGGGGTAGCTCTTTGGTTGGGCCCCTTGTGCCACCGCCTGAAAGGCCTCTGGAGTGCACCAACACCCCTGGGGAGAGCCCGGGTCGCTGAGACCAAGAAGGAGAGCCCTGGAGCTTGGCCACTGGAAAACGGAGGAGGATCTGCTCTGAGTCTCTGGGGCACCACCGCCTTGCAAGATCGCCTGCCACGCCTGAGGCCCCTCCCACTTGAATACCCTGACACCGCCACTGGAAGGTCCCCTGGCGGCGCTCCCAGGGACCCTCCCTGGGGCGGTGACACCCCAAGGGTCCCTGCCAAGGGCAATGGCGCCCCGAGGGGCCGTCAGAAAGCGACGGCGCTCCCAGGGGCTTGATCGTGATGTTCATATTGCATACGTCCAGCAATCCCTTACTTAACTGTGATTGGTGGATTAAAATACAAAATGCACCAAATTACAGCCAATAGGAGAACAGACCAGCCAGTCAGCACAACACCCCAACTTATGTTTCCCTGTTGGATATGTATTCACCTTTTCATTGCTCAGGATGTGATAACACTGGAAATGCGATGGGTGGTGTATTTATTTAACTTCATATCTCTCAGAGTTCTAAATAGTGAAAACTAACTGCCGCCAGGGGACCTCCCAGAGGCAAAGACGCACCAAGGGGTCCTCCTCAAGGACAGCAGTGCCACCAGAGGCACCTATCTGTCCTCAGTTGGAACCCTTTATTTATTAATGACATATTCGTATGTTACCGCTGTACTACCAACTTACGTACTATTAATAAATATAAATGATTGGTAGAAACAGCCAGAGAACGTGTAGCGTAGTGTTTGTGGCCAGTAGTCAAATTTATCTTTGCTAGGCTCACATACACGTGTACAAAGAGGAGAATAATACTTTAGGGTTAATTTACACATGACGTTCCAGTTAGGTTTGAAAATAGACAATTTAGACCGATTTATTGATTTGTATCAGGAAATAATCACATGTACAATAAAAATACATTATGGATACTAGAGTTGAGCACTTGGAGGTTTTATTAATACATTATACTTGGAAACAAAAGAAACAATATTTGTAGTACACTACCGTACAGTAAAGTACACATCAGGGTATGAACTACAGATACAAGTTTATTATATAGAGCTAGTAGGAGCACAGATACAAGTTTATTATATAATGCATAATATATCAGTGCTATTAGGAGTTGAGATACGAGTTTATTATGCAGGGTATAGTACATAATATAATAGACCTATTTGGAGTTCAGATACAAATTTATTATGTTATACATGATACACAAGAAGCTACATGTATTTGTATTGTGGTCCTCAGTTTAAATGTCTGTCTAACTGGGTAAAGTAGGTGTGTATATGTAGAGTTAATATAAGTCTAGCACTTTTAGGTATTAAAATGTGTAGTTAGGTAGATATTCATAAATATCGTTATACAAGTTTACAGATTTTTGTTTCACCACTGTAGCGTACTGTAAGTAGCCAGTTGTCAATTCTCTTTAGTTGTCTATTTTCTCTTTGTTTGGGCACACAAACATACGTACATGTAGATATATCACACTCAGGAGTGAGGTAGAATAGAAACTCACAATGCGCTTTCTGTATATATATTGTTGTACAGTGCAGTGCTTAGGAGTGACTAGGTGAGGAGTAGCTTGCTCAGAGGTCCTGAAGGGCAATATATGGCAATATACTCTCATTGATGTCATTAATGTAAATCACAAACAGGGTGGGTCCAAGGACAGACCCTTGTGGTACTTCACTGAGAAAATTTTTCCAATTTGAATTTACCGTTTATGATGACCATTCTTTGCCTGTCTTGGAGCCAACTGAAAAGTCACCTTGTGCCTGGATCTTAGAGACTAATGGTGCATGTGGGACTTGTCACACTTCTTAGAAAAACCCATATACAACACATCTAATGGTAGACCTTGGTCCACTTAACCTGTTACCATTTGAAGGATCCATATACAACACATCTATTGGTAGACCTTGGTCCACTTAACCTGTTAACATTTGAAGGAAAGCGATTGTATTTGTCAGGCAGGATTTTCTCTCCATGAAACCATGTAATGATGCATTGATAAGATTGTGCTCAGTCATGTGCTGGATGATGGCATCCCTCAATATTTAATCCAATAATTTTCATATACGTACTGTACCATATGTGGTGTTAGGCTGATCGGTCTGTAGTACTGATGTACTTTTCCTACTCTTCTTGTATACTTGTGTCATGGTCACAGTTGCACGGCTAGTATTCACCTCAACACTTACTGTAATTATGTATTCATATTTTGCTCCACCGTCCCCAAAACATGTGTGAAACTAATGAGTTACCCCTAGAGAGAGAATTGTTTTCTCTCTGCCTGAAGTGTCCACCTTTAATGTAAATTTTAAGTTATGCTATAACAGTATGAGTATCCATGAGTCAGATATATTTACCCCGAGCTGAGGCATTCAAGGTGTATCGAGTAGTGTATGTTGAAAGCTTCATCTATCTTTGGTTGTAATGTAAATTTTTTAACAAGGAATAGCCCATCCGGGCACAGGTCATCGACCCACAACAGGGCCTAGGGGGAGAAAATATGAGTAAAAGAAATTAAAAATAGAAAAGAAAAAATATATATTAATCTACACCACAAAGATGCCAGAAAACAAGCTTTTTGAAGTGAGTCAGATTGTATGAGTATGGAAACACAGAAGAAGGTAGAGCATTCCACAGTCTGGTTGTGTGAGGAAAGAAGAAGGTAGAGCATTCCACAGTCTGGTTGTGTGAGGAAAGAAGGATGTACTATAATGGTTATTCTAGTGTGAACGACATCCACACAGAAACGGTGGGCACTGCGGGCAAGACGAGTGTTACAAGAACTTGGCCTTGCTGGTGGTACAAAGGATGCCAAATCCACCGAACATTGCCCGTTAAAGTACCTGTAAAAGAGAGATTGAAGCAATGTTGCTTCACTTTATATATATATATATATATATATATATATAAGTAAATCACTGTAGGTGCATGTGATCGATGTATATGCCAATACCCAAATAGTTTGTAATGAAAATTATGTGCCACCTATAATTTTTCATGGGCAACTTTTGGTGTTATTCTGGATGTATTTAAGTACATAAGTAGCCAAACATTAAATTCCACTTGTAAAAGATAAAGGATTTCCCCAGACAAGATCTCAAAGGGGTGACCTAACATAACTTAAGTCTTACCAATTCAACTGTAATCTTGATCACATCAACTTTGTTCAAAATCTCATTAAAGCTAGGTACTCGCAATCATGATCATTAATTGGCAAGTAGAAGGGTGCTTTTACTGAGATTGTGAAGAAAAAAAATTGTTTCTTATAAAATAAATTCAGTTAGAAATTAATATCATTAACCACTACAGCTCCTCCCCAACTTACGACGGGGTTAGGGACCCAAATCCAGGTCGTAAGACGGAAATGCTTAAATAATACATAGAAAATCTAAAATGGGTCTCTTTTTCTTCTCAGCACCACAAAACACTCACTTTTGAGCTTGCCAGCCATTTTGAGGTGAATTACAAAGGAAAATTTTGTCTGTGTACCGACTTTGGGACTTGAAAATACGTAATTTGACCAAATTTTGGTACGACCGAGGCAGGACATAAGGGCGGGTGGTAGTAAGTCGAGTAGGTCGTAAGTCGGGGAGGAGCTGTATAATGCTGTACATCCAGAGTAAAATTAAAACAAATTTCCAATGAAACTTATAAGGTCAGAGTAATTAGGGCTGCAAAACAAAAGAAATTCGTTCAGGAGTACAGTAAACCCTGTTAATAAAAGATATTCCCAATAAAGGTTGTCTTTTTATGTTGGAAAACTAATAAGTTTTCTCAACAGTCAGTAGGGTGTGTAAATATCCAAAATATAAAATACTTGACCACAGCTCCTTAAGAATCTTTATGGATTTTGGTCGAAGAGTTGTACTTCTGATAAATACTGGTCATGCTGACACAAAAATTCACTTCACATTGTAACCCTAATTAATCACCACCTTTAACTTTTTAATGGTGATTTTTTGGTGTTTCTTCAGGATGTGTTTTTACATAAAAAAATTTCAGAATAATTCCCTTGCCATATTTGACAAACTTTATAAAATATTTATTTCAGGGTTAATCTTTGATATAGTACATGTATGCTGAAAATACTCCCGAGTTTAAATATTTTGGCCTGTAACATTGACCTTCCTAAACAACATGAAAAAAAATGGGGCAAATAAAATGCATTATTATTATTTTAATGAATTATAATTATTGACCACTCCACATCCTGTTATCTCAGAAAAGCTATTTAACTGACCTGCAGTGCACATAAACACTGCTGATTAATTTTTATTTGAATGTTTGTGTTATTACTGACAGTGAGGTGTATGATTAAGTTTTTCAGTAGTCTAGGCTGGCTAAACACCCACTCTGAAGGTTTGGTAAAACCAAAATCTGATGTGAATTTTTTAAACCCTTTATACAAAGTGACAAAAGTAAAGTAATTTATACATGTGTATCAACAAATGCTCCAACCCCTTACAATATCATAGTTTATTCCAACATATTAATGTATTCTAATTCAACCGAGTAACTTTTGTGTCTGTTATTACCATAGAATACAACATATATTCATACCCTGTACTAATCTGAATTGTATGTAAGGGTTACTGCAATGAAAATATGTAGTAGTAGTAGTAGTAGCTATGACTGATAACCAGAGTTGAGAAAACTTGAAGACAATATGTTCCAGTCATGACTAATTTAACCACTACTGCATTTCTCCAGAAAACACCATCAAGTTGCCAGGCAGTAAATATTATAAAAAATAAGATGTAAGTCAAATATCAACATGGGTAGCAACATTGAAATGCAGGAGTTGGATATTGTAAAAGATATAAAGCACTTAAAGATAAAAAATATAAAAATTAACAATCTGTATTGTCACTTTGAAAAGGTTCACACAATTCTAACAAAAGAAATATTCCTTTAATTACCCTTTCTAAATGTACCTCCGAAGGTGTTAACATTAGTTCAAACAAACAAATACACAATATCTGCTCATAAGAAGTTAATTAAACCACTTTATAAAGCCTTGTATGTACTCATTTCTACTGGAATTATGAAATGCTGGTTAGCCATAATACTGTAAAACAAAACTAAGTACAGCACAGTATCTGATATAGGTCGAGAAGAGAACCAAATATTTAAATACAGATTTATTGGAAGTAATTTCTGCTAATGTGAAACAAAAACAATGCCTCCCTCATCTACTATTTCAGTGTTATAAAAAACTTCCTCAAAAAACAATAAATTTAAGCCAATGACAGCCTATTGTGTATGCTGTTCACTATCCCTGATAAAACTCTGGCAGTTCATTATGAAGATATACACGCCGATCTACTCCGTCCTTTGTGATGACCGCCACACGTACTACACCTCCACTACTCCCATCACGTGTCAAGGCCAGGGTGAGAGCTGAAACAAGCATTTCTTTCAGTATCCCATTTTAAAAAAAGTAATCCTTTGCTTTCAATGTATACAGGTACTAATTGAAAGTAAAAATATAGTCTGAAGCATAAAATCTCATGGGAGCTAAAATGAGGAAATTTCATGGACACTTTCATTTTACTTTAGAGAGGTACTGTTTCTAGGATGACCCTGAAGAGGAAACTGTCAATAGCAAAATACTAACTATTTTTGACAAATTCAACTGTCTCTTCCATGTTCATGTTGGGCTTGTAAGTTGCATCAATATGACCCCACACGTAAGTGCTGCCTGAACCTCCAATTGCCACTGGCTGACGGACCATCATACCTCCTAAAGGTATTGTGTACACCTGAAATTAATTCAAAATACACAAATAAACCAAATAACTGTTATTCAAAGGACAAAAAAAAAAATCATGGCAAACCTTACGCAAACAACTTATATATCTTATAAGGTCATCCAATGTGGATACATAAGCCTAAAAAATTTAACTGCTTGCATAAAATACTTCATGCAAAATACTCTGGTATTGCTTGTAATAAATATTCAGAAGCAAATAAATACAGTCACATCCAAAGTCTCTTTACCATCCTGGCTAGAGGGAAGGCAAAGCCAAGGTTGAAGAAAGGCCACGACCAAGATTCACTAACAGGCTACAATATTCATAAGAATTTAACGAGTTCATATCTCCTGTGGTGGTGATTCACAAAAGAGTTATGAACTCCACAACTCAATTTATAATGGCTGACTTTTCTTCAAGACCTATGGTGGTTCCGGAGGTCTCATAAGCTTCTTCAAGGCGGAAATAAGGTCACATAACTCCCGTTTTCTCTACTACACAACCCATAGCAAAACACACAGAGCTGCCAGACCAACTTCAAGTGTCACTAGTGAAAATGGAACTAATACTGAAGGAGATGGGTAACAAAGGAGGAGTTGTGTATTTTCGTTAATTATTTCCACAGATGTTCTTATCATTATTGTAATTATTTTACACTACCCTTAACCATATTCATGCTTCTAAAGTCAGCTTAAAATTTTCCCTTTGCATTCTGTTCCTTCAATTTGCACACACTCCTTCTCAGAGCAAACAAACCATCTTGCTTTTCCCTCTCTAGTTTTTTTAGCAATAAATAAATACAACTTTTGATTTAATAAGATAAAGGAATTGCTTACCTGACCTCCCTTAGATTTGTCCCAACCAGCCACTATAATCCCAGCCATCAGCATGTCTCGGTAGTTGTAACAGATCTCTTTGAATGTATTAGCTGCTATCTGAACCAGAGGGGGTTCTCCTAGCTTTACCCTGTCAGTGGTGAAGGGTATGAGTTAAGTATATTTACACCAATATCAATAAACAGACAACTCCTAAACAGTCATTTATGAACACTAATTTCTTATCCGTAATGATAAAATTAGAGTTTAGAAGGAAAGACAACGGTGAAGAGTAATACTGTACAAAAAACAAATGAAAAATGAGGAGAAAAGTTGTCATAAGGCTTTCAAGAAGACAAGAAGTTGTGTGCTGGAAGCTGGGAAAATTTTGGGGGCTATACAGTACAGAGTACAGTACAGTATTGCACATGTAAAGGGGAGAAAATGGAGACGGGGAAAATAGTTTAAACACAGATAAATGCAACCTATGAGAGAGAAGTTGAACTTTTCTGTTTAGGAAGACTTTTAAATGACAGGGAAAATCATAAGTGGGGAGATGAGAGAAGCTTCAAGAAAGTTTAAGTGCATGAAAACACTGTGTAAGTGTTGAGGTTAGGAAATCCCAAAGATACAGAATGGATGACAGGTGTGTACAGGTTATGAATGATACAGGAAAGAGCATCAAAGAATGGCAGAGAGCATCTATAGCACATTCTTCAGTAAGAAGGGAAAGATGATAAGAATGAATTAAAAAGTCAATGCAGATACATCTTCTCTGGATCTACCAAAAAATATACTCATGAATTCAGGGCTGTGGAGTCGGAGTCGGAGTCGGAGGAAATTTCGGCTTGTGGAGTCGGAGTCGGTAAAATTGTCCAGACTCCGACTCCGACTGAAGCTATTCTGTTCCTAAGAACAAATATATGAACTCAGGCATATTCATTGCAGTGATTCCACTGATCCCACTAATTTTCTTAAATTATTAAAAGAATTTATTTCCATTTTATAAGCATTATTATGAATTTATTGTAGCAGGCACAGTATAGCACTATAATTTTGGACGATAGTCTCTTCTTTACCATTTGAAATTTTGAATTATATCAAATTTTGTTTCGTTGAAAACTGCACAGAGGCTCTCAGCTACAAAACAATTAGCTACAACCTGTTTTTGGTGAGATTAAGGCAAATTTAATTTAATAACTTAATCATGTAAGGTTTATCCATTTTCCTTAATAAGGTATTCATTTCTTTAATGTACATAAATATATAACTTTACTTTAAAAGGAATTGTAGGATCATCATTTAGATCCACATCAGATTATGAGCTTAAACAAAATTCATATGCTGAGATCGAACTTTTAGATATACATGTAAATGGTGTTTTCTAGTTAATATCTTGAATTCTTAATAAATTTATTTTTCTTTTGATTGAAACTTTGAAAGTCAAGCCTATCATCTTTTTGTAGTTCTTAAATATCGTCCAGATCATTAATAAAGCTGTAGCAGTATAGCCACGGTGTTTTACTTTTTACCTATGCAGGTTACAACATACAAATTACAATTAGGATGGTAGAAATAGTTGTTACAAATAGGCCAAGGAGTCGGAGTCGGAAGCATAAAAATTTGAGGAGTCGGAGTCGAAGGTTTTGTCTTCGACTCCACAGCCCTGCTCATGATAGTGAATAAATTATCTTGAGATAAAAACATGACACTTGGGGATTTTTCCTAGGAAATTTCTGAAGATTGTTAGCCCTAAATGTTGCAAAGTTCCCAAGGCCAGAGGGGGTACTTAAAAGAACAATTTTTGCTCAGTTTTCAGGCTGTCAATTGAGATACCATTTCAAAAGATAAACTAATAAACTAAGAACATACCATAATGTACCAAATTTTTAAACTCATCTGTGAAAACCTGAGCCTCTTGGTGTTAACATATTGTTGCATTTTTAAGAAACCTCTTTAACTACAAATGGTTGATCCTGATACCATATAATCCTACAAAATCCTCAAGTCAAGTTGTCAGAACTATATAGACATATAGTTAGCAGTTACTTACTCCAGGATTTCCATGTGTGATGAAACAACATCAGCAATAGCTTGAGTATCTGCAGCCGAACCAGAGCGACAGCAATAAATTCTGTCTGTTACCCGTGTCAACTTGTCAGTCACACGATTAGAAACATACGTGCCCATGGATGTACGGGAATCAGCACCAACAACAACACCGCCATCAAATTCTGTAGCCATGATGGAAGTCTGAAAAGTGAAGTCAATTAATAAATCATACCTGTAGTATATTCAAATAACACACTTTGCCACGCTGGTTTTTCATACAAAACTAACTTAAAATGCCACAATTTCACTGTCGTAGTTATGGCAAATGTGTCGCTTGAAGAAAGTTGCTTTTATTGGTACCAGATGTCAAAGTAGTACTTTCTGTTTAATATTGTAAGAGGTCTGCCTTCTGACTAGGTTAGGTAGGTTTCTTTGGTTGGTTAGGTCAGGTTCTACAGTATTATGTTCTGTGCATTGTCGTATCATTTTCATTACTTATTATCAACAAAAGAGAGAAAATGAAAGAAATCAAACAACACGTTCTGGTGGTAGCCACCTGCTCCTGGAATACCGTAACTTCCCCAACACAAAACTCCTGGTTCTCACTGGGGTGTCCCCCTAGATTGTTCAGGGAAAGGGGGAGTAAATCTCAACAATGAGCCATTTGTGACAGAAGTGAAAGTCAAAATCATTCAATACACATCCAAAACCACCGGAAAAACATAGTTTGGATATCTAAAACAATTATGGACCTTAAGGAAAAATTTACCAAGCTTTTCATGTGTATCACACCTGGCAACGAGACACCTGTTTTATATTTGTAGTGGATATTTTGCTGTGACCGGCTAAGTTCATACTAACACTATTTTACCGTGAGTGCAGTCTGATTGGCTAAGTACCGCCCCCCGGCTAGGAACTTAGGGTGAATTTTTACTTTCGGATGAGTCCCCATGGGTTAACCAATATGTTTTCCCAGTGTATTTTGGTGCATTTTAAATGAATCTGACCTTCATTTAGAGGAAATTGCCCGTTTTTTGTTGTGGGAAATCAGGATTTTTGGTTGGGGGAGAAAACGAAAACGAGTCGTCTAACCTAAAAAAAAAACGTAACCTAACCTAAACCCTAGCCGAGGGCTCCCCCTCCGGATCCCCAGTAGGCCTAGCTTAAACTAACTTAACAGAACCTAAATGTTTCAGTAGTTTAAAACTTTGGGGTGCGCCATGTCCAAAATTACAATAGTGTACCTTAGTTAGAAGTTGATAGAATGATCGCCTTTCTCATAAAACTCGGCAATAAACTTTAAAATAATCGTAGGAGGACGAATGACAACCAACCTCCACTACGTCCATTGTGAGACTGGTCAATAAAATTAAAATCCGTACCCAGGCTGCTCCCTTTGAAAAAAATTCAAATTTGATTGGTTGAAAATTTTTTAGCCTCTGTCTTATAGGCAGAAGTATTTAAATAAATGGGTTAATTACATTTGACTTATATACTCTATCACCCCCTGTAACTTTCCACTAGCTATGAGGTAGCATGTTCAGAGCAAGTGATACGGTGTGCTCACGGGAAGTTGCGTCACTTGGTGCCGAGTTAACCGGCTCTCTGGCCATCTATTGTGGGCAGTAGTTTGATAACCCTGACTAGAAGAAGACGTGATTTGGAGCCATCGTGGATGGTTCCGTCATCCCTCGAGGGAGGATGTCGGATATATTTCCGTTCTTCCCTCAATGGGTCCCAACTCACCTCACCCAACTATCTCATCGACAGGACATGCTTGGCAGAGCTATTTAACATAGCCTCCGTCCTCATTTAACACTCATAGCTACAGTGGTTAAATTACGGTGATAATCCTTTTTGAGAGTGTACATATAAACCTTTTATAATAAATACAAACAAAGGAACATATTGGATTTCACTACAAAAGATCCAATAAACTTTGATCTATATTTTAGCATGTCTAAAATATAAGGTAATGACTGTGCTTCACAAGTGGTGACAACCCAGGAAGGTTGTTACATATATGACAGTTTCACAAGTAACTGTTATATTTACACTAACAGTCACCTCAACAGATACACAGTTGGTAAAGGTAGAAATATTCTGTTCTCGCCATTACTGTGTCATACTGTTACATGGTTACTAAGAAGTATTCGTTTTATGGCGATATCGATGCATCATTGGTCACGACTGGATGACGTTAGTCAATATTGCGCATCACGCAACATCTCCTCACAGACGAAGACTGAAAACTACGTAAAATCAATTCAATTCAATTGTGTCACTATTATCCATTTCCGCCTGGTATATATGGGGTTCAAAATACTCAGAATAGGAAGATCTAAATGTTTCAGTAGTTTATAACTTTCGGAGGCGCTATTTCCTAAAGAAAAATAATACCGACTTTTATGGGTACGATTTATCTTGGGTATGAGTTGTCTTGGGTACAAGATGACCCTAACCCAAAATAGTGGTGACGAAACGGGTTGGTGACGATATGAGAAGATCCCATGTTTACAACTACACAATGATCGACTCATGGCGGAAAAATACACCAGTCACGGTCAAATATATTTTCGCGTTATACGCCGGTAATGGACGAATAGCCAGAGCACACTCACGGTAAAATAGCGTTTGTAGAAACACCCGCTCACGGCAAAATATCCACTGCCTTTTATATTTAGTTGTTGTATGATTCGTAAATCATCAGAAAATACTTACCCCCGTCAAGAGTTCACTATTCATCCAATCGGGTGTTAACGAAGTCAAGTGAGAGGAATTCATTGTAGAGTGACTTGATACAGCCGCCGACGCCATGATGATGAAGGTTGTTGTCTAACTGCTGAGGGACGGGGCTAAACATACTAACAAATATATTTTTATCGAATCTTAATACATTTTACATGATTAATTTCTTTAAATAACTAAAAAAATAATTCTTAACATAAAATTACCAATAATAAAGCAAAACACGGGACTAAAACTATAATTCAGTTGTATTGATGACCTAAAGACCTCCCGGCAGTTCTGTATCTCAGCAGTGGAGTGAAGTTGGACCCTCACCTGCATCTTGTGATCGGGGATGGAACTTTTAGCGAATGCCTATAATACTCTTCGGTTGTCTCAGCGGGTACATTGTCTGCCTCGTCAGTCTCCCCCACAGTCTAAGAACAGACTTTGTGGTAATCTTTTGCATCTTACCGGAAATCCTTGTTAAATACCTTGTTAAATACTCAACCAACTTCATGACTTCTACTTTGCTGAGACTTAGGGAAATCTTTGATGTAAAGAAGACATTTGTGTATAATGAAATAAATCCACAAAACGGAAGCTTTTAGCTGTGTACGGTCACGAGAGGAGAGATGGGTGGGTTAGAGCCTGGATTGACCATCGAGAAATGCTCCCAGTGTCTAGGAATACGAGGGGATCCCTACACAGAAATTCAAGACATGGGTTGGATCAAACGATGAGCAGGACAGGAGGATGTATGCAAGAGCCAGAAACCAAGCAAAGAAAGAGTGTAGAAGGGCTGAAAAGGAGTTCCAGAGGCTGGTTGCAAGCGAGATCAAGTCAAACCCAAAGGCATTTTACCGCTATGCAAAGTCGAAATTAAAAACGCGAGTAGGAGTATCAGACCCGAGGCTTGAAGATGGTAGTTACGCAGAATTCTGACCAGAATAAAGCTGAGGCATTGAACAGCTTCTTTTCCTCGGCGTTCACAAGAGAGGATGCAATTAACCTTCCTGCGTTTGAGGACAGACGGTTCGACATAGCACTGACACACATTGTGTTCACAGAAGAGGGTATTAGAAATAAACTGTCGAAGCTAAAGGTCCATAAGAGCCCCGGCCCTGACAAGGTGCATCCTAGAGTGCTAAGAGAGTTGCAAAAGGACCTCTGTGGGCTCCAAGAATGTTCGAAGAAATGGCTGCTGAGATTCAATGTCACGAAGTGTAAGAGGATGCACCTGGGGCGTACCAACGGTAAGGAGGCGTATCATATGTCCCAACGGGATGAAGAAACTGCACTATTTGAGATTGAATGTGAGAAGGACCTAGGTGTGTATGTTGACAATGAACTGAAGTTCTCGGGTCATTGCGAGAAGAAGGTAAATCAGGCAAATAAATTATTGGGTCTTATAAGAAGGTCGTTCAGATATCTAGACGGTCCGTTCCTCGTAACGATCTTCAAGAGTGAAGTGCTTCCCCATCTGGAGTACTTTCACCCCGTCTGGTCCCCGAGATATGCTAGGGACTGTCAGTTGGTTGAAAATGTTCAAAGGAGGGCCACCAGACTGGTGCCTGCACTTCGGCACCTCAACTACCCTGAGAGATTGGAGCGCCTGAAATTGCCTAGCTTATACTACAGACGGGCAAGAGCTCACACTCGGTGCTGTCACAACACTTTCTGGTAGATTGTTCCAAGAGTTCACAACTCTCACTCCGAAAAAGTTTGCCCTCACAGTTTTCTGGACTTGCGGTTTCTTCAATCTTGAGCTGTGACCCCTTGTGGGGCGAGCGTCCGCCAGCTCCAGGTAAGGACACTCGACTGAGTAGTGCCCCTTGAGATGCTTATACACCTCTATTAGGTCGCCCCTTAAGTTTTACGTGAAATCTAAAAAAAAATCAGAACCCGGAGGTGTTGAAACACGCAAGAAAGCAAGGATGAGATCAGAAAAGCAGCTTTTAGACCAAATCATATGCAGAACATTTGCGCTCTTTGGTATGGGTGCCCTGAGGCCGCGTTAGGCAACCTCCGAATCAGAAAATTGCGATTTTGACCACGTAAATGAGCTTTTTTTGGAAAAGTTGCCAGTAATAAATCTATCTTAGAATTAATTTTTACATAGGGATACATAATAGCCACTTTGATTTGTCCAATTTTCAACCCTGAACCCAGAGTATTAGTTTTATCCTCTTCGCCACTGATCGGCTCGTTAGCGCCCAATATCCTTCAAAATCGTATAAATAACATAGGGCTAACAAGCTAATACATGATTTATAACAACTTTGACTGAATGTTATTTTAGACATTCGCTAATAGTTCCATTTTCTTACCACAAGATAGGAAGAAGAGGCAGAGGCTGGCTCTATGTTCGTGGGACATTTATAACACCAACTCCAACCCTTTTGTAAATTCTCGTTTATTTTAATTTTGCTGCTTGTCGTAGTAAAAATATATTTACGCGTATGTTAATATAACTCGGGAAAGCTCGAATTGTATGGCCAAATAAGTAAAACGTGTCAATGGAAAACAAAAAATATCATACTGTACTTGGTTCTCTACAAAAATATAATGTTAATTTTTCATTTAAAATAGTCTCACATGCTGCTGTAAAGTTAATATATAAACTCTGCTATTTAAAAAATGAAGAAATATATATTTAAAATATATATATTGTCTATTATCAGTTTGGTGATACGTATTCCACTGAAAAAGATAAATTATCCATATTCCTCCAGATTTTTAAGGAGACAGTTTTACTTGCCGATTACTGGAATAATCTCCACATACCCCGACTTTGAGGATAAAATTAAGAATTATATTAATAATTGTATAATATGAGATAGAATAAAATGCCCTAATATTTCTAATAACAATACATAATCAAGTCTAAAGCCACGTATTTTCCTCCCACTATATGCAAATAAAACATTAAAATTACATTATATTCCCAAAAATTATATATATGATTCAAAATATACTAATATAATTAATTTTAATCATAAGATAAAAAAGATTTAAGGTAAAGTTTAAAAATTAGTTAAAATTCCTGGTGGGTGGGAGGGGGGTGAGGTAGAGAGACGTGTCAGCTCCAGACTTTCCCCTAACATCAACACCATCATGACTCTAAGACAGTTGTTCACCTTTTTGGGTATATTTTCACTCCTTAGCGTCGCAGAAAGTTATTTTGTGACTGTAGATGCCCATGCGGAAGAATGTTTCTTTGAGAAGGTTACAACCGGCACGAAACTTGGTGAGTTATTGCCCCTGACGAATATTAATAAGAAACTAATGTTATTGTGTCCATATTGAGGGTAAGTGGTTATTTTTAACGTTTATGGATGTTTTATGGTGGATTAATATGTATAGATTGCAGTTAACACACAGGGAAACATTATAGCCTCATCATACTTGTTGTAGATGAATTGTAAAGATGCTATACGTGGTAATCTTGCGGAATGGCCCGGGATTCCAGCTTCTTATAAATTTCCCTTTTAGAATATAAACCTAGTGAACCTTATGTATATTAACCTACCTAACCTAACTTAGAATAACTTATTTTCATCTTAGGATACGTAGGTTTGCTTCATCTTATCTTCGACAAATTATACACTAATGTAAAGAAAGTAATATGACGTCAGTGGGAGCTAGCACATTGACAAAAATTTGTTTTCAGATAAAAAAAGATTCTGCAAAAAATTTAAGAAAGTTTAAACTTCTTCACCTTGTTTAGGATATTTTTGTGGCAATAAATAATAGAAAATGTTCAAGTTGCTGGTTCTTGGGGGACATTGTTCTAGAGAATTACCATACTCTGGTTCATCTGTTCTGGTTAGGCTCATGTGTTCTTTAGGGTGCTGACTGTAGTGTGGCATGATGTAGGTAAGAGCCATGCAGGAGCTTCTTCCTTTGCTAGAGTGACCCAATGGGGTTTTTATTATTAGGTGTAGTGTCTTGTCTTAACTCATCCTTAAGCAGGGAATGGGTGATGGAGGCACGGTCAGGTACTGTGGGATTGTCAACAAATTGCAGGCTAGACATTTCTTTGACCACATGGATTTTCTTTTTTAAGTCATGGAAAATTTATGAAGGAATCATTTTCAGGATTGGCTTTTGAGGTTGCAGAAGGTGGCTTTCTTGATATAGACATCAAGATCTACAGCCCCGATGGGAAGATCGTTCACGAGGGCGAACGCGAATCCAATGGCCGGTACACGTTCCCCGCCAGTATGGATGGTGTCTACACGTACTGCTTCTCTAACAAAATGTCAACCATGACCCCCAAGATTGTTATGTTTTCCATGGATGTTGGTGAGGGAATCAAACCTGGCCATGAGGCTGCAAACGGAGAGGAAGGTGAGTGATATTGACTAAACTACAGTTGAACGGTCAGCTTAGATATTGATTGATAGCATATTCTGTACAGGTTATAGGAGTTTTTTAGTAGCTATAAATATTATAGAATTTTGTAAAATAGAAGTTTGTTTTCTTCTTCATAAAACTTCACCTAAAATGTATATATTGTACACTATTATTGTTTTGATTTATTGAACTGAATAAGTTGAAGATTTATACACTGAAATAAGACCTTGTAGATCTGAATTATACAAGTTGTATATAAAGTCGCATTTTTAATGTTAAATGAGTTAGTGTGTTCAGATTCCGATAATTTTGTAAATATTACTGTAATGTTTTACTTAGGATGTATAGAGTGTAAAGAATATTTATTACCAATGATTTGAACTTTTATTATCATTTTTATTACAGTATAGTATACCAACTTTAAAACAAATAGTTTTTTGTGTGTGATAAAGTACTGTACCGTAGCTATGTATAGTGCTTTGGGGTCATCTCTTAACTCATGTGCTACTCGGGTTACTGTGTCTTATTGTGTGTCATCTGGTTTACACAGGCTGGTACGCGCAGAACCTCCCTCACACAGGTCTGTCGTCACTCTTTCCCCATTGTAGAAAATCTTTGCGGCTTGTGACATATTGCACTTCACTCACTTAACACTGTCATTCACCAGTGATATTGTTCTTTATCTCACATTCCCTCTTAATATCAAAGCACTGACGAAACTTTCCAGAGATTTTGTGCATTAAATTTTTCCTCTAAACTGTGGATAAGAGAACACTATTGCATCACGGTTTTAATGAACCATTTAGTTGTGTTCCAACATCTCCGTTTAAGAGAAAAATTTAATGTATCAGCCTCTGAGAACTGAAGCCCAAACCCTTCATCTTCTCAGACCAGTCTCCCTTTACTTCATCACCCCTTCTTATTCCTGGATTTCTTCTCACTCCATCATTCCTCCTTGTAGCAGTTAACATGTACAGTCGGGGAATGTTCCACGTAGGACACATGGTCAAAAGTTCGAACCTCTGAATGTGAGACCTATGGTAATGAAGTAGTAGCCAGACACTCACCAATCTGGTAAGTGTGTGTGAGAGGGGGAGGGGGTTATGGGAGTTGATGACATCACAATATCATCGGCCAATCATAGTGCCTAGAAGGTATTATCATACTGCAAAAGTGGTAAACTCACCAGGAGTTCTATAACTCAAAATGGACCACCAACAAAGCCAAATTGCTCTTGGAGGACAGGGCGGATTGTTGGTTTGTGACAAGCTGAGTACTCCAAACAAGGAATTGCCCATGAGCTCGATGTTTCAACTACCACTGTAAGCAAGTGGATCAAGAGATGGGGCGAGAGTCGCAACTTGATTGACTCTCACACACAGTTAACAGATTGGTGAGCGTCTGACTACTCTCTTCTCACACTCAGAATGTTTGAACTTGTGGGTGGATGTCTTATGCGAAACATTTCCCGACTGTTCATTAACGTCTGGCATTTAAGAATTAATTCTCTTTCCACATGCATGTCTTTGGACAAATTCTTAATATGATCTCAGCATTACTCTTGAGCAAGTTCCTTCTCATTTATGTCTTGCTGGCATAGTGACTGTACTGTGTTTTAATTGTTGAGATATGAATTTATTAATTTCGTTTGATTGTTAATTTATGTTTCTTCTCTATTTTGCTATGTTCTATATGAAAAAAAAATAGCTATTGAAGTTACTCATGTTTAATTTCTCTTATTAGTAACAGATGAGGTCAAGACGCACATATTTTTACATAATACTGTATGCTGGGAACAATAATTTAATGGAGGAAATTAGCAGGGGATATGGATAGGATAGGTTTAAGATAGAAGTCTACAGTTCCTAAAGTTACACATTGTACTTAAAATTCTCATCATATAGTGTTATAGGTGTTTGAATACTGGACTAGTTCTTCCAGCAAGGAAGTTAAAATGGAAGCTGGTCATTGTTACATGGCTCAGATGATAGTGCTTTGGACTCGTAACTCATCCTGCTAGTGTGTGTTGACTCGACCAACAGTCTCATCGCTTACCTGGGCTTAGCTAACCTTCAGGCCATCCCCAAACTTGTTGGAAATGGCATAAGGAATACTTTAATAAGGACAACAATGCTGGCTCGTGTACTTGCCACTTGGTGTAGCAGGAATTTCATAATTAAATATGTGCAGTACATAATTATTTTGAATCTTTCATTCGACCACAAATCCCCCAGTTTTGTGTCAGTATATTTTTGATCATCTTGAATATTAATGAAGCTTTTTCTAATTACTTACAATACCATAGTTCCATTTTTGAGACAGCCACTTCTTGAACCATTTATGGTGTGTTTTTCTAATGTTTTCTTCTGCTTTGTGCAGGGTGGGACATGCAGAATTTCTCCCAAACAGGTCTGTCGTCATACATTTCCCACCTCATTGAAATAGCTTTAATAAAACTTAGTGCCCCCTTTCACACAGTCCTCAGTTAATCCATGAATTACCATAAATATTCCCTCCTGTACATTATATAATTACTAACCAAATTAACCCTCTGGTTCTCCTAGCCATGGTTGGAAATCTCAATCCCTCGCTGTCTTTCAACACAAACAGCGTTGTTTACAATCTCGCCCCCTCGCAGTCTTTCGATGGTAACAGGAACGTTTTTTCCGTTTTAGTAAACATTGGGTGGAGTGATCCAGACCCAAATTGCACACTTAGAAATACATCTGCCAGCCCACAAGGCTAGTGGGAGGAACATAGGTAGTTGATAGGACCAGTCCACTGTTAATGCATTTCTGCTTGGGAGGGGTGCTCTCAATGTGAGATATGACTAAGCAAGAGGGATTGCGCCAGTACAGGAGCTCTTAGCGATGAAATCTGCATCGAAAGACCACGAGAGGGTTAATGGTTTTCAATGGTATTAATTACCATATAAAATCATTAATAATAGTTTGGCTATAAGGAACACAGATAATGTTCACTTACCTTATAAAGATTTTAAAATCCTAATCCCCATCTTTTATAACAACTTAACAGCTTTAGAGTTTCAGTCAACAGATCTATAACCTGTGATTGTGCTCTGTGGTGTACAGTACATAGAAGAGGATTTAAAGAAGTTCTAGCTACAGTATTTGGAATACTTGCACATCCACTTGTCTGTCGTGTTCTTGTTTTGTCCAGCAGCAATTTCAAGTCTGAAAAGAATATTCCTACAGTTAGTTGAAAACCTTGAAAGGAAAGATAAAAAATATTCCCTAGCTTTTATTTATTTTCACATCTTCAAGGCAAAGGATGTTTTAAGAAATCCAGTGAAAGCTTAGCACCCTTTCTTTTTATTTCTTTGCGAGTTTGTAAAGATAAAGTGTGTTTATGTTGTGAGTATGAGTTGATACTTGCACAGTTTCAAGGATTTACTTTATGTAAAAGTACCATTTTTATTTGACATTCTCCCATGTCTGACTGTTAGGCCAATGACTGTACAGTACAGTACTCTACTGTGTTTATATATTGAATGGGCCTCTTATCTCCAGCATCTATTATCCTTCTCCTACTTTGATCTGGGGTGGGTCATGAGGTACAAGAATCTCAAAGAAGGGAAGAAATGGGGCGTGTCTCATTAAAAGGGGGAGGGAGGTTAATAAGTAAAGTACAGTCATGAACGAAACTTCTGTCACCTCTTCTGCTGGTCCATGAACCCCAAGATGCAAACTTGAGAACCTGAGACACTGATGTGATATTCTGTCCATAAATGCTTCAGATTCACGAGTCTGAATCTTAGGGTTTGTGGAGCAGCAGAAAAGGTGACAGGACTTTTGTTTGTGACTGTACTGTACCTCATAGAAGGGAAGACACAATAGGGAAAAGGCTGCAAGAATGTACAAAAAGTTAGGAGGAGGAGCTTTAACTTAACACACACAAATATCCTCATGCATTCACCACCTCAACTGTTATATGCAGTGTACAAAGTGAGTCTTAAGCATCCACATTGGCTCATAGTGGTTACCAAGTTGAGCCATTGGATTAATTTATGAATAAAAAAGCATTTACTGTATTGTGTTGTGTTTTATTGTATGTGTCAGGTCTTTGTGTTCTATTTTCACTGTGGCTGTATACGAAAAAAATAAGATCTTAATTCCCATACTCGAGCAGCTGTTATTAGTCAATTTGATCACTATTATCTGTGTGCTTTATACAGTGTGTATATGTTTGTGTGTGTGAAATCACCATGATCTCTTTAGCTGTATGAATGCAACTCAGTGATCTCGGACACCTTGACTAATTTTTGTTGTTGTTGAACGGACCTATATTTTTATATTTATTATGGGAAATATGGAAAGATTAGGTGACCTTTATACAAGAATTTTGAATTTTGTTTTCAGCAGCATCATTTAGCTCCAAAATACCATTCCTGATTAACTGACTGAATCACCTGACTTAACTGAGACCACCCCACATAGATTTAACTCATGATGTGTTTATTCTTTTTGTCTGCCACTTATGTTGAAAGTTGTTTTAATATATTATAGTCCCTGTCCTTTTGCAATTGAGAACAGTTTGTTAAAGAAGGATGATGTGAGGGGAGGAAGTTGTTGTAGAATTCTTAGAGGCCCTGAATATGAGATGGAGAATAGTGTTATGTGCATGTCTTGGTTAAAAAAAAATACAACCTAGCATGGTGCTAAATGACTAATGGAGAAAATAAATGTAATTAAGTTAGTTTTAGAATTACATGATCATTATACAATTTATGCATGGCTACTTAGGTAAGCTCAGTCAGAAGTTCCTTCAGTGTTTAGGAAGACAAATATTCTGCTTGGCATTGGTGTTGGCTCTGAAGTTTAAGCCATCTTGTTATTTTGATCTCACAATTTAGATTGAAGGTTTTGGTATAGAAACTGAAACTTTACCATTGCACCTGGTCTTTTGTGGCCTTTTAGACCATTCTGTACTGTAACTTGGAAACTACAGTACCTGTAGCTACTTTTCTCTTGTTTCATTTTAATTATCTTCCACTTGTTACATGAACATCATGAAGTCGTTCCTTGATGACTTGTAATTTCTGTATTTACCTCCTTGTTTATTTACTTATTAGCTATACTGTATCTTAAGTTTTTTTCTGGTACTGATGCTACCTTTCCTGTACGTAGGTGGACCCATGCAGAATTCTCCTACGCCAGGTCTGTTGCAACACCTTATTCTCCCTCCCTATTACTGTGAATTTAACCCTCCTGTCCTAACACCCTTGGAGGCCTTTATTCACCAACTATTTTCTTTGCTTATTTCATATTTTCTCCAGTATTCTCTTCCTTCTTTTTTTTACCTAAGTTTTTTCTTAATTTCTTTCTCTTCCTTCACTAATTAATTTTAAAATCAAGCTCACTCCCTACGTGCACCGAGTTGTAATCCTTGGCCTCGTCGGTGTGGTTGCGTCCGTTTGTCTGTGATGAACATCTAAGAATAGTGTATTGTACAGATTATGACAAGATTCGACAGTCCTATGCACATCATGATATATTGTGTTGTGTGAATTATGCTCTTTGTACCTTGCAAGCATTTGTCTTTTAAGCCGTATATCATATTTACTACATTTTCTTCTGATAGGCTTTCCTGTATTTCTGTCCAGGTTGGGCCTTGCAGCAACCCCCGATATCAGGTCAGGCAACATTGATTTCCACTCATCCCAATATGTTGAATCCAAATCACCCACTCGGTTAATCCTCCCAGCTTTTGTTTTAATTTGGATTAATATCTCGTGTGCTCTTATCTAACCTCTGTGGTTGATTTTTGTGGGACTAAACCTCTTGAAGCAGAGTTGTATTTTTTGTATGTGACTAATGTTCATCCCAAGTTTGTGAAGTTAAAACGATGGGATGATATGTTGGTATATCCTGCAGACAAAGTGAGGATGTTTCTTGGCATTTTCTTGTTGCTGATGATTGTTTTTTAACTCTGGTATATTCCTGAGGCAGTTGTTTATTGTGCCTTTCCTCGTGAAGTTTTGTTGATAATTTTACAGACGTTAATATTAATATGAGATATTGCAATGTTGTTTGGGTTTTACTCTCTCTCTGTGACTAGAATACTGTAGTACCTCATATTAAAAAATGTCTTGGCCTCTTGTCTGTTCGATTTTAATCTATTTTTTAACTACAGCTGTGTTAATTTTGTGTTACAACTCATATACAGTAACGATATATAAGTTCATAGTGCTTTAATACTTTTATCATACTAGCATTCTTAGTATTGTATATTAGCTTTGCCTACACTTTATGCAGAATTGAGTTTGTTTTATTTTGCACTCCCAAAAGAACAACTGCATACCTCCACGTTAAAAGGATTTATCATACTCTCCCTGTACTAGGATACCGTCCCACCTAATTATGACCATTAATTGTTGAATCACTGGTTAAACAATATACCCAATCATTTTGAATCACTGATTGTCTACTTCATTTAAATGATGGTTCGCTCCACAGCTGATTTTACTGAGTGGAATCTGTCATTCTCACTCAGAATGTGAATCAGCTTTTTGTGAGTGTTGCAGTTAGCTATAAAATACATTGTACTTTACCCAGTGGTTTAGGATGTGGATTCTAGTGAGAACAGTAGATTTGTACAGTACTGTATAGGGCACTGAATAGCATGAAGTCTAAACCTAGCACACACACACACACACACAAAAAGAAAAAAAAGACCCATTTTATGCATTTAAATTGTATGAGTAATTTTGTTTGCCTAAAAATCCTCGTGCTCTTGTATGTGTGTTATTAGATAGTTTACATTCATGTTTATCACCACCACACCGTGTCCATTTTGCAGACTGCAGTACTAATTATATTAATTTTTTTTTTTATGTTTTTCAATGTTTATCTTCCTGCAGCTTTGTCACTTTTCATTAATGTGAACTTAACTCATTCATATGCCAAGTATGTATAAACACCAAGAATTCTGTGTTGTATTTGTGGATTGTGAGTTGATTTATTAACAGCCATGGTAGTGTTTTACACAAGTGCAGATTGGCTTTGGCTTGTATACTGTATTTATTATCAAGCCTTACCTCCTCATGCTTTAATATATCATGACTTTGAATATTTGAAACAAAAACTTAGAATATCTTAAGTAATGATTATTCACATTAAAATTGGCATTCTTCATTTTGTTTTACTATTTTTAACATGTTCCTAAAGGTTGGTGGATCAGTAGGGCATCTATACCCAAATTAAGGCACAAACTCTGATTCTAATGCTAAAAACTACTTAATTTCCTTATGTCAATCTAGTGTCTGGTTGCTGTTTGGATACCTATTTACTTTTCTTTTTTCTTTAGGAGAGGCCGCTGGCGGCAACAAAATGGAAGACATGATCCGTGAGTTGTCAGCTGCACTGTCTGGAGTCAAACACGAACAGGATTACATGGAGGTGCGCGAGCGCATTCACCGCTCCATCAACGACAACACCAATTCTCGGGTGGTATTGTGGTCCGTGTTTGAGGCACTAGTACTAGTAGCCATGACAATTGGACAAGTTTATTACCTCAAACAGTTCTTTGAGGTTCGAAGGGTTGTTTAGATCTGACGGGTGACACCTTCTCCCCTCTAAAAAAAAAACTATAAATTGTAACTTAAGAAAAATGTTAATTTGTAACATTGCTCATGTTAAGTCATCAATCAATGGTTTTCCCTAGAAATTCATTCCATTTGAAATTTGCCCAACAGGTTTAATATTTCATAAATTATTGAGGATACATCATAAAAGGGACAGTTTTCTAGACATTGGGGTTCATACACAGAGTATTACTAACAGGCTTCATATACTATACAGTACTGCCACCATAGGAATATAAATATGTTCTCATTATTTACTAAATATATTTTTATTTACGAGACTGCTACTTCAAAATCACGAACAGTTTAAAATCCCGGGTCAGCTTACGCTGATTTCCTTTTACGTACTTTTTCAAAATCGGGAACAATGGAAAGTCAGCTTATAGTGATTTCCTAAGTCTGTACCTTTTGAACTAATGAACAATAGGTACCCTGTAATGATTTCTCTCACGTTTTTAACACTCAAGCCAGTTAATACAATGAAATCCAGTGATGAATTTGTTAACACTCCTTAATAAGTGCAGTTTTCCCTGTGTGTTTCTTTGCTTTGCGTTAAAACATTCAAGTGGATGAAAGTTCAAATTTCGTTTTTTTGTTTTTTGTGTTGCTGTGTCAAGGTGATGTTAAGAGTGAAAGTGTGTGATAGTTATTAGCTGTTTTTCTTCTCTGGATGGTAAGATAATGTGACAGTGGGATAACAGTAACATGACACTGACCCAGCTGGGTAGTTACTATGTAATATTTTTGTCTTTAATTCATTTAATGTCTTTGAGGATATCAATAACTCCACTATCTAAAATTATTTAATATCTTGTTCTTAAACCTTTCTTTAATGATGTTGTGGAGAATTATTGTGCTTTATATGTTTTTAAACTGTGACATGGATGTAAATTTTATGCGTGTTCTTCATTTGAAGCTAATAAAGTTTATATGATTCAAATTTGGCTTTGTATTTGTTGTTCCCGTGAATATTGTAGTACAGTATATGAATGAGCTGCAGCATTCCAAGTTTAGAGAAGCTAAACTCATCAACTTTGTCTTTGAGGATAGTTAACTAGTAATACATAATAGCCATAGTAAAAGTGAGTTGATGCAGCAAGGGCAAATTGTTTCAAATTTGTCTAATGGCAGCAGGTTATCATGGGTAGGTTAGGTGAGGAAGAGTGGAAAGTGTTTGTAAAATTGTGGTGAGGGTGAACCCAGACAACAAGTGTTCTATCTTGAATTTCACGTTTACAGATTATATTTTGAATTTTACAAGAGGTACTATATTATAATAAAATGTTTTTAAATGCCACCCTTGATTAATAGATAAATTCATTATAGGAAAGACCAAAATATGCATGATTATAGGACATGGAATATTATTTATGATTAAGAGCTTTGTGAACACTCCTGGTGATAGGTTTACTCAGAGCAGCTTGACCCATAACCTGGATGTTTAGTGATGTACTGTTGAGGTTAAGAATCTACAGAAAGAGACTGCTGTTGGATGGTACATAAGAAAAGCCTTTGAGATATTTTGACATCTTCAACACTCCTGGTAATGGAAGCAGTGTATAGACTGGTAGTGTAGTAATTGGAAATTGTTACACCAGAATCAGGCATTACTTTCTTCTGGGAATGTTGACGCTAAGGTCCACATTTCAAACCAGGACTGCGACTCCTCAACAAAATTATTGCTGCTGTAGGTATAATTTAACTGTTATTTTTTCCTACATTAAGGCAACTACTGCATCTTTTCTCACATTTCCACCACAACTTGGCTTTACAAGTGACATGTTTGGGATACATGAACTCAATGTAGCAGATTTTTGAAGCACGTTTATAACTGTCAATAATTCTTACGACAATACTGTATGTGTAAATAATAATAAAAAAAGTCGACCCAACAGTACCAAGCTTAGAGCTCTCCACTATATTTGTTTTGCTCTTATTTTCATTTAAAAATAATATTAACAAATATTATATAGTGTATATTATGGGTCATCTTGTACTAGACAAATTGTGCAGTTACCCAAATATTGAAATAGTTATACAAAAGAACCCACAATTAGTTAAGTTGTTACAACAAGCAAAGTATTTCTGAAAATTGCTGAATAACAAACTGTAAAATAATGCATAGTAAGTTTTAATGACAATAGTCGCAGCTTCATAATGACCTAACACCTGGTATATACATGGTTCTTCTGTGATGTAAATATCATGATGGTCTTACTTAAGTTGGCCAGCCAGGCCCAGTCACCAGTTGTCACTCTTGCCAATGACATCGTAATTCTCTCACACAGAGGAATAGTCAAAAGTACCAGCTTACCACAAGTGACTATTGTGAGAATGTAAAGGAACAAACAGTTCACTTAAAAACTTGTAAATCATGCACAAACTGTGAACAAGGATTACGGGAAAAAGACCATTTATAATTTAATAGGGGGGTGAAGGTGCACTCGTAGTGGACGTCTCCCCTACAAACTGCGTATCGCATTCCAATGTGCCGCCTTCCCTAGCAACCAACCAGATGCTACCGTATCTTAGCAACGGAACCAGTCACCGGCGACTTTCTGGGTTTTCCCAACATGACTCATAGCGGCTGCTGCTGGGTATATAAGCTCTGTCTCTCCATTGAGATTCATTCTGACCATTCTTCCTGAACAAGCAACACCTCCTCCTCAGCCGCTGCCTGGCTGCCTTCGCTTCTCCTCGCCTGCCTGGCGGTCCTCGCTCCCGCCAGCGAGCATGGCGACCCACCAGCTGAACTTCTCTGAGCTTCCTCACCAACCAACTCTCATTCTGCCCATCTTCCTGAACAAGCAACACCTCCTCCAGCAAGCTCCACGCTGTTAACATTTATTTCAACCAGGAGGCCAGCAACAGGCAACATCTTCTCTAACAAAGCTCCTGCACATCTACCTCCTTCAACACGCTACTCACCGAACGTCTTCTACTGAGCAGCCCCCCACCACACGGCATCTCCAGCACCAGACTGTCTATCATATAACTTATATATTATACAAGAAAACCACATTAGAGTTTCCTTCCATCCTGAGTGCTAGACAACATTAATATTTCGATACCCCTACACACTCCTTTACCCCCCCCCCTCCCCCTCCCCCTACAGATGCCAATACATGATTGCAAAATTAGTCATTTGAAAAAAGCTAACATTTTAACTCCATTAAGTATTGTTATTTTACAAATATAATTAAGTCATATACTGAACATAAATTATGTATGTTGTCTAGGTAATAAAGTGTGTATGTGCAAGGTAACACTGTTTTTCTTTGTACTAGGGTTTGTAGTGGATCTCTCCCCTACAACAGCCTAGCCGCATTCCAATGCGACAGTATTCTAGCAACCGGCGAGTTTCTCACGGGGAGGGTCGCCACCTGCGACGCTTGCATCCGGGTTTACCCTAGCAACGGAGTCCAGCAACCGGCGAGTTCCCACGGGTTTACTTTCCGGCTGCTGTGTATATAAGCTCTCAGTCTCTCCATTGAGATTCATTCTACCCTAAGTTCCTGAACACGCAACGCCTCCTCTGAGCAAGCTCCTCGCTGTCCAGCTTTCATTCTAGCTACAGCCCAGCAACACGCAACATCTCCTCCTCTAACGAAGCTCCAGCACGCTACTCACCCAACGTGTCCTCTGTGCAAGCTCATCACCACACGGCATCTCCAGCACCAGACTGTTTTGTATATAATATATTTTATATAAGAAAACCACCACCTAGTTTCCATCCATCCCATCCTGAGTGCGAGACACATAACTTAAAATAACCTTACAGGTTTCTAACAATCCCCAACTCCATTTATTCTTTTAATTTTTTTGTTAATAATCTGTAACGTAGAATTCATTTTAGCAAAAATTTACTAAACTTTCATTATTTGAACTCTTTGTTATTAAAATTTCTATAACTAAGGTTAATTTCTTTAATATAATTATCCTAAATTAACTACACTATGATTATTTATACACAGTTAATACTATATTATTATTATTATTATTATTATTATTATTATTATTATTATTATTATTACCAACCGATTCTAAAGAATTTTTATGGATCCAATTATTAAATCAAACAATTCAGACACTTTTCTTCTATAACGTCTCCCTCGCAAATGACGTATATTATTATTGTTATTATTAACCATTTAATTAACGTTACACTCAAATGGTCTCTTTAATACTACGGTAACATCTTTAAATTCATTCAAGTCATTTAAACTCATTCATAAAACTGTGTATTTACGTCCATTTTCTGTTACAATAAAAGAAAATGAAACTTTACAAGGGCTAACTTCTTTAACATTTATTATTTCCTGTCAGCCGCTTGGGAGGTCAGTCACGTCTCTTTTAGGCACTGTGGGCATGTACTAGCTCTCTTTTACTAATTCAAATTAATGTCAGCAAAGAAAGAAATATTAATTGGTCACTTTAAGTTCTCTAAGATTAACAAAAACTTCTAGAGAAATACAGTACTTGAAATGTGAAAAAAAGTATACGAATATAATTAGGGATGAGGGGATAACAGATATATTAATTGGGAAAGTTGGGGGGTAGGAGGGCCAGGGGATGACAGAGACTGGGATAAATGAATAAAATAAAGACCAAGTCCCCATAAACACAAAACCTTAGAGGATACTGTGTGAGAACGTTTAGTGTGGACTGTGGTCGCCAACCCTCAGGTATAAGGACGATACTGTGATTGATTGACTCATGTTGTCTTGGCTTCTGAACAGCAAACAACATATATAAAAAAAATAGATCGTTTATACCTGTATGTGTCCCAGCTCCAGTAGGTGACACAACCTAATATAATTATCGTGGTAATTTATGAGGAACCGCTACCACCAGGAGGAGCTGTTCGATTTCGTTATTTTTTTCCTAAGGTAACATTTACACCCATGACTAGACATTTACACCCATGACTAGACATTTACACCCATGACTAGACAATTACACCCATGACTAGACATTTACACCCATGACTAGACATTTACACCCACGACTAGACATTTACACCCACGACTAGACATTTCCACCCGATAATTTGACCTTTATCACTTGAAAAAAATAAAATAGAATACATTCATGGGACCAGCAGCCAGACGATACCAAAACAAAGGCTTGATTCAACAGTTAACCTGGGATTAATTATTAAAGTAGACTGATTGTGAACCAGAGTGACTATCATTCTCGCCCGGATGTGTGGAGAGATGAGGGGGGGGGGGGTGTCTCCGTATGTATTTGTCCTTGAGATCATTGTACTCTGCCTCATACACTTTTATAATGCTTTTACACACAACTATAATGCCTGACACACTTTTATGATGTTTCCCAAACCTTTTATAATGCCTGACACGCCTCTATAATGCTTGACACACCTTTATAATGATTGACATAATTTTATAAAGCTACCCACACTTCTATAATGCTACCCACACCTTTATAATGCTACCCAAATCTCTATAATGCTCACTACACCTATATCCAGCTTACCTTCTACTGAAAATCAATTAAGGTATCACTAATTACAGGTAAAGAAACCTCTGACACCTTCTCTATCTATCTATCTATCTATCTATCTATCTATCTATCTATCTATCTATCTATTTATCTATCTAATTAGTGCACTACCCTCACGTACTCAGTCAGGCGTAAGGCTTGGTTCCGAGTCCTGGCACCAACAGGATGACGGTATTGGTACACACACACTATGAGTCAATGATAATTATGCCTTTAAATAATTCAATCACTGTGAAGGGGGGTGAGGGAGAAGGGAGAGGGGGGGGAGGGAGAGAGAGTGTGGGTCGAGAGGAGGGGGAGAGGAGGGGGAGGAAGGAGGGGGAGGAAGGAGGGGGCGCTGAAGTTGAGGACATATTCCCTTCAAGTAGTAGACATCCCACTTAAGACGCACAGTACCCCGGCCTGGACAGTGTTACAGCGCGGTGGGGGATCTGTCTATATCTATTGCTAACCTGACCTAACCTAACCTAACCTAACCTAACGTAACCTAACGTAACCTAACCTAACCTAACCTAACCTAACCTAACCTAACCTAACCTAACCTAACCTTTGTCACTGTAGCTATTGATTACATTTATTTGCATTTTTTTGTATTTTTTTTTTAGAATATCTCAACTATTCCCGCTATGTTAACGGCACACTGATGATGGGTAATAATTTGTGGTCTGCGGTGGTGTATCGAGTGATTCATACACACACAAAAACTCACCACTAACAACTTGGGGTCACAACCACAAAATATTTACCACTCAAAAACAAATTTATCTGATCTGCTCACATGTTGTCCTTATTTATACTCTCCCTGTTAACGACGGTGGGGGAGAGGGGGAGAGGGAGGGGGGGAGAGGGAGGGGGGGGAACGACCGGGTAAAATAGTTATTCGAAAACCACAAAAAAGGGGAGTGGCCGCGTGTCCTGACCCGGATTTAAAATTATCCGAAACCGCAACCCGTACTGGTGGGTCGTCAGCTTAATTTGGGTCTATTCCATATTTCATAATCCTTATCACGCGGCTCCAAACACCATACAGAGTTAGAGTATAATAAAAACAATAGGAGAACAAAGATGATAATAGGGAGGGAGATAATAAAGAGAGAGAGGAAGAGTAATGTGATTAAGGGGTGTTGTGAGGTGACCTGTCTGGCTGACCTACAGTGATGGCGGGTCAGTAAAGGAGTACTGGTGGTTGTTAGTATCTCTTTGTTGTAGTGCAGTGTGTGTGTGTGTGTGTGTGTGTGTGTGTGTGTGTGTGTGTGTGTGTGTGTGTGTGTGTGTGTGTGTGTGTGTGTGTGTGTAGGACATTCTTACTACTAGTCATTATTACAACAGATTTATCAAACAACCCATTTAGCCCTGTGAGAGAGAGAGAGAGAGAGAGAGAGGACTACTAGCACTACTATCACTGCCACTGGTACCACGAGTAGTATCGTATTCAACAAATGTTTCCTGGCTACCACCCACAAACCACCGCTAACTATATTCGTTACCAGAACAACCACACACACACACACACACACACTATACATTCACTACCACCACCACAATCACTACCACACACCCTTTACCACCACAATCACCACAATGACCCGTTGTAAGCTTTCCTACTCTGTAATCCTTTTGCGCTACCGCTCACCCAGGATGAGTGTGGGGTGCACAATAAAGTAGCAGCTGTAAGCGACAAAATCAAAATCAATCACCACAACCACCACAATCACCACCCACATCACCACAACCACCACCCACATCACCACAATCACCACCCACATTACCACAATCACCACCACAATCACCAAGGCTGTGCAAGCTCACCACTTTCACCAGTGTCCTGTTTCCATTTATCAAGTGAAGTTAACTAAGCTCTTTATAGGTATTGAAAGTCATCTCTATACTGTATATATATCGTATGCCGTGTATCGCTCTCTCTGTCTCTCTCTGTCTCTTTATCTCTCTCTCTGTCTCTCTCTGCCTGTTTATCTCTCTCTCTCTCTCTCTCTCTCCACACACATACACACACGACTTTCACCTTGGGTCAAAAATTTCAGCATGTCTAAAACTTATCTGTGTCAGGCTGTCAGTGTGCTGGATTACCCTGTGTAGTTATCCTGAGTTACCTGCACAGTGTAAGGTTATCCTGACGGGGGAGTGACAGAATATCCTGACTTCATCCTACCACTGGAGCGAGAAGTGGGGGGGGATGACGTGATATATACAGGTATTACATTTTTTTTTATCATTATCGATTTTATTATTATTGTTGTTCTTGTTGCTAATGTTATTGTTGTTGTTGTTATTGTTGTTGTTTTTGTTATTGTTGTTGTTAATCTCTAGGGTGTGGAGATCCTCACAATTTAAACATTATTTTAACCTCATACTAAAACAGACACTCACACTACTACTTTAAACTCATACTTAAACTCTAACTCAAGTTTTAATCATAATATTGTAAGTTTTTATTATTATTATTACGTATTAAGTAATCGTAAAAAAACGAACAATATTCCTCGTCTAACATTGTCTCAGTCATCATGTTTAATATATACGACGAACACTTAAATTCTCTGAAATCACCAATGAATTCGTAGGGACAGACAGACAAATGAGCACACACATGACACTATATTCCCCTCCCCCTCACATAATAATGGTGTATATAACAGCAAGTGAGCAAATCAAGGTATACACTCCTATGTAAATTACCTGTTCACAAAAAGACTAATTGGATGTATATTAGTTGGTGTAATCTGCTTGTGTTACCTGTTAGAATGTCAACAGTAGGTCAATAGATGTTGTTGTGTGTGTGTGTGTGTGTGTGTGTGTGTGTGTTGATGTGTGGAGGTGCGTAGGTGCGTGTGTGCGTGTGTGTGTGGGGGGGGGGCTAAATCTATAGGCCATTCAATTCACTTTTTGTTGGGCTTGTCTGGTTAGGTTAGGTTTGGTTAGGTTAGGTTAGTAGAATATAAACACCCACATCACCCCTGCTGACTCCACATGTAAAGCTCCTCCCAATACTCTCCTTGTTACGTCAATGGATAGGTAACTGGGCTGGGTTAAGTGTATTACTATGTGAATTTACGATGGAAATTGGTGATCTGGAGAAACAAATTGGCTTTAGGATATCAACAAGGCGTAAAGAAACTATTGACAGAAACATGAGGGGCGCGAAATGTCACCCTGGAGCACTACAGATAAACAAACAAACAGATAAAGGTAAAAGAACGAACGAATAAACAAATATATAAATAAATAAGTAAACACATAAATAAGAAGATAAACAAAGAGCTCAATATATAACACTAAAAAAAAAATTGAGAGAGAGAGAGAGGCTGTGTGTGTGTGTGTGTGTGTGTACAGGTAATGCCGCTTCCTCACCTGTGTTAATTAACCTGCCCACACAATCTCTTTCTCACTTTCTTTCTTACTTTCTTCGGCTATTCCTCTCTCCTTTTCTCAATCTCTCTCGTTTTCTCTCTCCATTCATCTCCAATTTCCCACTTCTTTTACTTTCACCACACACACACACACACACACACACACACACACACACACACACACACACACACACACACAACGTAAAATATATATATATGCATACTAACCTAATTCAAGACCCCAAAAATATAACACCCTCATTTAAACACTGTCAGGGTCACGAATTACAATATACAAGTAATGTTATTTATATTATACTACACAAAATCATACTAATACACTCTAATATATCCGCCACTTGTCAGAGATTCCCCCCAAAATGACGGCCATGAGATTTTTTTTCGCTTATTTTGTATTATTTGTTATTTGTTATTTAATGTTTATTGCAAGGTTGTTGTTATTTCCGTCAGGAGTTCTTAGGTCTTATAAACAACGGTGATACTAGTAAGGTTTACATATATATATATAGACAGGTTACATAAAGAAAGACAGACGGAAAGCCAGACAGACAGAAAGAGACGCTAGCAAACACAGACAGACACAGACAGACAGACAGACATACACAATACTATCACACCACCCATCATAAACAACCTCCTTCCCTCCTTAAAAAAAAACCAGGTATTTTTTTTTCACTACGTAAACTGCATGTGAAGGTAAAAGCCTTTGATCCGTGGTTAGGTTAGGTTATGTTACCGTTTGGTTTAGTTAGGTGAGTGTTAAGTTAGTTTAGGTTAACATCCTCAGCCGTAAGGTCAATATACAGTACCTATTTACAGCCGGGTGTACTAGGGTGGCTTGGGTGCGAACGAGAGCTACTTAGGAGAGGCGGAGAGCACAATATTCCTTCAGCCACCACTATGTTATGTACAGCTCACGTTACTGTTGTATTATTATAGTCATCAATAGTGTTATTTTTATTATTGTCCTTTTGTTATTTTTATTATTACTTTTGTTTATGAAGATAGAGATTAACGTAAAAACATAAGAATGAAGGACCCAGTAACTATTGGCCCATACTAGGCAGTCCCGTTTACACCCAACCCCTATTGCTCATATACCCATCCACCCTACTGTATATTTGAAGCTATCCAACGTGTTCGAGTTAATGATGTTTGGTAACTTGTTCCACTCGTCCACTACTCTATTTCCAAACCAGTGTTTACCTATCTCGTGCATAAATCTAAATTTGTCTAATTTAAAACCATTGTTACGAGTTCGCTCCTGGTTGGATAGTTTGAGTACCTTTGTTATATCACCTTTGTTTAGCCCTGACTTCCATTTATACACCTCTATCATATCGCCCCTCACTCTACGTCTCTCGAGGGAGTGCAGATTAAAATGATTTAACCTGTCTCTGTACTCAAGGTTCCTAATGCCCGGGATTACGCAGGGCCAGATTTACCAATAGGCCACGTAGGCCATTGGCCTAGGGCCCACCGGTATCCGGGGCCCACACAAAACTAATTTGTCATGCAGCGCTGCCAGAGTATAACCTTGTTTCAAGTGTACACCGAGTTTTTCATTATATATTATATTCACAACCATAAGGGCCCTGTACAATAAGTGTAGGGCCCGGGTATGAGGCCCTGTACAGTATAGGCCCACAGTGGTCTTCAACTGGTGGGCCACGGGGTGGTTCTCAGGTGGGCCACGGACTGGAAGGCCTAATGAAGACAAACTGTGGCTACAAAGCTTGAAGGTGAAGGCCTCATAAGACAAATGGAAGCATTTGAACAGCACTTCTTACTGTAATATGGTATAAAATCTTAACAAGGTTTAATGCAACCAGCTTATCACTTCAAAAAGTTGAGACCGACCTTCTGTCAGTTGTGAAACTGTATGAGAGTTTGATCTCCTTCGTCTCAGAAATGAGACAGAGTCAGATTGATGAAATAGAGGATCAGGCGAGGGCTTTGGCTGAGCCTGTCTACACAGAGACAACACAAAGAACAAAAAGAGAAAACATTTCTTTGATGAATCAGTTGGCACTGAAACTCAACTTGATCCACGTGAGAAGTTCAAGGTGGACAATTTCTACACCATATTAGATTGCCTTAGGAATGAATTAGAGCACAGAGTGAATGCCTACTCAGAAATAAAGAAGCTGTTTAGCTTCTTAACGGAGTATGACAGTATGAAATATGATGATCTCAAAGCCCAACTGGAATTGGTTGTCAGTACCTATTCCAGTGACCTGGAAGCATCTGTTCTAGATGAGTTTTTGCAATTTAAAGACATTTTGTCTTCTGAATCTGACAGGTCAGTGACAAACATCTCCACTTTGCTGAGGTCTTAAGACAACTGCCTTTCCAAACATTAGTATCTTGGTAAGAATTTTCCTTACCATCCCCATTACAAATTGTGAAGGAGAGAGGTCTTTCTCTACTCTATCTAGGGTGAAAAATCACCTGAGGTCTACCATGGGACAAACCAGATTAAATTCACTTTCATTATTATGCATTGAATCTGGCCTCCTACAATCCCTTGACACAAACAGTATCATTGACACATTTTCCATGAAAAAAGTAGGAAGAATTTATTTTGAAATTCACAGTTTGCTGTACTTCATGTGCTTACAAAATTGTTTATGCTTCAAGTTAATTGTATTTCTGTCATTATTCCCATATATAAGATGTACATGATATAGAACTAATTTGATTAAAAGTAATGATGTGTCACATTGTGTTGAAATTCTTATTTCTTACATTATAATATTATGATATTATGTAATATTTGATGACATTTGGCCATTGCAAAATAAGTACAGTAAAATTTATATATATATACATACTGTATATATATATATATATATATATATATATATATATATGTATATATATATATATATATACTGTACATACATACATACATACAGTATATTGATTATTGAAACATGCAAACATTTCTATAAATTTGGGGGGCCACTGATGAGTTTGGCCTGGGGCCCACAAGTAGGTAAATCCGGCCTGAGGGATTAGTCTTGTCATTCTCCTATGAATTCCTTCTAGGGATTCTGTATAATGTCTTATTATAGGTTTTAATAAACGTATCCAACCAATGGACAACAATCTTGAGAATTATTAATTTTCTACATTTCCCGAAAGTCAAAGACGAAGATGATTCTAAGATTGGTGTTCTTCTCGCCATACCATTACATTTTGGTAGAGTTAGCCGACTTCTCTTAATTGACAATGGTTATTTACACACACAGTTAATAGCCGTGTTTTGTGCCAGATATACCGTCATCACTGGGCTGTGTTCTGATTGGTTACGTCAACGTTTAGTTCATTATTTTGCTAATAGATGGGGAAAGCTTGCACGTTTGGTGAGTCAATCGTGTCCCATTAAGGCATATTTTTATTAATAGTAATACGTATGAATTATGTCTCTGATGTGAGTTTTTATCATTATTACCTTTACAATTTATAACCAGATTTATTTACAAATATCACTTAAGGTGCAATAATTTAAATACAGTATCCATATCAGAATATCATCTATCAAACTGTGGTTACACTGAAGCATTTAACCATAAGTTTGTTAAATAAGAAGATAATGTGTTGCCTTAAATCATACGTGACATTCTAAGGATCTTTAAAATACTCACGTTAGCCAACACCTTCACCAACACCCTCACCAACACTCTCTGCAACACCTTCACCAACACCCTCACCAACACTCTCTCCAACACCCCCATCAACACTCTCTGCAACACCCCCATCAACACCCCCATCAACACTCTCTGCAACACCTTCACCAACACCCTCACCAACACTCTCTCCAACACCCTCACCAACTTACTGGAAGAGCTACTTACCGGAGGAGCTACTTACTACTGACGTTAGAGAGTTAGTGACTATAGTGCTGACTGTTACTGATACTTAACTGAGCAAAGAGGAATGACTCACACTAACTAACGTGTAGAGGGGAAAAACCTCGGCGGATTAACACAACGGAAGTGAGGTATTCAGCTGCTGTGTACGTGTGTGGCCTTGTGTATGTGTGTGTTAGTGTGTGTGTGTGTGTGTGTGTATGTGTGTGTTAGTGTGTGTGTGTGTGTGTTCATTCGCCTACTACGCTCGTGTAAGTTTTGACTCGCCCAATACAATGAAAAAGGTTCCTAACGGCTAATAATTTATCAATAAAAATGTTTTAGTTTATTCTTAATTCATCATCATTCATTTTATTCATTACTCAAAACAAATTAGTAATGAAAAAATCTACTAATTATACAGTACTGTACATGATAACATATAAGCAGGAGCAGACAGTCACAAATAACAGACTCATTACAACAATCATCTTCACAGGTGGTGTCTGTTAGTTACGAGACCCTAGTGTTAGGTACAAGACTAGCGAGGTTATGTGACAACTGTAACTTGTGCTTGTGAAAACTCACTTGGATTACACAGTTCAGTTCTGGTCACCGTATTACAGAATGGATATAGAATCCTTGGAAAGAATTCAGAGGAGAATGACAAGACTAATCCCGGGCATCAGGAACCTTGAGTACAGAGACAGGTTAAAGCATCTTAATTTGCACTCCCTCGAGAGACGTAGAGCGAGGGGCGACCTGACAGAGGTGTATAAATGGAAGGCAGGGCTAAACAAAGGTGACATTACAAAGGTACTCAAACTATCCAACCAGGAGCGAACACGTAACAATGGTTTTAAATTAGACAAATTTAGATTTAGGAGCGAAATAGGTAAACATTGGTTTGAAAATAGAGTAGTGGACGAGTGGAACAAGTTACCAAATATCATCATTAACTCGAATACGCTGAATAGCTTCAAACATACAGTAGGTTGGATGGATATATTAGCGATAGGGGTTGGGTGTAAATGGGACTGGCCAGCATGGGCCAATAGGCTCGCTACAGTTTCCCCCATTCTTATGTTCTAACAGCACCTGGGGGGGGGCAGAGGTAGTGCTTGTCCGAGGTACAGGTCAGGTCATTGTGGGAATAGACCAATTGAAATAGGAGGAATCAGCTGTGACGTCACTGAGGCTGTAACATGCACCCTGGCCTTTCCCTAACAGGTCAGGTCAGGTCACAATATGGCCAGTGTGTCTGTATAAAGAAGAAAATCCGAAGCCGAATCCCTTAGAAGGTTTCGAAGCCTCAGCCTCAGCCAGCCAGCCTCAGCCAGCCAGCCTCGGCCAGCCAGCCAGCCACAGCCAGCCAGCCTCAGCCAGCCAGCCTCGGCCAGCCAACCACAGCCAGCCAACCACAGCTAGCCAACCACAGCCCCATGTCTGGTATGTTTCTTTGTCTGTACAGGTATATCCTACACCTCATTTATAATTAATTCAACTTCCACGAATTTTTTTTTTTACATATGACAGGTATACCAAAATAGTATAATTATCCCTCCTTTGTTGACACACACACACACACACACACACACACACACACACACACACACACACACACACACACACACACACACACACACACACACACACACACACACACACACACACACACACACACACACACACACACACACACACACACACACACACACACTCACACACACACACACACACACACACACACACTCCCTCACACACACACACACACACACACACACACACACACACACACACACACACACACTCACACACACACACACACACACACACACACACACACTCACACACACACACACACACACACACACACACACACACACACTCACACACACACACACACACACACACACACACACACACACACACACACACACACACACACACACACACACACACACACACACATAGGGGTTAAGTCCCTCGTAGTCAGAGCATTAAAGGAAAACACCTGAATGGGCCAGTTAGACACATTTTCACATTGTCAAACAGTTAAAAAAAAAAACTACTACGACGTACTTTGATACTTTATAAACTTCCCACATTCCATTCACAAAAAATAATTTCCTCAGTGATTATTAAGTTACGTTCACCCATTCTGAAACACGCGAGAATTACCCAGGTGAGCCAGCGTTCTCACGTCCCTCTCAAGAAAATTATACCTGTCAGAATTCCCGAGCAGTTGACGTGTAATTTATTCCCTCAGGTGTGGATTCTGGGAAGCCTTTAATAAGCCAGGTGTGTTTGATGCCGAGAGAGAGAGAGAGAGAGAGAGAGCATAACCCATATATAATCATCGTATAGTGACAAATGACCCGCCTGCCTCAATTAATGTAAGTACAAAGGAGTTTCTTGTCGCAGTTATTGTTAGGTGGTCGCGGGCGGTATTCTGTTGGTGATGGCAGCCTCTTCTTTGCCTGCGACCGAGAATATTCGTCATGGCATTTTGTCTGGAAAAATCAGATTCGCCACCTGTTTGTTTGTTTGTTTTATTTTACCTGGAAGTTGCGATTGTTTTTTTTTTTAAATTGGAAGTGTTAGATTGGCTGTTCATCCTTAACTCCAGGGTAGATGATTCGCCACCAGAGACGAGCTTCGAGTAGATGTGATAGATTGGCCTCCGGTCCTTGCCTGGGAGTAACACATTCACTGTTTACTCTTATCTGGAAGTACACCCAAGCCTGGAAGTGTTAGCTCCCGTCACCGACCTGTCATGAAGCAGCAGAACAACGCCACACCACAATTAACTCTCCCTCTGTGATGGTCTGGAAGAATCACCTCTTTGTGTCGCTCTGGAAGACTCAACAACTTTTTGCCTGCTACCTTGTACATGTTGTCACGGCTTGAATCCCGGACCAAAGCTGCAAGGCCGTTCCAGGGGGGTGGCTCTTGACAAGCTCCAGGAGGGTCGCGGACGAGGAGGAGGAGGAGGAGGAGGAGGGCTGAGTTCCAGTACGTTTCAGAACTGGAATGCAGCCCCACGATGGCCACCCTCCCCTTCTTCCTATCCCTCCTCATCTACTTTCCTCGATTCCATTCCAGATCTCAATTCCTTCACCTCTCATGCAGTTCTCTCGATCCAATACCTCTCTCACACCTCCTCTCCTATTTACTCACCACGATCCAGAACCTCCTCTCCTCTCCTCTCCTCTCCTCTCCTCTCACTACAGGACGCCCACCACTCCCTCTCACGTGTTGGTCCAGGACATCACGGGTCACATCTCAAACACCTCCGTTGGTCAAGGACTTTTCTTTGTTCGTCACATCCTTTTTCACCCGCCTCCGTTGGTTCCTTGGTCCACGTATCTCCTCTCTCATCTCTCCTCTCCCTGACCTTCATTATCTCCCCATCTCTCCTCTCCCTGATCTTCATTATCTCCCCATCTCTCCTCTCCCTGACCTTCATTATCTCCCCATCTCTCCTCTCCCCAACCTTCATTACCTCCTCATCTCCTCCCCTTCTTCATCTCCCCTCCCCTCTTCCACAACCCTCCTCTCCCCTCTCCCCTCTTCCCCCTCTTTCTCTCCCCTACCTCCACCCCAGCACCTCAGAACAACCTGGTTTAAATGTGTTTTTCT